>NW_022630996.1:26352433-26727963 GCF_010015895.1 Lontra canadensis
TATATATATATATATATATATATATATATATATATATATATATATATGTTGTGGCCAAACTACCATACTCAAAGCCAAAAAGATAAATGACAACTAAGAGAGAAAAAATATTACTCATGTAATGATAAGTATTAATATGCTAGGAATTGATTTTTTAAAATGTCAATAATCTAAATGAAAAAATATTCTGTGGCATAAAAAACTAGGTCACAGAGAACTTAAACATAAGAAAAACATAGAACTTCACTCAGTGAGACAGTTTCAAATGAAACTACATGATATACACTTTTCACCAATTAGATTAGCAAGAATCTAAGTTTTATGAGATGGGGAAACAGGAATTTATATGTCATTGGTATGAATATAAAATAGTGCATCCTTTCTGAAGGGCAATTTGGTAATGCCCATCAAAATTACAATCATATTTTCCCTTTAACCCAGAGGTGCCACTCATAGGAATTTATCCTGCGGGAATACGTGCATGCAGAAAAATGGAGTCTTACTATCTGCATCATCGTATTTGTAAAAGATAAGAGAATAACTCATTGTCCATTAATTGAGTACTGGTTATAGAAACTATGGTAGATGCACACCATGGAATGTTATGCAGTTTTCAAAAAGAATGAGAATGTGCTGTCTTGTACAGATATGGGAAGATCTATATGCGATATTAGGTATTTTTTTAAATGAAAAGGTGGGAAGGGAATAATAAGAACACATAATATAGTTGTGTTTGCTTATATTGGAAGGATCCAAAAGAAAATACTGAGTGATGTCCCATGGGAAGAAGGTAGAGGGGGACATAGGATAGTTATAACAGGGGAAGAAGTAAGATTTTTCAGTATATTGTATTATACTGTTGTATTGTTTTGATTTTGGAACTTGTACATAATACCTACTCAAATTAACTAACAAACGCATGAAAATAAGAAGGAACAAAGTACAGAAGAACAAGTACAGTGTGATTGCTTTTATGTGAAGTTTAGAAAGAGACAAAATATATTAGTTTATTATTTTAGGTTATATACATGGATGATAAATACTGTAAAAAAAAAACCAGGAAATGATTAATACAAAATCCAGAATAGTTATTACCAGTATTGGGAGTGGGGAATGAAGGTATAGAGCAAGGTAGATGCAACTTCAGAAGGAAGGAAGGGAGGGGGTGGAAGGTTGGGAGGGAGGGAGGAAAGCAGGCAGAAATAAAATAAAGAAAAAAAAGAAATCAGTGAAAGCTAAAGGAATTCGGTAAGCCTTCCTGGGAAGGAGGGAGACTTAAATTAATTCTTGAGGGTGTGGATTCCAGTAAATGTAGTTCACATTGATGTATTGTTTTATAGCTTACAAAATGTTGTATATACATAATGTCATATTGAATCTGGATAGGCAGTGAGGGATGAGAGCAGGCATCCAAAATTAGGAAAATAGCATAGCCAAGGCAGAGTGGGCACATTTTGTGTTACAAAACCTTGAGCGAACAACATAGTTGGGGAGTGGGATTGGGCCTTAATGAGCAATAGATAAACAGGTTCATAAAGTTTGATTATAATGGGATTGGGAGTTTATCTTAGAAGCCATCAAATGTGTGTTTGTTTGCAAAGACAGATCCAAGAAATAGTTGACAGCTGAACATAGTAGCATTTTTTAGGCCCTGCCAAACATTGGCTCTAGCCTTGAGACGCCTCACTAACAATCATCTTCAGGACCAACACTGCTCATTCCAGCTGCCCAGCCAGGTATATTTTTGATTACTTAGGAGGGTGTTCTTTAATTTCTACCTATTTATAAATTTCCCAACTTTCCTTCTGTTTTTGTTATTTTCTAACTACATTCCATTGAAGTTGTCTCTTTGACAACATCTCTGTCATAGAGGAAAAGGGAAGGAGGAGTGGGAATTGCTTCAGATTAAGGGAGACATGACAGCCAAAAACAGTGCATGGCCCTTGACTAGACTTTGGTTTGAAAGTGTAAAAACAGGGATACCAGGGTGGCTCAGTCAGTTAAACGTCTGCCTTCTCCTCAGATCATGTTCTTGGGGTCCTGGGATCAAGTCCTGTATTGGGCTCCTTGCTCTGTGGGGAACCTGCTTCTCTTCCTGCCGCTATTCCTGCTGGTGTTGCTCTCTCTCACAAATAAATAAATAAAATCTTTTATATATGTATATATATAAACAGCTATAAAATATGTTTTGGAGACAATTAACAATATTTAAATATAGATTGGGAAATAGAAAACATTAAGAAGTTTTCTAAAGTTGTTGGACGTGTTGACAGTACTGTCAACAGGTGGGAGATGCTCTTATTTTCTGAAAATGCAAGCTAAAGTAGCTGGGTTGAAGCAAATAATGTTTATTATTTTATAATGGGTCAGGAAAAACATGTTGAAACAAATATGGCAAAATATTAATTATGAAGGGTCTATGGGTGATATTGTGCTATCTCTACTTCTCTGTATTATGAATATTTTCATGGTAGTAAAAGTTTAAAAATCCAATATAAAATTATATACACACATAACTTAATTGCAATAGAACCTGTTGGAGATAATGGAGTCGTTACAGAAAGAAAATCTGCAGAAATAATTAGAAAATTAAGAAACAGACCTTTTTCCCCCAGCTTTACGTAGTTTCATCTTTTCTCATTCTAGGGAACAGGCTTATTTTCTCTCTCTCTCTCTCTCTCTCTTTTTTTTTTTTTTTAGAAGAAAGATAGTTTCTAGAGTCAGAACAACATGATGGAATTTTTAAAAAAGAATATTTAGTTCTTGGGGCAACAGGGGTGGCTCAGTCTGTTAAGCATCTGCCTTTGGCTTAGGTCATGATCCTGGGGTCCTGGGATCCAGCCCCGTATCCAGCTCCCTAATCAGTCGGGAGCCTGCTTCTCCTTCTCCCTGTGCTGCTCCCCTCTATTCGTTCTTTCTCTCTCCCCTTCTCACTCTTGCTCTGGGTCTCTCTCTCTAGTAAATAAATAAAATCTTCAAAAATGGAAAGAATATTCAGCTCTTTCCAGTCTGCCTGAGGGCCTTACTGAACTTTATACTATCTGTATATTGGGGTCTAGTGTGTCCTAGGCAGATACCCAGTCCCAGTTCTTGAAATAGGGAATATGCGTCATTCACGTTTCTTGTGACAGTGTTGCCAATACAAGAGACTACACAGAGGTAATAAGTCACAGACCAGGAATTGTTTGAAGGACCAGTCTGAACTTCAGCACAGTCAAGAGTGTCAGGCATCCAATAACCCACTGCTGTCATGAGCACCTGGTCTTCTTGCTCCTTGGATGTCTCTGTCTGCTGGAAAAACTCTTAAAATGGCAGCTGCAAGATACTCGTTGAAGGCACTGCCTGATAGACATTGCAGAAGATATTGGAGACCCCTGGTGGCAACATAAATGAAAAACAGCTCACCACAAATTCCCAGTCTTCCTAGTATGTAAAACAGAGTAAATGGAAATAGCCATAAAAAAGAATGAAATCTTGCCATTTACAACAGCGCAGATGGAGCTAGAGAGTATAATGCTAAACTAAAGTCAGAGAGAGACAAATACCATATGATTACACTCATTTGTGGAATTTAAGAAACGAAACTAAGGGAAAAAATGAGAGAGAAAGAGAGAGCGGCAGGAGAGAGAGAAATCAAGAAACAGACTCTTAATTATAGAGAACAAACTGATGGTTACCAGAGAGGAGGTGGTGGTGGGGGGGAAGGGAGAATGAGTTAAACAGGTGATAGGGATTTAGGAGGGCACTTGTGCTGAATCATGATGTCATACACCTGAAACTAATACAGCACTGTATGTAAACTAACTGGAATGATAACTTAGCAACAACAACCAAAAAGAAACTAAAGCCATCCTCTCTGAGTCCCCTTTATTTCTCTGACCTTTCTACTCAATTTTTCTTTTTCCTGGTCTTTAAAAACATTGTCATTCCTTAAAGGATTTTTCATGCTATCTTTTCACTTACATGTTCTCCTTAAATGACCCCATCCATTCATCAAATCATACATCTAACATGTTTTTTTCTATGGAGTCCATGCTCATATTTCTAACTCACTGCTAGCCATTTCCATTGAGATTGCTCTTAAACTCAACATGTGGAAAGAATTATTTTCAAAATCTGTTAATCCGGTATTTTTTATCTTAGGAAGTGCTGTCACAATACAACCAAGCCAAAGGACGTATAATTCAATAAAGTATAAAGGTACAAAGAGTCTTGCACACTTAGCATGTACCCGGAACAGGGCTAGTGCTGGCACAAGGAAAATAAAAACACATCTTCGAGTAGAGTGAGTAAACAGATCCTTTATTTTTTTTTAATTTAATTAATTTATTTATTTGAGAGAGAAAGAGCATGAGTGGGGGGAGGAGCAGAGGGAGAGGGAGAAGCAGACTCCCTGCAGAGCAGGGAGCCCAACTGCTCAGATCCACATGCAAGGTTCCACGTGCAAGGCTCCATCTGCCGGTCTCCACGTGGGGCTCCTTCCCAGGTCCCTGAGCCTAAGGCAGACACTTAACAGACTGAACCACCCAGGTGCCCCAAAATAGACCCTTTAATGTGAGAGAAATGTATATTCTGTTTTGGGAGTTTTGAGAAGGAGATTTTAACCCAGCCTGAGTGGGAAAGATTCAAGATGAAGGATTTATAGAAGAAATTCCTATCAAGCTATGCATTATAAACACTAAGAATTTGTCTGTGTTATGAGCTGAATTGTGTCCCACCAACATGCATAAGTTGAAATCCAACCAGTACTTCAGAATGTGACTGTATTTGGAGATGGTCTTTAAAAACCTAATTAAGATGTGGTCATTTGAGTCAGCCCTTTCCAATATGACTGGTCCTTGTAAGAAGAGGAAATTTGGACACAGATGGACACAGAGGGAAGATGATGTGAAGACATGGGGAGAAGACAGCACTCCACAAGCCATCAACCCTGTCAGTACCTGGATCATGGATTTCCAGCCTCCAGAACTGTAAGGCCACAAATTAGTGTTGTCTAATCTACCCAATCTGTATTATGTCGTTACAGCAGCCCTAGCAAACATGTATTCTGATTTCTTTTTCAGGATAAAGCTAAGACCTTTCTAAGTAGAGGAAAGGAAATGTGCAGAACAACTAATAATGAAAGATCTCCCTATCACATTTTAATTCTTTACTCTCCCATGGATAGAACAGAATTGTTCTGCTTTTGTAAAATAAGGTGTAAGCTCCATGAAGGCAGCGGCTGATAGAATGCCTGATACATAATTGACAATAAATGTATTTTTGGGAAAAATACAATTTGCTTTTAGCCATCAATCATCAAATCTTCACAAGGCAGTTGTTCCTGAATTAGAGCAGTACCCCAGAATCTCCTGGGGAACTTTTCCAATATGTACATGTGCTAGTTCCTCTCAACACCGAGTCTGGATTTGGGAGAAGGGGGATGGAGTGATCCAGGCATAAGTACAGTGAAAAACTTCCAATATTACTATGTTATCCCCTGCTAACTGATGAGGGCAGAATTTGTGATTCCTTTCACCTCAGCTAAATCCCTCCCACGTGAGTACAAGGACGAGGAAATAGGTTAGGTAGTGGGGGAAATGTTTTGGAAAAGGGGATTTTGTCTAGAGCTTTTCAATACATTCTTTAGCTGCTTCTGTTCCTAAGGCTGGTCTCCACCGAGAGCTATGTGCTGTGTAGTCTTATCTTAAAAATGGGGGTTTTGGAAAGATGGGAAAACCACCAAACTTAGAATCAAAAGCCCAGGGTTTTATTGTTAGCTTAGGGTTTTATTGGTAACTTACTGCACAGTTGTCAGGTTTGAGGTCTCAAGCAAAATAGATAACTCTCTAAGCTCCAGTTTCCTCACCTGTAAAATAAGAGTAATAATGTCTATTTGAAAAATATAAGTATTTGAGGTCTGAACTGTTTTTGACTAACGGCTGTACTTGAAAAGTAGCACTTACCATTCTGACCTTGAAGGTATGTATTTTCCCTTAAAGGAAAAGTGCCATTTATGGGGGAAAGGAGTGTGAAGTTCTTGGTAACAGACTTCTAGAGTTAGCTGTCTTCACAACTAGAATTGCTGCAATGTCATTTCTCTTCCTATAACGCAAACCAAGGGCAGATGCAGTGGCTTTTGGTAGCGGGAAACTGCCCCTTTTGCTACCTCTTTAGGACATGGCAAGTCTCTGCTATGTCTTTTAAAGCCTTCATGTTAGCAATTTGATGGTTTGTTACCACTAGAGATTTTTCTACATCTTTCTCAGGGACTTTTTTATTCCAAATAACTGAAACCTAGAAAGTAGTTTGTTCTGAACATGAGAAACTGATAAAGATTACAGGGGATATCATGGACCTCTTGGTAAAAAGGTGCTTTTGGGCCTCATAAGATCCTGGGTCAAGAGCTGGAAAGCCACAGGTGCTGAGGAATGTCATAAAACATTAATATCCTACATGTTTGGGGTGCTTTGCAATGATGACTCCCATTTAAAATAGGGAATACGACACAGAAGATCAGAGAGGTTGATCTTAAAAAATAAGGACATCCACAGTCTTGAATATTTGGCTGTCGAGCCATGAACATTAATATTCTTTAAAATTTTGTTTTAAAATTTACTTTGAATTTTTAATTTATTTTAAAATTGATGAATACATTACTTAAATACTGGAAAACAGGAAAAAGTAAACAAAATCCCTTATTTTTCTATCATCATAACACAGAACTGTCTGTTTTTTGGAGCACGTTTTCTGATGCATTTCTCCCCACCCCCAAAAAATGCCAACAGGAAAGCAGGTAACCTTGATTAGGGGTTGGAGGTGGGGTACCCACAGGAGTGCCTTCCTTATATAGACCAATTTCTTTGAATTCCTTCCTTTGTGGCATTCAAGGGAAGCTGCATAATTTAAACCTAATTTGTTTGTGAGACTGCTGTGAGACAAAGAAAAGCATTGATGTTTAGCTGGAGTGGTGTGAATTCTTCTGGAAGACAAAGGGAATGCTCTCTGAGGATCCAAGGTATAGTGTTAGCCTACTGGGACAAAGACTTCAGGAACCCAGACGGCACTAGTCCAAGAGTGTCCACGGGAGGGTGTTCACGGGAGGGTGTCCACGGCATAGCTGGCAGTGAGACTTTCCAGGGCTTTAGAGAAGTGTACAGGGGAAACAGTGCCACTAACTATTGAAGAGACATGGGTGAACTCTCTAGATAGACATTTATGTAAAAAATCAGAGAAAAAAAACGAGATAGGAATGGTAAATCCAGCAGGATAGAAGTCCTAAAATAGCCAAAAAATTATGCCAGGAAGAAAACTATCAGACATAATAGAAGAAAACATCTCAAATTAGAAGAAGATACATAAGATTTAAGATAGAAAGAATACATAGAGTTCAAAAGAGGATGTAAGACAAAATGACCCATACCTACACACATTCCAGGGGGTTCAGGTACTTCCAGAAGGGAAAAAAAAATCCCAATATCAATAGTTTTCCTAAAATATAGATCTGCAGTACTTGGACAATTCGAGCCACCAAAAATAATTTATTTTTTTTTTTAAAGATTTTATTTATTTATTTGACAGAGAGAGATCACAAGTAGGCAGAGAGGCAGGCAGAGAGAGATGAGGAAGCAGGCTCCCTGCCAAGCAGAGAGCAGGATGCGGGACTTGATCCCAGGAACCTGAGATCATGACCTAAGCTGAAGGCAGAGACCTAACCCACTGAGCCACCCAGGCACCCCCCAGAATAATTTATTTATGCTCCAATAAAAGATGGAAACAAAATTGAGGGATGCCTTATCTGGTCTTTGAATGTTTTATGTGGTAGAAATGATTCTAGCTTGCTTCTCTGATATAATGGATGAACCTCTGTCACTCCACTGCCTCTCCTAAGAGGTGGTAAGGGAGTTGGGGTGCTTTTCACTTTTTATAACTGGAACAAAAAGATCCTCATCATCAAAGTAGAAAATAAATGGGACTTTATTTTTAAAAATCCAAATTAATCCTTTTGACCAATATTTCTCTCTTAGAGTTGCAGATCTTTCTATGCTCTCTTGCAAAAAAATCCTGATTAATTAAGGGCCCAAGAAGAGGCCCTCAAAGCAGGAAACAAACTCTCTCTCTCTCTCTCTCTCTCTCTCACACACACACACACACACACACACGCACACACTCTGGAATGTTGTTCAACCATAAAAAGGAAGGAAATACCGATACATGCTACAACCTCGATGAAACTTGATAACATTATGCTAAGTGAAAGAAACTAGATACCAAAAGTCACATATTGTGTGATTCCATTTATATAAAATATCCAGAATAGATGAATCTATAGAGACAGAATGCAGATTTCTAGAGTCTGATAAGAGAGGGAAACAGGGAGAAATTGCTTAATGGGTATGGGGTTTTATTTTTGAAGTGATGGAAATGTTTGGAACTTGATGAAGTGGTGGTTGCCCAACAATGTGAATGAACTAAATACCACCAAGTTGTCCCTTCAAACAGTTAATTTTATGTTATGTGAATTTCACTACAATAAATTACTGAGAAAACAAACAAACGAATCAAAGAAACACTTGAGACAGGCTTTAGGCAATTTTCTTCAAGCTCAGGAAGCTACATTTCATCAGACAATTCCATAGGAACATTTAATCCATTTTGCCTGATATTTCATGATAACAAAAGTTATTTTTTCAAGGACAAACGCATTACCTGTTGTGATCACTTTGCACTAAATATGGTCTCTGTGATGGTAGAATTCCTACCAGTGGTTGGCTGGGAGGTAGAAGTTTGATTGGATATAGCATGAGAAAACTTTTCAGACGATAGAATGTCATATCTTGAATAAGATAGTGGATACATGGATGTACACATTTGTCAAAAATTCATGAAGCTGTATACTTATAATTGGTCCAATTTATTAGATGAAAATTATAATTCAGTAACTTTGATAAAATTAAAAGAAATAAAATAAGCATGTAATGCATTATTATGGTGACACTTACCAGGAAAAATAAAACCTAGAGATACTAAAACATGCTACCTCTGATGAATGGGATTTGGGAAGCAGTGTTGGGTGGGAAACAATTGAATTTCACTTTATATACTAGTTATTCTATTTCTGTGTGCAAATATCAGAGTTTTTGTTTGTTTGTTTGTTTTGTTTTGTTTTGGTGTTTTAAAGCCAAGAGAGGGAATCAGGGTGGGAGTGGGGTGATGAGGAGGAAGGGCTTGGATACAGAATTTAGATGCCTGAGCATCAACCAAGGCTCTTGCTATTGAACTGAAAGAGCTCTGGGGAAGGACACCATTTAAGTGGCTAGGAGCTGTCTTTGTTCATGACCTCCCTCAGTCAGTGCAGAATGGGGCAGCCTCCTTCTCTGGTCAACAGTTCTTATCTGCTTTATACATTGAGTCCAGCCACTGTGGGAGGAAGACCATCAGCCTGCCTGTGCTTGCGTATCTCTCCCACTGCCTAGGCAACAATCATTCCATAGGTACTTTGAATCCTTGTACTTGGTATAATTCTGCCCCAGTTTGGACCTTTTGCTGTTACAGTCCAGGATATTGATGAAGGTAGGGGCAAGTCAAACTTTGGGGATTTGGGGGATTAAGGAAGTCAGTATTCTTGCTTTGTTTAAGAAATTTTAGACAACTTGGGTAATTTTGATGATGTATGAATTTCTAGTCAAGAAGTAACTTTTTTTTTTTTTTTTTTCTTAAGAGAGTGAGAGAGAGAGAATCTTAGGCAGGCTCTATGCCCAGCCAAGTATGGAGCCCAAGGTGGGGCTCAGTCTCACCACCCTGAGATCATGACCTGAGCTGAAATCAACAGTTGGATGCTTTGGGGCACCTGGGTGGCTCAGTCAGTTAAGTGGCTGCCTTCGGCTCAGGTCATGATCCCAGGGTCCTGGGATCAAGCCCTGCATCGGGCTGTCCTTGCTCCGTGGGCAATCTGCTTCTTTCTCTCCCGCTCTGCCCTCCTTATGGTCTCTCTCTCTCTCTCTCTCCCTCTGTCAAATAAATAAGTAAAATATTAAAAAAAAAAAAAAAAAAGAGTTGGATACTGAGTGAGCAACCAAGGCACCCCAAGAAGTAACTTCTTCAAACGGGGGAGTTTTGCCCAGGTGGCAGGAGATCAGTGAGGGAGGAGGTGAAGCTTACAACCTGATATTTTTTGATGTTGCTGGTGTTTATTCCATGTCGAGCTCTATTCATTGGAGCCAACTTCATAGAAATTAAAAAAAAGCAAAAAACCAAAACCCCAACAACTCCTAGAGTATTATTGGCATATATATTTGACAGTAATTCTTTGGATTGAAGTCTAAAATAAAATAATTATTTGCTTTTTTTTAATTGAAAGATAATTTATTCTAACCAGTAAGGATTTAAATTTGATATACCATGTATCTTGATGTTTATGGAGCCCGTTTCTCTGAGAGGTAACAATTGAACAGTTTTATTTCTCTCTGTGTATTACAACCTGTCAAACCCGTCATGAAGGTACTAAAGACCGACTGTAACTTTAACAGTATGACAGGGTTTTGCTGCCACCTAATGGAAAAGTATCATATTTTTCATTATTCTGCAATAGACCGTTTTCTTTTTACCTTGAATATTTTTGAATATTACCTTTTATATTACCTCGAATATTACCTTTTACCTTGAATATTCATATAAATCTTTATTCATTATTTTATTAAATATACTTCAGTTGGAAATGATTTTTTTCTTTTTTCTTTTTTTTTTTTTAAGATTTTTGTATTTATTTGACAGAGACAGAGAGTAAGAGATCACAAGTAGGGATAGAGGCAGGCAGAGAGATGGGGGGAAGCAGGATCCCTGCTGAGCAGAGAGCCTGATGCAGGGCTCAATCCCAGGACCCTGAAATCATGACCTGAGCCAAAGGCAGAGGCTTAACCCACTGAGCCACCCAGGTGCCCTGATTTTTTTTTTTTCATTTCTATTAATTTTAATGTTATTGAGGTTTGTGTGCTACGTATGTGTGTTGTGGTGGTGGTAATGCAGGGGGTATAATAGAATGCAAAATTAGTTTGAGTAAGTTTTAATATAAGCATCATGATTTATTTTCTATAATTTTGTTTAAGTGAAATTTGCTAAAGGTTTAAGGATATAATAGATGGGTTGTGAATATTGAGCTTTTGTGCTCTATGAACTTAGGCAATTTGGGTAATCCTGTGAATGAAAAGAATTTTTATCCATAGTATGAAAGGATGCTAAGGAAATAAACAGGAAAAACTTATATATGTCAGGAAAAACACATATATGTATAGTTAGATAGATAAATAGATTTACCCACTGAGCTAAAAATGTTCAAAGTTGCTTTTTTCTTCTTATAATCTACTTTTACATTGTACTTATTTAAAATACATGCAGGAATTGCTTTTTGACTCTTTTGTTCACTGATGAATGCCTGGTGCATTCTAAGTGTTAATATTTGTTGGATGAAGAGTATTTATGTGATTACATAAATTCTAGAAAATAGAGGAAAGAAAAACAAATGACCACAACCTTAATCTGTGAGGGTTGCAAAGTTTGGTTGCAGAATATCTCATCTGCATATTCTGGAATATTCTCCAAATCCTAAGGATTTTCTCCCATTCCCAGTTTCCCTTTGGGCTCTATATATACTCTCTGGAATATAGTTGCCCAATATATCAACATCCTTTTCCCAGTGGACCCATGGAAACTCCTGGCCACCATATTCCTTTATCTTCCATAAAACCATCATACCCAGTTTTCAAAAAATACATGACTTTGGAAAAATATCTTTCCTTCTCATTTTGAAGAGACAGATGCTGAGGTTGTATGATTCCTGAAAGACATTGATTAGGAAAATTACCTTAGTTTTTAGTTTTCAGTCTGCCACCATTCCTGAAAATTCTTCACACTTAAAAAAAAATGCATTCTTTCCTTTATTTGTTTCTAATTAAACTAAAAGGAGGGAACATGGGGTATGTCTCAGGAGTTCTCTTTTTATGTCAAAAATACATTAGCTTTAGACATTGGTGAAAAACTAAGAGCATTATAAATATGTGTGATCTTGACCTATTTTGAAAATTCTGATATCCATATAACAAGTAAGACCTTTCTTTTTTTTTTACTGAGATGTAATTGACATTTAACATTGTAATTAGTTTCAGGTATGTGACTTCTTTACTTTAGGTTGAGGGCAATTTTAAAAAGGAATTACAAGGTCAAAGGACCAAAGTTAAGTTTAAGTTAACTTGACATTTCTCTTGAATCCCACATGTTATGGAACCTAAATACTTAGGACTTCCCTAGGATGGGCCTTTATGAATGCCCTCTGTTCCACTTTCTAAAGATACCTGGGCAGTCATGTCTCCTTTCCCACTCTGCACTCCCTTTCTCAACATTTTCCATTCGAAATTCTACTATATTCTCTTGGGAAAACTCTACCACTTTCCACAGGAAAGGGCTATCAGTGCCTGGATCCACATGAATCTGATACTTTGGGCCTCAGTCTAATGGACACTGACATTCATTACTGCTCAGTCTCATAAGGGACCATGAATACAGGTCCATCTATTAGAGTTTCTTTTTTAATGCCTTCACATCAAGAACTGTAAGGTCTGCTGGCCTCTTTATTAGTGAGCTTATTATCCGACGTATCTTTTGCTAAAGCAAATGGTGAAGAGTGATTATGGGAGGTTAAAATACAGGTTTTCCCATTCAGCTGTGCAAGAAAATTTTCTTTATTTTGATCATTTCTACATGCCTGCTATTTTTGTACTGGGAAATTTGAAGGATGGGCATAAACATCAATTATAAGTAACTCATACTTTTCAGTTTTAAAATGGTTTCTTTGGGTTAAATTTAGCATCTCCTACATTAATCTCAATCTTTCATATATTCTCTTCTTCCTTTTATAAAACTTATCTCAGGGCCAAGGAAGAACATCAGCTTTGCAATTTCCCTTTATCTGTGCTTTCCTTGGACCTTGGGTTGGGTTTTTTAAACATCAAACCCCACTCTCATAACTTTAACCATATTAGTCTTTTGATGACACAGAACTTATAGTTTACCAGGGCCTTCCTTGAGGACTCCCATGTCCACCGCTGCCACTTCTTAGGTGTCCTTGGGTGGCATAATATCTGTTTTGTTCTCCTGGTATTGGCGTGGTGTGGAGATTGCTCCTCATGAACTTTGTTTCCTCTTCCATCTGTCCGGGTCCTGTCTTGACTCTTTCTGGCTTTATGTTTCCCTTAAGGTCCAGCTATGACTCTAATTCAGTCTCTTAACATGGGACATTGACTTCAAATCTCTGTGCTGTAAGTTAATTTCCTACTCATCCAAACCCCTCCTGTAAGCTCACTTTGTGTACTTTCTACCACACAAGGGAACTACTGGATTGCTTCTCTGTTAATCAGGAAATGGAGGATATGGAAACACCCTGCTCCATGTATCTAGGCGCCTTTCTCTGTCTTTGCTGCTTTACTGCTCTCCAAGGTATTAGAAAGAGTTCTAACTTAGTTGTTCTCAACTTATTTGGAGTTTCAGAATTTGTTTTAATCACTGAATTGAGGCCTTTTCAGGTACCTACCCCCTTTTTCTTTGTCTTGGACCTGTTTTATCTAAATTTCTCTTCTTTTTCCCTCCACCTCCCATCCCACCTCCCCACCCCTATACCCAACACTCTCCTTCCCAAACATCTATTCAAAACCAATGGACCCATTTGAGCTTTAGGATATTATGTGATACCTTCTCTGCCTGTATCTTATTGGAAAATTTTATATTCAGACCTCTGAGCTTGATATGCATAGGCAGACTTTAGATTTTGGAGCATTCTTTATTCTTACAATAAAGTCTGACTTTTAAGAGTATTTTCTTCATGTGGACTCAAAAATTTAAACTTTGCATTTTAGAAAGAAACAGTGACCTCTTTCCTCTTAACACTTTCTCTTTTTTTTTGGGACACTGAACCTTATGCCTTAGCCTTAGTGGTGGAAAAAATCGTCTTTAAAGAAAGGAGAAAAATAGATTAATACAAGGGAAAAATATGATGTGAGGTATTTCAAAATGCTTTCATTTTCAAACTTTTATTTATGTATTTCTTAGGGCACGGAAGAAACCATATTGAGGAAAGATATGTTCTATTACCAAGGCTTTGGGGCACCCTTGGTATGATAGGTTCCTAGTAATATGCTGAAGAGATTGGTAAAATCACAGAAGAAGATCTGTTTGTAGTGGTTGCTACTGCTGTTACATGGAGAATGGCAAGGCCTGGATTGTACCATTTTGCTTTTGAATCACATTCAGATAGAAGATATAGGAGTATGGATATATAGCTAATCCTGTATGTATTTTATCTATATATCTTATATACAGGTTCTCTTATAATCATAAAATAAAATTTTAAAAATCATAAAATAAACACAATTTTGAATCAAAATATAAATAAAATTTAGTGATAATATATTAACAATAACAATTTTTCTTTGTACAGTAGTTGACAAAATATTTTTATTTCATTATGTCATATAGAAGTTTCAAAATGTTTTAAGTTCGGAATGATGTCCTATTTCACAGATGAGAAACAGAATCCAGGGAGGATTAAGTGCGTTTCTCACATGTGTTACTAATCAGTGTGAGCTCATGAATGGTGTTAATCCATATATGGTTGTTATTATTGTTTAGATTATTCTAGAATAATTCTAATAAATGATATAGTTAATAATTGTAATAATAGCCTTATCTCTTTTCTACATGACAATCCTTTACCTATTTGAAGGTTCTTATTATGTGTCTTCATCTTCTCTGGTTGTCATATCTATCTTAGTTTTGAAAAGAAATAAAGGAAGTAAAGAAATCTAGTAGGGAGGGGATAGCCAATATGGGTGAAAGAATCATCATCAAAAGAATAACAGGAGGGTGCAGAACCAGGAAGCTGAGTCCAGAAAGTCTACTTTGAAGGCATTATAACTGCACTTAGAGTTATTTCTCTTAACTTTTCCCTCCATTAGAGCAAGTCAAATATGGGCCCTCCTTAAAGAAGGGCACTGGGTGTTATATGCAAACAATGAATCATGCAATACTACATCAAAAACTAATGATGTACTGTATGGTGACTAACATAACATAAAAAAAAGAACAATTCAAATAGAATCTTAAAATTGGGAGTAAAATGGCAAAGGTAGAACTTATTCAGTGCTGGAATTCTATAGCACCCAGTGGTGTCATGGTAAATATTTGACCACCAGTTCTTAGTGGACAACAAAGGCCCTTGTTTTTAGTGTTTGCTGATTTTTGTGGTGTAAAAACTCCCATGATGGCCAGTTTCAACCAGCTAAAATGATGTCCACAAACATGGAGTTTGGAAGAGGTGCTAATAATTATGTCTTGTGAGATGGTACAAGCCAGTTTAACAAACCACTGGTAGGTTGATTGCAACCCTAAAATGCTACCTAGCCTTAGCTTTGAATATTTTTAGTGTCCCATATTACCATTCTATTTGATAGTTCTAATTATTGTAATTCTTTTCCTGATCTTGCTTCTAAAATTACTTTTGCTCCACTTTATCTCTTTGACCTAGTTCTCCTTGTTTACTGTCATCTTAAATCTTTTCTTCTTCAGGATATGTATTCTTTGCTCATTAAGTCAATATATATACATATACATATTTATACATATATATGTCATATACAAATATGTCATGACATATATGTCATATACAATATATATACATATACATATATATACATATATATGTCATATACATATATACATATATATGACATTTTCCAGAGGTCAGATCACCCTGACAAACTGCTTTGACAATATTCTTCATTGTTATTCTTCCTTTATGAATTTAGTATTTATAACTGACCACATAACAGAGCTCAAAAGAACTCTTATTTCTCTCTAAATAGATGTTTCTAATACAGACTAATTCTATGTTTTTTTCCCTTTCTTTTTAATTAATTAATTAATTTTTAGCAGTCACATGATATAACTTGGCTTTACTTTTGAACTTGTGATCAACTGTCAAAAATCCCCTTGGTCTTTTTCATGAGGATGCCTATTTTTACATGTGTTCTCTGTCCTAATCAACTGAACTGCGGAAAGTTAGCCTTTATATTAGCCCAAGCTTCTCATTCTAGAGATGAGGGACCTAGAAATCACAGAGATTAATTTATTTAAATAAGACTACATAGTTTTTTGGTCATAAAGTCAGGTCTAGACCCAGATCTTCTGTTTCCTAAATCTTTACTCATTTCCTTGTATTCTATTATTTCCTCTTACTCTTAGAATACTGTGAGGTAGGAAGAGCAAGATCTATTAATTCTACTTGACATATGATGAAACTTGGAGTCAGAAATACTAAGTCATTTGTTTAAGACACATGGACAATAATGCCAACTGAATTTTTGAACCTAAGTGCAAAGCTGTTAAATACCATATTTTTCAAGTATGGCCCTTTACCTTAGGATATAGGATATTTTTAATTTTGACTCTGTGATCCAGTTGTAACTATCCCTCCCATTTTCCCATCATTTATAACAGTATAAAGCATAGGCCTCTGTCTGCCGGGGTCCTGGCAAAAAACAATTCGACTCATGGTTCAAGAGACTTTAACAAAGGTATTGTATTGGTTTTCCAGGGCTGCTATAGCAAATTACCACAAACTCAGTGGCTTAAAACAAAAGAAATTTATTCTTTCACAGTTAAGGATGCCAGAAATCTAAAATCAAATATTGGTTCCTTCCAGAGGCTCTGAAGGAAAAAATTGTCCATGCTTCTCTCCTAACTTCTAGTGCTTTCCAGCAATTCTTGGCACTCATTGGTTTATAAAGGCATCGTCACATAATCTTTGTGTATCTTTCTGTGTCCTTTCCTCTCCTTATAAGGGCAGTGGTAATTGGGCTCAGGACTCACCCTAAATCCAGGATGATTTCATCTCCAGATCTTTAATTAATTACATATGCAAAGATCCTATTTCCAAATAAGGTCACATTCTGAGGTGCTGGGTGAACAAGAATTTTTGGGCAACACTATTTGACCCATTATTGGTACCATTTACAAAACTGTGGGTGGAATAAGGAAAGAAGCAAGAATGAGAAGCCCTCACCGGTCCTAGGCTTGAAGGGGCAAGAAGGTAAAATTGTGTCCCAGGACTTCAGTGATCAGGAGCAGTAAAGAAGGGAACCATTATGGGAATTCTAGCTATAGAGGGATACAGCCCCTGTTAGGGGTTAGAGAACAGTAAGGAAACATTCTACCACTTCTTTCAATGTCCAGTCTCCTTCCAATGATTCTTATTAACCACATCCAACCAGAAGCCAGATGTATTAGTTTCCTGTTATTGCTGTAAAAGTGACACAAACTTGGGGGCTTAAAACAATTCAAACTTATCATCCTACAAACCTATCATTGTTCTATAGGTCAGAAGTTCTACAGACAGATCAATGGGTTTAAAAATCAGGGTGTCAGCAAGGATTGTTTCTTTCTGGAAGCTCTAAGGGAGAATCTACTCCCTGGCCTTTTCCAGCTTCTAAATGCCGTCATTTACATTACTTTGGTCATAACTCCTTTACTCCATCTTCAAAGCCTGCAATGACAGACTGAGTAACATCACATAGCATCACTCTTACCTCTTTTGCTACCTAAGGTAACATATCCACTGGATGCAGGAGTTAGGATGTGGACATGATTGGGAGGAGCCATTCTTTTGTCTATCATATCAGTGAACAGTCAGGAGGATTCAACCTCCTGTGTAGGGTTGGATCCAGGTTATTGGGGGGGGGGCGGCGCTTATACAGGTTGGAGGCCATCTGTAGGAAACATAATTCAAAATTGACTTAGGTACAAGGCTTTACAGAGACAATAGCTGAGTGTCCCTGAAGCTGAAACTTCATTAGCTTCCAAGTAAATCAGCCTCTGCTCCTGGGCACAGACAAGGGCAAAGCAGGACAGAGAATAACCTGGGGTCAGAGTGGAGCAAATGGGCAAGAATCAGAACAGCATGCCTTATAAGTTCCCCCAAAAGATGGTTAAAATTTGGACTTGTTTGGAATCTCCTGGCATTCCACCAGTGCTTGTACTTCAGGGTGATCTCATTGTTCTTTAGTCAATCATGAATAGCTAATATTTGATCATTTTGTTTGGGAGGATAGCATGAGAGAAGGTCAAGAGCCCTGTGAAATGGACTTTTACCATGCCTTCATAGAGCTTGGGCTTCACCCATTTTTTCCTCTTCCTGCATTTAAGCAAATGTGTGGTAATCCTATTGGGCTTAGTGCATTCCCACTCAATACTATTCCTTCACCTTTGAAGGCAGTGTAGATTTTACTGACTCCTTTCTCTCCAGTCTTCCCTTCAGATGACCTGTAGTAAGTTGTCCGCTCAATAATCCAGAGAAGGTACCACTGAACCTTAGACTTCATAATCAGAAGTTCAGACTTACTGTGTTGCCAGTGGAAATCCCATCTAGCCACAGTCTATTCAATTCTAAATTTGCTTTTTTTTTTTTTTCCTTGTGACTATGTAGTGAATTTGATACAGAATTTTCCTTCTAGACCCTCAGTTCTAGGACTTTACAGTGTAGTCATATGACAGCGTGTCAGCAGTTCAATTCCAATATCTGCCCCAACACCACCCAGGGACTTTCTAACAAGAACTAGGACTGTTATTACTTGTATTATTACCCAAGTAGAATAAAGAGGAACTACATGAATAAGAATAGAGAAGTGAAGAATACCAATTGTCCATGTCTTGGTAGTTTAAAAAAAAAAAAAAAAGGAGTAAACTCCACTGTAGAGTTTACTCTATGAAAATAGATCTTCTTTCTCAAGAAAGTTTTGTTTTCAGGGTATTTTCTTGCTGTGTTTGTTTTATCTCTATAAGTGATGAACTCCCTAATTGCCAGAATTGTACCAACCTTCCAAAGGGAGTTGCATTGAAAACAGAAAAAGTAAGAGAATTAATCATAGTGATAGATTGAAGATGTTAGCATACACAATCTAATGATGGACATTCTGGCTAATGTTCTTTCTCAGTTTAGGTCCACTGGGCAAATCACAAAAACCAGTAATGAAGTTAGGTATGGGCCATTTCTAAATTCACAGTATGGGTTCTGCTTCTTATAATCTATCAACCAATACCTTCACTTGATATTAATATCTTAAAAAAGAGAAATTTCTAATTTTGTGTAGAAAATTTCTTAGACCTTTTGCTCCAGTTATCTAAACAAATATGAAAGGAAATGGTTAGCAATGGAGTAAAAATCAAAGGAAACTCAGGGAAAGGGAACTTAAAATGAAAGTGAGGTTGATTTGAAGTGCTAGGACTTTCCAGAAGTTCATTGCTTGACTTAATCTAGTCCATGGAGCACAATTTAATCTTTGATTCAACAATGGCACCAACATAAAATGCTTCTTTAACATGTCCTATGCAAATCTTAAATACTGAGAGACCTGATTGGCCTCATGACTGTCACTTACTAGCTGTATGATTTTGGGTAAGATAAATTCTTTAAGCCTCTATTTTCTAAGATTTAAAAATGAGGATCATATTATCTTCCTTAAAGTGCTGTAAGAATTAGTGGTAATGTGTGTAAAATGCCTATTGCTACTGCAGGCAATTATGGTGCAGTATTAAAATATTACATAGAAATTCATAATTATTTTCTATAACTCTTTTCTCACATATTTACTTTTAAGTAAGAATTAGGGGGATGTCTGGGTTGCTCAGTCAGTTAAGCGTCTGCCCCTGGCTCAGATCATGATCCCTAGGTCCTGGGATAGAGTTCTGCATCAGGCTCCTTGCTCAGTCGGGAACCAGCTTCTCCCTCTGCCTGCCACTCCCCCTTCTTGTGCTCTCTCTCTTTCTCTCTGACAAATAAATAAGTAAAATCTTAAAAAATAATAATAATAAAATAAGAATTAGAATTTAAAACTAACCTCTGGCTGGGGAATTATATGCATTTGTTTGTTAATGGAGATGATCATTTGGGGTGAAATAGACAACATACATCTTTAATCTTTCTCAAAGGGGTTTTACTTTGAGGACATGGTCTGCAGCTGTTTATTAAAATGTGTTTCTCGGAGTCCACAGTCTTTCCATGGTTCATCTCCTCTGACTTTCCCCCTTTCATTTTCCCCTTCCTTTTCCTAATGTGCTCCATGTTATTCCTTATGTTCCACAAGTAAGTGATATCATATGATAATTGACTTCCTCTGCTTGACTTATTTCACTCAGTATAATATCCTCCAGTCCCATCCATGTTGATGCAAAAGTTGGGTATTCATCCTTTCTGATGGCTGAGGGTTTTAGAGGGGAGGGGGTGGGGGGAAGGGTTGGTCCGATAATGGGTATTAAGGAGGACATGGAGCACTGGGTGTTATATGCAAACAGTGAATCATGGAACACTCCATCAAAAACTAACAACGAACTGTATGATGACTAACACAACATAATAAAAAATAATCAAAAATATGTTGAAGGAGAAGAAAAGAAGGGCTCAATTATAGCTACATTTTACATAGCATGTTCTATAATTCTTAGTCTTCTAACTCTGGACCACTCATCATTTTTAAAGTGCTATGTGGAAAGATAAAACTATTTACAGCAATATTTGGTGTAAATACAAAGGGTATAAATACTTAAGGGAAACAAGTATATGAATATAGAATCATCATACTGAATGATAGCAAGGATAGCAGTGAGTGACTACTCACTGATTTTCCAGATTTTTCTGAATAAGTTAGAAGATGTTATAAAGCTATATTTTAGTTTCTTCCTCTATAAAAGGGGGGTCATAAATCTCTTCCTCTCAAGTTCCACATTTGTAATCCTTTGTGAAATTCCCTGTGGCAGAGTCTCCTGGATGTCACAGAGATCAATTCTTTCCTCTTTTATTAAAAGGACTCCTGAGTTTCAGCAGGGTGCACGGTTGCCCAGCTAGCCATTGTTTCCCAGGTTCCTCCCTCCCACTCCCAGTTCCTTATCAGATTTCATTTTGACTAAAAGAATGGAAAAGAAAGTGATATATGCCACCAGAATCTGACTGAACTGGGACAGGGACAAATACATTGGCCCAGAGATAGAAGCCCTTAAAGTAGCAGATAGCTCACACCAGTTCTGAGACCTGTTCTCTGTTATGACTCTAGGAGCACAAGATAAACGCCCTCCTTTAAGCCACTGTTATTTTAGGTCTCTGTTGCAGAAGCTTGGCCCGTGCCCTATTCATTCAACCCATCAGAGGAACACAGCAGCAGCCCAGAGAAAATGTTGGCATTTTCTAGATAAACATTATTGTGGTGTCTTGACCACTCTGACTGTACACTACTGACAGCCAATGGCAGAAAGGTCAGAGATCTCTAAACACTCCAGAGATTTTTTATTGAGCAGCGGTTTCTAGGTCTGAGCTGTGCCAGCATTAACCATTTTAGGTCGTAGTGGCTATTGGAGCAACTGCTGCCTCCCATTGCTGTGACTTTGTGATGTAGACTGCCAGCTGTATAAATGTCTCTCTTCTTTGGCCCTGGACTTTGCCCTATGGCTTCTTTGGTATGGGCCTCCTATTTCAGCCCTCTTACCTGGTCCATGACCCCCCAACTGACTTGAACTGCTGACTTTGTCCTTGGGAACTGCCTGGGAGTGCGGGTCCTTGTTTGTTTTCTCTGGCATTAAATATTAGGCTCTATTTAAGGGGGTCACTTTTTGATCAGCTCAAATTTCACTGAAATTTAGGGAAATGCCGTCTGTAGAAAGTTTGAGATTTGTAAACTCAGACACTGGTAATAGTCCTGCTGATCATGTGCACCAAAGGGAAATTTCCTTGCAACAGTAGAAACCGGCGACTACTGAGTATTTTGCAAAATGACATGTCACAGGAATCCCACCATGTTTTCCGCCGGTTAGTTATAAGTCTTACGGAGGATTTAATTGATTTACAATCTCATCTTACACCTCCAGGCTGATGTCCCTGTTGTACTTCAAATACCTGTATTGCTCTTCCTGGCTGTTCTTACCAAATAGCTCTTCTGATGTCTCTGGAAATTGGTCTTCAGGGTTTTTTGTGTTTGTTTGTTTGTTTGTTTGTTTTTAGTCATACGGGTTGCCCCATGATCCACTGTTTTCTATCTAGATTGTCTTGATTCCCAAACTTCCTCTTGAAGATAGGTTTTTGAAAATAATCAACCGTCAGCAAGTAAAAGCTTTCTTCCTCCTTGACCTCCTTCTTTTTCTTCCTTTTCTACAGATGTTCTTGTGCATCTCTTAAGGCAAATTCCTCTTTTCTTCCCTCCACATATGGAGAGGCTTTGGTCCTGTCATATATATATACCCCTACATATGCAACAAATTCCCTGTCTTCACTTGATGTGATGAGCACAGGGTGATGCATGGAATTGCTGAATCACTTTATTGTACCTAAGCTAGTATAGTGTATGGTAACTACACTGGAATTAAGGGGAAAATTCCCTGGCTCTCCAGTTTGACTCCTGTCATGGCATCTCTGAGAATGGATATAGAAAGAAACTGTTATCTATCTATCTATCTGTCTAGATATCTATATCTATATATATCTGCAGGTATATGTGCAAATGAGATAAACTTACACAATTATATAAATATAAAAATAATATAGATATATATAACAAACTACTTGGAACTAATTGTCTCACCTGGACTATTTCATTAACCTTCCAATTTATCTTCCTGCATCCATAGTTGGCTCTCTTACAATCTATTCTCCACAAAGTAACCTGGATAATCCTTTGGAAATGTAAGTCACATCATGTTTTTCCTCTGCTCAAAACCATCTAATGCTCCCAGCCCAGAAGAGCAACGCATCAGCCTAGAAGTGTAAGATGAGCTTATAAATCAATCAGATCCTCCATAAGACTTGTAACCAATAGATGGTAAACAAACTGAAATATTGTAGGATTACTGTAACATGGCATTTTGCAAAAATACTCAATAATGCCAGTTTCGACTGTTGCTTCTTATTTTTCAAACACAGTAAGAACACTCCTGCTTGGGGTTCCTTACTGCTGTGCTCACTGCCTGGAATGCTAGTCCTTCAATAATCTACATGGTTTATATTCTTTCACTGAATTCTCTGCTTAAATATCTTTTTTAAAAAACTTCTCTTCTTTGAAGATTTTATTTAGCTTTTTATTTGAGAGAGAGAGAGAGAGAGAAAGCACACATGTAAATGTATACATGCAGAGGTGAGGGGTGAGGGGAGGAGCTGAGGAGGGGTGAGAAGGAGAGAATCTCAAGCTGACTCCACACTGAGCATGGAGCCCAACATGGAGCTGGATCTCACAACTCTGAGATCATGAGCTGAGCTGAAACCAAGAAAAAGTTGGAGGCTTAAACTGCTGAGCCATCCAGGTGCCCCTCTGCTTAAATGTGTTAACAAGGAAGCCTATACAAGGAAGCCTTTCCTGACCACTTATTGAAGTCTCCCTTCTTTCCTTCTTCTCTCACACACAGCCTTTGCTTGTCACTGTCTGTTTCTGTCCATTAGAACAGAGAATTTATCTAATTTGCTCAATTATCCACTCTTCTAGTGCCTTAAACAGTACCTTGCATGTGGTTAATGATTAATAGATATTTAACACATTAAAAAAAAATTGAAGACTAACAATGTATTTCCTGAAAGACTTGTTCTTACTTAGTCTACAAACCAGAGTTAGACATCAACTAAAGGCTTACATAATTGTTGGAAAAGAATTTGCCTTTAGTTACGAAACATTTGTTTAGTACCCATTGTGACAAAAGATACTTTACTAAGTGATTGGGGATTTAAAGTACAATAGAACATATTTCTGTCCTCTAGGAAGGGCAACACATAAAACTTGTGTATTATTTTATTTGATACTGAACATTGTTACAGAGACAGATAAACTATTATTGTCCCTATTTGTAAAATGGGGACATAACTTAAATGTAACTTAAATGTAGAGCACTTAAGTGACTTGCCCAAAGTAATACAAATTAGTGAGAGGTCCAAGCTTTGCTACTAACTAGTTTGCCTTACTTGGACAACTGTCCAGAGTTCCAAGCCTTGTCTTCTTTCCAATCTACCACATTGCTCTTCAGCACATCCACTGTCTCTATAGTGCGTATATTTGCCACATTTTACCAAGATGGCTCATAGGAATGAGGAGAGGTTTATTCTAGATATGGATAGTTAATGGTACAGTTTTGAAAATAGAGCAACTATATTCATCCTCTGAACCAGTAAGCATTGGCTAGGTTAAACATATAACTTCCAGATCTAAGTAGTTACTAAAATTGTTTCTCATTTATGCTATAATCTCAACATAGGTTATAGGAGGGCTTTGTCCATTAAAGTTACTTGGGGTCCTGGGTTGATGGAAGCTGTTTGGAAACCTACTTCCATGATCACAAAGACAGATGGAAAGGAAGGCTGTAGAACTGGGCACCAGCAAGTAGATGTTTCAAACCCTTCCATTTTGCTGCCATGGTCTCATGGCCACTCCAAACTTTGCGTGAGCCTGAAGTGTAGGAGAATGGAATATGGGTGAAAATGGTGAACAGTGGTAATGATTATCACACCCACCCACTGATAAATACACACACAGACAGACACACAGATGGTTTGTATGTTACTTTTTTTTTTTTTTTTTAAATGGAAAGATGACTCATTTGTCCTCCAAAATCCTTGTGGTGAGACTGTATTTCCTACTTGTGTTTAACTGTTGACTTCTCTGGAAGGGGCTTATAAAATCCAGGGAAACTGAACCCAGATGATGATGATAGAGAAACCATTTATCTTCTCCCAGGAGCCTTCCTCCATCAGTAGCAATTTTGTCCCCTTATTACACATTGAAATTTGTCCTTGCTTCTCAGTTTTTTAACTGATCACTTTTAACTTTCATTCCTATACAGATAGTTATTGATAAAATGATAAAGTATTTGATAGAGGGGGGAAAAAGAATTGGGCTTTTTTTTTTTTTGTAACTGCAAATTGTTCAAATCGTGATCTGTTAAATATTACTCACTCTCTTTAACATTATAGTTAGGAATATGAGAAATGAATGTAATGCCAAAAAGAGGAACTAAATCATGGTTTATCTAGCTCAGTCTCACTTAGAAGGAGAACACGTAGAGAAATCGGAGTACACAGAACTGTAATGCTTACAGTACATAAAAAGCAAATGGAGAGATTGACTCTTAAAGATTATGCTCCTGAGCCATTACCAAAGGTAATTTTTTTTCCTCTGTGTTATTTAATTAGAACAATAAAATATGAAATTACTTATATCCAAGGCTTGAAAGCACATAACTATAAATTTCAACTTAATTTTACATGTTTAAGTCTTATAAATATTTAAACTTTAACTTACATTTTGTTCTATAAGTTAGAAATAGATAAAATTTTTAATGCTGTTTTTTAAATTATTGGTCACATTTTATTATAAGGTTTCATTCAGTATGAATTTGATAGAAGAAAAAGGAAATGGGGAATTGAAGAACTGATATGTGAGACTTCTAAACATTATTCTTTTTTGACTGTGCAGAAATGGCTTCAAATTTTGCCAAAATCCATAGAGAACTAGAACGAGTATGTTTTCTCATTTTATAAAATATATGTGTTACAAAGAATTCATTGAAGACATGATTATTATATATATGATGTAAGAAATGTTTATATATCTATCATCTATCAATCATCTAATTTTTTAAAAAAGCACAGATAAGGAAGTCATTTTATTAATATGTTTTTGATGCATTATAAATTTGAAATTTTGACAATTATATTTCCTTAAAGTGAGGCATAGGTTTGAATTTTATAATTTAATTTGAGACACCTCTCATTATCCACTGCAGTAAATATACTTGCAATTTAGAGCTCATTTCATTTATCACATTGAATAGCATTCAGGAAGCCCTTGCATGGGGAGAAATGAGTTGTTTAAAAATGAAAACTGTTAAAATAAATAAATCACTTGAATTAGATATGAATGATATTAAATATGGATTATTCAAATCATATTTGTAAGGTTGACTTTCTTCCTTGTTAAAGCATGATAAACAATGTAACAAATAAATAAATTAGCATACTTTATAGTGTTTTAGGGGCAAAAATGAAAGAATATTTGATTATAACTTTCTGCTACTTCATATTTTTAATATGAGCAAATATCGAAAACGAAAGCAAGTACAATTAAGCAAAGACCTTCTTCAACTCACATCATATTAGTAGGGATTTGTGAAACACTATAAAATAGAATTTATGTTTTATAGTATGACATTAATATTATATTTTTACAGGTGTATGCTATCACAAAAGAAAGAAAAAATATAACTGCTTATCCATTATTGCCCATTTTAAACAAAGACTGCACAGAACTTCACAAAATATTTTTATAGCTCAGAACTCAAAAAATTTTCCCTTTGGATATCATTAAAATTTCCTTTAGTTACCTTTCACTTTTGGGGGGAATTGTGTCAGAATTTGAAAAAATAGAAAATAAATTGCTTAGAGAGCATTATTAGGATGTGAATTTGTTAAATTCAGCTAGAGAAATATTTAGTTGCTTAAATTACATGAGACCAACAAGGAATATGTACTTCAGAGGTTTGCATAATTTTTCATACAACTAAATAATTTGATTTACTCGTTTGCTATTTCTTTTCTTGCCCATAATTCACATGTAAAGGTAGAGTTTTAGTTGCTATTTCTCACTGAAAATACAGAACAAAGTAAATAAATAATCATTAAAAAAATACTCGATAGGCTGTGAAATGGGTCAGAAATATCTTTTTTTTTTCTTTTTAAAAATTTATTTATGTATGAGAGAGCGCATGCCCAGGACTGGGGGGGATGGGCAGAGGGAGAGGGACAAGCAGACTCCCCGCTGAGGACCCTAAGATCATGACCTGAACCAAAGTCAGATGCTTGACTTACTGAGCCACCCAGGTGTCCCCAGAAATATCTTTTCATAGTGTTATACTGGAGAAGCTCAGGTGACAGATACAGGATTGAATTTTAGACGTATTTTTTGGTTGATTTGCTTATGACCTTTACCCATTCGTAGACTTCGTAGAATTTCCTTTTCTGTATTTATAGTCAAACCCCAAAATTCCAATGGCACTATTGTTATTTCTTATAAGAATGTTATAACACATGCAGGGGGGTAATAGTAATGAGTGTGAGCCATACTCATTATTAGAAAGATAAATATGAATGTGGAAAATGGAGAAACATTTTAAATGTGTGTGGAAAAACATAGGAAAAGGGAATATACTGAAACCACTTAAGTGTCTTAATAATAAGGACTTTCTGAGATCTGCTATGGGTAGTTTAACACAGTGGTACTTCTAGAGAATACGTTTTAAAAAGCTTTGGAAATAATTTCCAAAATGTTAGCTGTTGACTAAAATCCTCCCCAAACAGTCTTTTGGTGAGATTAGTGCATTCTTCCCCAGCTCAGAATAGAAACCACAGAGCTATTTTTCTAGTGAGAACAGACTGCTCTTCTGAAAAAGCACCTCCTATGCAGATCCCCCAGCCAGTCCCTGGCTCTGTATTGTAATGCTCCCTGTCACACTGACCAGAAACCTCAGATGATTAGATTTTGTGAGTCCATAGGTACTGCTTGAAAGTAGTACCTATGGACTACTTGCAGGAAAGTAGTACCTATGGACTAATGCAGGAAAGACAAGAGCTGCTGTATTACTCTGCAAGGGAAAATGAAACTAAATTTAGATCCCCATTCACCAAATCTAGCATCAGTTGTTTTGTGGCTCCTTCATAGTGCTTTGGGCTGCTTTCGGATTTGCACATTTCAGGAACAACATTGTGGAGACTTTGTTAGTCTGCAGTGGTCCATTGGACAGAAGTTGCTCTCAGTGCTCAACTGTTTCCGGTCCCTGTGGGAGGCCTGCCACCTCTGAGTTTCAGTCTCACACTGTACAACTTGCTGCCCTCTTGTCTCACCAAACACCAAACCTCAAGAATCTAGCTGCCAGGGATCAGGTCATTTGCTGCTTCGCCAGCCTGAAAGCTTTTCTTTCTTACAGAATCTACTTTAGTATCTTTCAAAACTTGAGGCTTTAAAACCAAAATTTTTGTTAACTTTCCAGTGCTTAAGAAAAGTTCAACTTAGCTATTTCATTTTAATCCTGAGATAGTATTTTCCTAGTTTTATAAATGAGGAGATTGTGGCTCAGGAAAAAAATTTAAAAACTTACTGTGTTCATGTGAACAAATAGGGAACATAGAATTTAAAACTAGGTACCTGATATGTGCCAGACAAAGAATTCAAAGTTGGATAATATAGACATGTCCTCAAAGATGCTGGTATGTAGTGGGAAGGGGGACAATAGATATACAAATGAATTAATGCCTTTCATTGTGATAGAAGTTAGTGTGAACTTATATTAGAATCTAAGTGAGAAAACAGGAGGGAATGAACAATTCAGTATGGGGTGCCCAGGTAAGGCTTCTTTTCTTTTCTTTTTTTTTTTTTTTTTTTAAGATTTTATTTATTTATTTGATAGAGATCACAAGTAGGCAGAGAGGCAGGCAGAGAGAGAGGAGGAAGCAGGCTCCCTGCTGAGCAGAGAGCCCTATGCAGGGCTCAATCCTACAACCCTGGGATCATGACCTGAGCTGAAGGCAGAGGCCTAACCACTGAGCCACCCAGGCGCCCCTCAGGTGAGGTTTCTAAGAAGAAGGAACAGTCTTGACAGTTGGGAGGAACCAAACATTCAAAAAGAGGGGAGAGTCAGGGAGAGTTATTTTGAGTATTCTTGCATTTATCATTTCCTAGTCAGTCCCATCCCCACACTTACTGTCTTATTTTTTGTTTTCCCTCTGTATCCTGATTTCCTCCCCTCAACAACAACAACAACAACAAAAAAAAAAAAAAAAAAAAAAAGAAAAGAGAAAAACCACTGGCCAATGCCTATTAAATATCTTTTATCACCACATATTGTGTATGGTCACTAACCCATTTGAGTTATGGAATATGTTTTCTTTACTGTGCTATTCCATATACACTGATTATAGTAAGTATATATGTATACTATTGAATAAAATTTGATATGTAATGTTACTTTAATTTCCTTGTTTGTTCTGAACATCTAGGATCTTCTTAACTATTGTTAGGGGAACTAATGACAGAGAAAAAGAAGAAAAAATGGGAAAAGTGAGCTAAGGAAGAAAAAAGAAGAAAATGGTGAGAAAGAAATAGAAAAAGGAACGATTGTTAACAACTGTGGGCAGGGCGCCTGGGTGGCTCATTTGGTTAAGCAACTGCCTTCAGCTCAGGTCGTGATCCTGGAGTCTTGCGATCGAGTCCCACCTCGGGCTCCCTGCTTGGCAGGGAGTCTGCTTCTCCCTCCAAACCTTCCCCTTCTCATGCTCTCTCTCTCTTTCTCTCAAATAAATAAAGACTTAAAAAATATATTAAAAAAAAAACTGTGGGCAGCACGATGCTAGCTCTTTCCACCTGCTTGCAAATTTTGTGCATGTGAAAGGAAAGCATTCTGAGACAGGAAATTTTAGGGATTATGATATGAAAATAGGACATGAAAAAGTATAGGAAAAATCATCAGAGACATGATGGAGGCCTGATATATGAAATCAAAACTCGTTCTTTGATTGAAATCCCCAAATTATTTTCTAAGTGAGCAATATTAGTTCAAGATACTTCAGAATAAAGTTTGGTATTACACACAAATGTGGAGATGAAAAGAGAAGGCCACTAAGGCCAACAGAAGCCAAGTCTTCCATATTGTCTAACATGTGTATATAGAGGAGAATTACTTGATCATAGGATGTGAAAATGGAAAACTTGTTAATAACCTTTTAGTCTGAAACCTTCATTTTGGAGATGAGGAAATGGAGACCTATATACCTTTCCAAGCACAAACAAGGAGCCCTTAGGAGACCTGACTAGATTTTACATCCTGGATTCCTTTCCTAGTAAACTGAAGCCTATTAACATGGACATGGAAGATGTCATAAGTGGACTACACTTAGGAGACGTAAAGTCAAGCACTTGAGAATTCAAGAAGAAATTCTAGAGAATCACAATAAAGAAAGAGCTACAAAAACATGTTACGATTTCTATGTGGGCCAAACAATTTGAAGATTCAAGGCTGAGTGAGGGTGGGTGCAGTTGTGGGGAAGCAGATATGAAATTAAATATTTCTCTGACTTGTAATATCTCATTTTCTATCTTTTAAATGTCTTGCTAATTGTGGGTTGATTATTATATTCGAATTGTAATCTTAGGACTGATAAAAAGTTGAAGTAATTTTTAAAACATATTCTTCCTTTTGAAATGTATCTCTCAGATTACCCATTTTTTTGAAAGATTTTATTTATTTATTTGATAGACAGAGATTACAAGTAGGCAGAGAGGCAGGCAGAGGGAGTGAGAGGAGGAAACAGGCTCCCTGCTGAGCAGAGAGCCCGATGCAGGGCTCGATCCCAGGACCCTGGGATCATGAACTGAGCCTAAGGCAGAGGCTTTAACTCACTGAGCCACCCAGGCACCCCTCGGATTACCCATTTTTAAAAGAGATTTATTGCTTTATGTTAGAAAGAGAGGGAAAGAGAGAAGGAATGGGGGAAGGGCAGAAGGAGAAGCGGGGAGAGAGAGAGAGAGAGAGAGAGAATTGTAAGCAGACTCCACTCCCAGCATGGAGTCCAATGAGAGCTCGATCTCATTACCCTGAGATCATGACCTAAGCCAAAATCAAGAGTTGAACACTTAATTGACTGAACCACCTAGGTGCCTCAGTTCCTAGTTTTTATAAATAAATAATGAGTTTCAAAAATGATAATATCTAATATTCAAACTTGTTAATGCAAATGTGGGCAATTGCCTGTAATTGTGCTATAAGAAAATTTTCTCTCTCCTCTTGGTAGTTCTTGTCATACCACTGGAGGGAAGCCTCTGGGGCCATATAGACAGTTGTCCCACTCTGCCTCCAGCATTGGCTGAAATTCCTTCAGGGAGCAACAAGAGCTATAGGGTCTGGATTAGGGTAGGAGAGACAGGTACTTGCCTCAGGTGCAAAATTTAAGGGAGCACCAACAAATTCAGAAATCAAGACAAATAATATCTTAATCCAATATTTTTTAAAAAACTGAAAGCTTTTAGCACACACAAAAAAACCTGCCAATGAACAAAGTATGACAGAATCAGTAATAACATGGTTCCAGGCCATATCAGAGCCTGAGGCAAAAGAAAAAAACCCAATAATACTGATCTAAGAGTTGGGGAGAACAGGGAGTTTTATTTTATTGGTAAGCTACATTTTAATTAGACAACCATGTCATAAGGAATGTTATAAAAAAGGTGGAAAGATAGAACCATTTATTCAGTCAGCCAATCTAATCTTTTTGACATGTTAGGATTTCCTATTAAATGTGTGCCTTGAGGGTGGTGAGGTGGGAAACATGCTTGGGAGATGCTGGGAATGGCAAATGAGATGTTTTTAAAAGCTGGACATTTCTCATCAGAAATGTTTTTCCAATCCTGTGAAGACATTAGTGTTGGTTAAAAGCAAAAATATTGCTGAGTTTAATAGAATCACAATAGAACAAAATAAGGCAAATCTTTGAACTAGTCTTTTAAGGTAGACCCTGACAGGCTTGTTGTAGGTTCAGTGACATAGTAAGAAGTACAACATGGGACTATGTCAGCCATAGAGCAAGCGATTGCATTTTGTAGAATGTAGTCCTTCTTCGATACTTTAAATAATGTGATGTTTGACCACATGGCTACAGCTACTTCCCTTCACTTGTTTAACTTCTATTCATACTCCAGTTCTTAATTTAAGTATTAATTCCTCCAGGAAACTGTCTGATTCACTATAGAGTAGATCTCGAATTATATATGTTCATTCCACCACATATTTAGCATTAATCAAAATGATAAGCATATCAGTCAAAGAAAAGGAAATCATACTAAGTCTTTCAAAAAGAGTGAATTTAATAGAAGGAATTAGTTATACAAATGGTGGAAGTGTTGATTCTACACCCTGGTGTCTTTTTCTATTGAACAGGGACCTATTAACGTTGATATTGGAGATGCTAGATTTGTGGGGTACCCTCTGGAAATGTAAAAGCAGGGTGAGGTAACCCAGACTGGGACTGTGAGGTAACACAGACTGTGTTTGTGAGTTGTCAGAGTTCCTAGCAGGGCTCCACAACTGCCAAAGAGGATGATGTTGCATGGGCTAGTATAACTGAAGTGGGGAAATCAGGGCCAAGGATGGGACCCCTAAAAGGTCGTAACCACTTTGAGAGATATCATCACAAGGCAAAGAGAGAAGAACAATATCCAAGGGAGGGGGAAGAGCCATGACTTCTCCTCTCCTACCGTCTTTCAATTTTGCATTAATGCCTCTCATTGGCCAAACCTAACTGAAGGTCAGTTGACAAGGGATTCTCGATAATATAGTTTATAGAGGTCCCTGGACCCCTATGAGACAGCACAGAATATGGAAGAAAGACATGGAGCTAAGGCACACAATGTTAGTATACTAAATAATTATATTAATTAATACTGTTATCAGGGTAATGCTAATCTTTCTAGGCAGTGTAACTTCTATGGGTCAGTGTTGTGGCTGCCTTACTAACTAATATATTTCCAGCACATTTCATAGTGCCCGGCCCACTGAAGATTTTGAATGAATGAAAAAAATGTATGAATCAATATTGTCATTTCCATTATACTTATAAGAGTCATGGTTTTCACCAAAACTTAGTAATGTGCTCCTTCCAACAGCAATGTGAATAGGAACTCCACGATTTACTGAAAGAAATAAGTCCTCTATCTAAAAAAAGTGAAGGATAGAGATGAGAGAGAGGAAGGAAAGGAAGTGTGTTCATGATGGTTTCAGAGCTTAGAAAATTTTGTTCTGCCTAAGTCTTAACTGCTTTATCCATCTAGCCCTTATACCTCATAGGACACTCTAGTATATATATTAACTAAGGAAGATTTTTTTTTTTTTTCAGAAGTAGCAACACAGGCATTAAGTGAAAAGTGGCCACTATACCTCAATACTCATAACTAAGATTAAAAGACAGTCTTTCTAATGTCTGTTTCAAGGCAATGTTCAGTAGGCACTGTGTTCTTTACCATTATGGTAGGGCAGGATCATTCTTCTCTCCTTATGGTTTCATCTAATTCTCTGTTTAAAGGATGGGCCACCAACCCAAGATTTTAAAATGTAGGGGCACTTCTTGTTTCCTTTCTCCTTCTGGGACTCCAATTACACGTATATTAATTCACCTGAAGTTGTCTTACAGCTCATTTGTATTCTCTTAATTTTTTCATACTTTTTCCATTAGTTTAATTTTGAATCTTTTCTATTGTTGTGTCTTTAAATTCACTAATTATTTCTTATGTAATATTGAATCGGCTGTTAATCCTATCTAGTGCATTTCCCCCCCTTCATTATAAATTTTGTTTTGTTTGCTACAGCAATGAAGAAATAGGGCCTTTGGTTTTTTCTTTGCCCAATTACTAATCACTACTGGCAAAGCAAGTGATCAGAGTAAGAATGCAAAACACAAAATGAGTAACAGCAACTGTGACATCAAAAAAAGAAAATAACCAGATCATCATTATTGTTTACCTGAATGATAAGGAATATCTGCGCTATTTATCCAGCTTATTGGTTTTTACTGGTTTGAAAGCTTCTGCAGTTCCCTGGCTAGGATTTATGTTATCCAATGAAATTTTCATTTTAGACATTATATTTTCCTTTTTTAGAGTTTAGATTTAGGTCTTTTAAAATATTCATGTCTCTTTTTAATAGGTTTATGCTTTCCTCTACCTTCTTGAACATGAGGCATATGGTTATAGCAGTTGTTTTTTTTGTTGTTGTTGTTGTTTTCTTTTGTTTTGTTTTAGATTTTTTAATTTATTCATTTGAGAAAGAGAGAGAGAGCTCATGAATAGGTGGGAGGGGGAGAAGGAATGGGAGAAGTTTAACTCCCTGCTGAGCAGGGAGCCAGATGGGGCTCCATCCCAGGATTCTGGGATCATGACCTGAGCAGAAGGCAGATGCTTAACCAACTGAGCTACCCAGGTACTCCATAGCAGCTATTTTAATAGCTTTTTCCTATTGCTGTCATTTGAGGTGTTTGTTGGTCAGTTCTTATTGAATGATTTTTCCCCCATGTTATTGGTCATATTTTCCTACTTCTTTGTATGCCTGGTGATTTTTGATTGGATACCAAGCATCATGAGTGGTGGCACTCTTAGTAATTTTAAAAACACTTTGAGCTTTGCTTAGTTGCTTGGAAACATTTTGATTCTTTAACAACTAGGTTTAATCTTTGCCAGATGGAATTAGAGTAGTCTTGAGTCTAAGGCTAATTTGTCCCTGTAAGTCAGGCAATATCCTCTGAGTACCTGCTTGACACATGCCCTATGATTATGATGTTTCTCATCTCTGGTTCTTGGAAATGTGAACCATTCCCAACTTTGTGTGATTGCTGGAAATTGTTCCTTCTACTCCCTCCCAGTAGTTCATTGCTCAGCCAAAAGGTAGTTTGCTTACACATATGCTCTGATTAGTGTTAAGTTGAGGACTCTGGGAGAACCCTCTGCAGATTGCAGGAGCTCCCTCTCTTTGTAGCTCTCTCTGTTCTGATACTCTGTCTTGCAAATTCTAACTGTCATGACCTTCCCAGATCCTCATTTCCGTCTCTTCTATTCAGAGAGAATGCTGGGCTCTGTTTGGATTTCCTCTCCCTGTGACTGAAGTTTGAAAATTCTTCCCAGGTAATGAACTGAAACAATCATAGAACTTAACTAGTTTATTTTCCTTCTCTCAGGGAGGCATTGCTCTCTGCTGCCTGTTGTTCAATGTTTGAAAATATTTTGTTTGACTTTTTTTAGTTGTTTAAGGTATGGGTGAAAATCTAGTTCTTGGTCCTCTATCTTGGCTGGCAGTAGAGCTTCTTCATGTTTTTTGCCAAACTAAAGGTCCTGCTCACATTGTTCCTAAATACCTTTTTTAAAAAAGATGTATTTATTTATCTTAGAGAGCATGCACATAAGTGGCAGGGGGAGGGCAGAGGAAGAGGGAGAGGGAGAGAATCTCAAGCAGACTCCCCACAGAGCATGAAGCCTGCTGTGGGGCTCCATCTCACAACACTGAGATTATGACCTGAGCCAAAACCAAGAGTTGGATGCTTAACTGACTGAGCCACTCAGATACCCCCTAAATGTCATCTTTTAAATTTAAAATTTAATCTAGGTACACTTGGGATCTGAATGTTATTCTGCACCATCATTTGGAAAGGTTTTAATACACGTTTTGAGAAAATGACCATAAAGAGAGCTATATTTATGTTTGAATTATTCTACTTCCTACATTGGGAAAGAATGAAAAAAATTTCAGGAATTTAATCTTTGTTGAAGTCCAAGGTGCTTACCAAATTAGCAGGAATGTCTCCGTGAACAAAAATTTTTAAATCCAGTGAAACAAATCAGTTCAGATTTTGTTATTATCTTAGGAACTAATTAAATTGGCTATTTCATGTTATCTCAATCTAGAGGTATTCATTTACTATTTCATCCATTAAAAGGAAAATCTTCTCATTATGAAAAGTTATATAATTATATAAGAGATAAGTCTATTTGTCCTGCTGAATAAAAGAAAATTCCATTGTAACAAGTTTTCATTCTCAGAGAGGAAGAAAAAAAAAACATTATTAGGATAAGAAGAAAAATTTAACTGGAGAATAAAAATTTCAAAAGCTAGTGTCAAAGGAGAATATTCTCTCTTCAGATTAATGTTAGAGAAATCTATTTTGAATTTAACTAAGATTGATCAAGCAAACTTCCAAAAGAAATTCAGACTTTCTCATATATTTATTCATTTTCATATGCTACTGATATAGTATTATGAAATGCTACCTGCAACTTGCTCAAATAATGCAGCCCACTGTATTATTTTCAAAGGAGATTAATGAAAATATTGCAGTTTGAATAAAATTATATTTAGAATTTATAATTTTAAAACCTCAAATTTTGATTTTATATGATTAATTATACTCATCTAAATGAGATGCACATCAAAATGAATGTTTAAAAAATTAGGTTTTGAGTCAAAACAAAGCCATATATCACAAGGGCTTTATTTCTGTATGAACAAATGTAATTTGAGTTTGAGTCACACTCACATGTCTTCCAATCACCCTTACTTTGCCTCTGAATACTAATATAAGAACACAAAAATTCTTCTCATGAATTTTTAAATGTTAGTTTCACTTCCACTCAGCAAAGTATTAAAATAGTATTCCCCTAACTGTACACTCTACAAGAAAGCACTATTACAATAAAAATGCAAACATATTCTATAAACATATAGATGCCAGAGTTGTTGTTGTTGTGGTTGTGGTGGTTTTATTTAATATCCTTAACCATGTCATGTATTACCATGTGAATGTGATGGTTTCATTGTTGAGCAAGAAAACAGGTTGTGGATTTTTTTTCTTTAAGGCCACTGAGTCTAGTTCTAGTGACTCCAAAGAAAGTTGAATGACAAGCAGGCCTGGAATCATTACATTACTTGTATTTGATATTATATTAGACATCCCAGAAGGCATAATACAATTTATTCCCTGACTTTTAATTTAAAACAGATTTAATTCTTTTTATTATAAAAATAATTCATGCATATTATTGGAAATCTTGAAAATGAGTGAAATTGAGAATGGACAGTCGTATTTTCACTACCCCAGGAAGAGGAACTTTAACAGAAATAAGTTCTTTGGATTAACATTAAGCAATTATAAGTAACAGAAGACCAGTAGTAAAACTATAAGAATAAACAAAGTATAACGAAAAAGTTGTAGATTAAGCAAGAAAAATGTTTTGGTGTGTTGAACTGTGTAATAACTTTAAGAGCCAACAGAAACAAACTTGTACTTTTGAGAATTAATTTACCTGATGGAGAATCAAGATAGGGAGAAGGAAGCTTTTCTCTTTGGTCTGTATTCTGTACACATTGGCTGTCATAAAGGAGATTGTAGGGGCGCCTGGGTGGCTCAGTGCGTTAAAGCCTCTGCCTTCGGCTCAGGTCATGATACCAGGGTCCTGGGATTGAGCCCCGCATCGGGCTCTCTGCTCAGCAGGGAGCCTACCTCCCTTCCTCTCTCTCTCTCTGCCTGCCTCTCTGCCTACTTATGATCTCTGTCTGTCAAATAAATAAACAAAATCTTAAAAAAAAAAAAAAAGAGAGAGATCGTAGTATGGATGCCTATTACCTAGCGGCAAGGCAAAATGCTTGAGGAGGTCATGGTGAATTGCCAAGTTCGGTAATGTTTCTTGGAGTTCTCTACTGTCTACAAGCTGAAAAGTTGTCTGAATTTTTGTTTCATTTAGTTGGGTGTTGAATGCAAGTATTGGGACCATTAGAGAAAAAAGTGCATTTCTTTTGTTGTTATTTGAAGGTATCACCAAATATTACATCAAATGAAATATTATTTAGAAGTATTTTTTTTTTGTAAGATTTTATTTATTTGACAGACAGAGATTACAAGTAGGCAGAGGCAGGCAGAGAGAGAAGAGGAAGCAGGCTCCCTGCTGAGCAGAGAGCCCGATGAGGGGTTCGATCCCAGCACCCTGGGATTATGACCTGAGTGGAAGGCAGAGGCTTTAACCCACTGAACCACCCAGGTGTCCCAGTATTATTTAGAAGTAATTCTTAAAGTCTATGTTCACCACTGCAATTTGAGAAATGGTGCTCAAACTTAAACACACACACACACGCACACATACTAATCATACCCACTCCTCCCTTGTATGTTATTCTTACATAGTATTATAATGAAACATTATTGTAATCCCCCAAATTAGAATTGTTTTTGATTTATTTAGATGCTTGTTTAGATTTAACTGCTTACTAACTACTTCTGTGCTCACCATTCATTTTTCGCCCTTCAGATCTTGCTTCTCAGATCATTTTCTTACTGATCCCTTTAGTGAGGGTATGTTGATAGTAAACTATCAATTTTTATGTGTTTGTCTGCAAAATGAGTTTATTTCATCCTCATTTTGGAAAAATGCTTGAAACCAGTTTTTTGGTCCTTCTCTTTTCCAACCTCTTACACTCTCTTTTCCTGTTTAACCCTTGGCTGATGATCTTGTTTTCTATTCAGTGAAAAAATTGAAGTCATTAGAAGAGAACATACAGAGATACCCAGCACCACCCTACCTACCCAGCATCATCTGCATCTACACCCTGCTGCTCTGACTGAAACTTGAGATGACTCACCATGTCCCACCTAAAATCAAGTTTTCCAGTGTGTGCTTGTCCCCATTCCTTTTATCATCTCCTCTAGCAATTCTTTCCTCTCTCTTCTGCACAATCACTGTTTCCTTTCCAGTGGACTGTCTCATCAGCATACAGCATCTTCTTATTTCTCCCATGTATTTCTGAAGAGTTTTTGTCCTTATTTGCATGGTCAGCTACCACAATATTTCTCTGCTTCCCTTTGCAGCAAACCTCCTTGAAATAATTATTATTTAAAGCCTGTATCTACTTCTCTCAATTATTCTATTCAACTATCCAATTGGGTTTGCGCACCACTAATTTCCCAAATCACTTTTTTAAATGTTCAGTGACTAAATCCAATACTGAATTCTCAGTTTCCATCACAGTCCACTATCAGCAGCATTGGACACCATCATTCCTTTAATATATTTTCTTGACATGGCCATACAATACCTCTTTTGGTTTTCCCTCTCACATGGATTAGATTACTCTCTCTTAGTATTTTGTGCCTGTTTCCCCTCATTTCCCTAACCAGCTGAAATTTCCCTAGTCAACACTTGGTCCATTTCTCTTTTATATTCACACTCCATCTCTTGGTCATCTTGTCCAGTGTATTGCCTTTAATTGCCATCCATATGCCAATGACTCCCAAGTTTATATCTCTAGTGAAGATCTTTCTCCTGAACTCTGGATGAAATTATCTAACCATAAGAGACTCTTAATCTCAGGAAACAAACAGGGTTGCTGAAATGGAGGGGGATAGGAGGGATGGGGTGGCTGGGTGATGGACCTTGAGGAGGGTTTTTGCAATGATGGGTGCTGTGAATTGTGTAAGACTGATGAATCACAGACCTGTACCCCTGAAACAAATAATATATGTTAATTAAAAAAGAAATTATCTAACTTCCTATTCAACAGCTCCACATTGATATTAATAGATGTTTCGAAGTCAGCATGTCCAAACCTAATTTCCAATATCCTCCCTCTTTCTGTTAAGCTGCTTCAACCATAGCCACAATGCAGATTACTAACCTCCCCCTTTTATTAGTAGCTCAGATAGAATGTTTTAGTCATCTTGATTCCTCTTACCCAATCTAGCAGGAAATTCTATTGTCTATATCCACAATAAATCCAGAGTCTAGCCATGTCTTACCACTCCCCTGCTCTCACTCTAGTCTGAAGCATCTTTATCTTGAGCCTGGATTATGTCAAAGTCTCATAACTGGTTTTCTTCTTTGTCTCCACCTCCAGCCACATATTCTCACATAGTAGTCAGTAGTCAATGTGATTCTGTTAAAATATCAAGTGTGCCACTGCACACACTTCTTGCCCTCCGTTCCCTATTTCACTGAGTAAAAATCAAAGTTCTTTCTTTTAATTAACATATAATATATTGTTTCAGGGGTATAGGTCTGTGATTCATCAGCCTTTTTTTTTTTTAAGATTTTATTTATTTATTTGAGAGAGATCACAAGTAGGCAGAGAGGCAGGCAGAGAGAGGGGGAAGCAGGCTCCCTGCTTAGCATACAGCCCAATGCTGGGCTCAATCCCAAGACTCTGAGATCATGACCTGAGTCAGAGGCAGAGGCTTAATTAGCCACCCAGGCATCCTTGATTCATCAGTCTTATATAATACCCAGTGCTTACCACAACACATACTCTCCCTAATGTTCCATAACCCAGTTATCCCACCCCCATACTGCCCTCCCCTCCTGCAATCCTCCATTTGTTTCTTAAGATTAAGAGTCTCTTATGGTTTGTCTCCCTCTATGGTTTCATCTTGCTTCATTTTTTCCTCTCTTCCCCTATGATCCTCTGCCTTGTTTCTTAAATTCCACAGATCAGTGAGATCATATGATAATTATCTTTCTCTGTTGGACTTAATTCACTTAGCATAATACCCTGTAGTTCCATCCATGTTGTTGCAAATGGCAATATTTCATTTTTTGTGGCTGTGTAATATTCCGTGTGTGTGTGTGTGTGTGTGTGTGTGTGTGTGTGTATACCATATCTTCTTTATCCATTCATCTGTGATGGACATCTGGGCTCTTTCCATAGTTTGGCTCTTGTGGACATTGTTGCTATGAACATTGGGGTGCAGGTGCCCCTTCTGATCACTCTATTTGTTATCTTTAGGGTAAATATCCAATAGTGCAATTTCTAGGTCATAGGGTAGCCCTATTTTCACCTTTTTGAGGAACTTCCATACTGTTTTCCAGAGTAGCTGCACCAGCTTGCATTCCCAGAAAATCAAATCTCACCTTTTTAATGAATTCTATTCTGACAGCCCATTTAAGTTTATTAACCTCTGCCTTTTCAGTCCCCTGGTCCACTGTTTTCACAGCACACTTTCCTTATTTATTATGGTTATTATTTATTGATTTTTTCTCTCTGTTGGAATAAAAATTCCAGAAAAGTAGGAATTTTTTGGTCAATCTTTGGTAGATTCTAATCACTGCCTAACACAGTATATGAACAATACATTTTGTTGAATGAATAATTGAATGGGGCATAACTTCATGGGGTGTAGGATGCTACATTGACAGCTAGTTTTTCTCAGTACTTTGGAGTCACCATTTACCAATCTTCTGGCTTCCATTATTGTCATTAAGAAATCAGCCACCAGTCAAATTTTTCCTTTTAGCAAATCTATCTTTTTCCTTGGGATGTTTTAAGGACCTCTTTTTGTCTCTGATGTTTTGTAGCTTCATTACAATACGTCTGAGTATGGTGTTTTTCATTAATTCTGATTGAGACTTATTGAGGTTCCTCTGTGTCTCATCATATCAGGAAAGATCTCAACCACTGTCACATCAAATATTTCTTCTACATTTTTTCTCCCATTCATTTCTGAAACTCCAATTAATAGACCTATGTTAGACTCTCTATTTTCATGTCTCTTAACTTTATTGATTTTTAGTCTTGGTTCTCTGAATTCTATTTTGAGTAATTTATCCATATATGTCTCAGAATTCACAAATTTCTCTTCATTTTTGTATAATCTGTTGTATAATCCAAGCTTTGCATCCGTAATTCTTGTTACTATGTTCCTTCATTTAAAAAATTTTAATTTTTTCCTTTTCAAATATCTCCGTCATTTTCCACGCACGATCCCTTCTTCTGCCACTGTACTTCATAATAGTCTTTTCCAGTTATTTAAGTCTATCAAGTAAACTCATTTTGCATGCTTCTTATGATTATTAAAAGAGAAACCATCTGGAAATATTACTTGGCAGTTTCCTGATTTATATCTTGTTTCTCACCTCTAGTTATTTAACCCTTCCATGTTTGGTGATTTTTCACTGTGAGTCAGTTTTGAAACATCAACTGATACTTTTTTGAGGAATATGTAAAGTGAATTTTTCTCACTTATGTTAGAATCTTATGCTTACTACCAACCTTGAATCACTTTAATCTACATTTTATATTTGTCAGCAACCTGAGAAATTTTGCCTGCTCTAGTATTACCTTGTTTCAGTAAGTTGTCATGGGTATTTCTGAGACAATGTGAATAAGGAATTCAGGTCTATTTGTATTTCTTTTCCTTATGTGCCTGTGGTTCTTGGTCATGCTGCTTTGAAAAATGAAGAGGTAGACCACATGAAGAGTGATGGTCAGGAAAGCAAAGTTTACTGAAGGATAGTTAAGTTTATTGAGCAGTAGTACAAAGCTCCAGAAGAGGAAGGGGACCAGTGTGGGTGGCTGCAGGGGTTTCAAAGTCTAACGGTTTTTGTAAGACTGTTGATGGGCCATTTTAATCTAATTAGCCCTCCATGCACCTGTCACCCAATCAGGTTTTTGTTCATGCACTCATCTACCTATCAGGTAGTTGTTTAGATGGGAAAGGGTGAAGGGCTCCTTCTAGGATGGTGTAAAATTCCTTCAAGGATAGTTTCCTTTTAGAGTGGGGTGGAGAAGAGGGAGAAGGGGAGTGGGGCTTGTCCCTGCCTGCCCTTTTTCTGACTATCCTTCATTATTTGCCTATGGATTCGACCTAACATCTGGAGCTAAATTAATCCAAAGTAACTGTTTCCTGAGAGTGTTTCTGGACCTGAAACTACATGATACCTAATTAGAGCTCCTGGGTCCTTTAACAAATCAAAATTTTATTTTTGGCTTCTGAGTCCTGGTATCTCTGATTGGAAATATTTTGGTTTCTAAGAACTGCCTGTAATTGATTGAGCTCCGGGTATTTGCTGGATAGGAGTCTAGTAATTGTGATCCTCTACATGGGTGCACGAAAGGAAGTGGCCTCTGTGGTGTGATTTGATGGATGCTGCCCAGACCTTTTTGACCAAACGATTTCCTCCTCTCTTTAGCTGTGGCTCAGAGATGACTGTTTTAGCCATTTCATAATCAGACAGCAAAAACAGGAGTCACAGTCTTCAGATAGCTCAGGGGAAGGGTAGTATTTATAGATATCAGCTTTCTCCTTAGTATAGATTTGATTATAATATAAAGTGAATGTCACTGTGGAAGGTTAAAAGCCTATGGAGAAAAGATTTAAGACTGGTAAATTTCCAAGGAAAGAAGAAGAATCTGTTGGAAGTCATTTGGACAATTTACTGTTGTGAAAGGACAAGCATTAAAAATTTCCAAAGGTCAGGGGAAAACGTTGGGGTGATTATTATTGTTGCAAGATTTTTTTCTCTGTTGGTGCCATGGTTCTTGGCCACACCCCTTTAAAGAAAATGGAGGTAGACCAGACAGAGTGGTGGGCAGCAAAGCAAGGTTTATTGAGTCATAGCAAAGCAAAGTGATTACACAAAGCTCCCAAAGAGGGAGGGAACCCAGAGGGGTTGGCCACAGGAGTTTCTAAGTCTAGGGGGTTTTATGGACTTGGTAGCTGACGCTTTTAATCTGATTAACCCTCTCTGTGCCTGTCATCCAATCAGGTTTTTGTCACCAATCTATCACTTGTGAAAGGATGGAGGGCTCCTTCTAGGATGGTTTCCTCTTGAGGGGGGATTTGTCCTTGCCTTCCTGCCTTCCAATTGTCCTTCATCATTATTATTATTTATAAGATTTATTTATTTGAGAGAGAGAGGGAGAGAGAGAAAAAAAGCAAGTACAAGTGGGGGAGGGGCAGAGGGAGAGGGAGAGAGAGAATTCTAAGGAGACTCCCTGCTGTGGGTGGAGTCTGATGTGGGGCTTCATCTCATGACCTTGAGATCATGACTTGAGCTGAATCCAAGAGTTGGTTGCCTAATTGACTAAGCCACCCAGGCTGCTGGGGTGATTATTTTTAGAATACAGTTTTATTTGTATTTATTTTTACTTTTTTTGCAGTAGTTAGCCAGGATATCATACAGTCTATATGTATTAGTCAGATTTCTCCAGAGAAAGAGAGAGGAGACTGATTTTTAAACAATTGGCTTAAATGACTGTTGGGGCTGGCAAGTCTGAAATCACAGGGTGTGCCGGCAGGCTGGACATTTAAGTCAAGAGTTGATGTTGCAGTTGTGAGTCTGACTGAATTCTGCAGAGTAGGCCAACAGATGGGAAACTCAGGCAGGGTTCCTATGTTGTGATTTTAAGGCAGAACTGAATATTCTTTAGGGAAACCTATCTTTTCTCTTTAGGCCTTAGTAACTGATTAGATCAATCTCACCTACATTATGGATGCAATTTGCTTTACTTAAGGTCTACTAATTTAAATACTAATCACATCTAACATATACTGTCATACCAACATCTAGACTGGTGTTTGACCAAATGACTGAGCACCATGGCCTAGCCAACTTGACATAAAAATTAATCATCACACAATCCTATAAAATTTTAGTGGACTGCCTGCCAATTTCATTTAACATGATTACATTTGCTAATGCTTCATAACTTTTATATCATGCCTTTTGCATACCCAAATTTAGTAATCCAGATATCCACATGACTGATAATCATGGAGTTTTTGTGTTGAGGTGCTAACTTGATCAGTGAATCAGGGCATGTTTGCAAAATACCACACTAAGGAAAAGTCTCTGAGAGTCCTTCATCTCCAGTTTTCTCTGGGCATCTTCCTTCTCCATAATCCTGTGCTAAAGTTTATAGTTAAAGGCAGTGCGATATGTTTGTAGAAAAGGTAGAGACAGAGATAATATATTGGAAGAATGTGAAAGGTGGCTTTCCCCACTTCTCTGACTACTCCCAGATCTCATTTCAATGGTCAAGATTGCACAGTTCCCTGACAGAAACATCAGTAACATATACAGCAAGTGGTCATGTACACAATTCAGTCTGTCAAGACATCAATTCATTTCTTGATTTAGACTCAGCAATTTCAGTACATTAAACATGTTTTCTGTGTCTGCTTCCAGCTGGGAAACTCTAAACTGATGTTTTTCTCTTTCATGTTGTACTTCATTGATTATCATAAAGAGTAGCCTTCAGGTTTTGAAATTCTCACACTCAACAAAGAATTCTCCTAAAACATTGTCATCATTGGTGGGAATGTCATTTGAATTCCAAGAGATTACAGGTAGGAATTTAACCAACTACTTCAGTATTGCATAACAGCTTTTCACTCTGAAATGAGAATTACTACCCCATATATCTTCTATTCAGCTAGCTCTGCATTTTCTCTGAATTTCTGTTATGGCAACCTCTCTATATTCATTTGGTCTTCTGTAGCAAAAAGAGCTCATGAGACAGAGATATAAATGAGATAAAAGTTTATTTCTCTGACATGTTGATAGTCTAAAGTTAGGCTGTAGTCTGAAGATAATGGTAGAATGTTTTCCCCTAAAAGGTCAACAAGGTATCTTGGTTGGTGGGTTGGTTTTGTCATCAGAAATTTATTTCTGTTTCTGGTCCAAGGCAGTTGTTCTATGGTCACTGCATTCCAACTAGTGAGAAAAGAAGCTGGTTCAGGACAGGCTGCTTATCTAAAAGAGGTAGCCGTAAAAGTTACATGCATCACATTCACTCATCTCCTATCTGGCTGAACTCAGTCATATGGCTACAGCTAGCTGCAAAGGAAGTTGGGAAATTTAGTCTTTAGCTCAATAGCCATGTACCTAGCCAAAACCCAGAGGGTTTTATAAAAGAAAAAAAGAGAAGAAGAATAAATACTGGGTGGCAGTCAGTGGTCTGTGCTATACTTACACTCGGCATTAAACTGTTTGCTATTCTTAGTTAAGGTTTTTTTGTAAATATAAATAATAAATATGTTTGAGCTGACTTTAATGAAAATAGAGAATGTATTGTAAAGACACAGGGAACTTGAGTGTGGGAATGCAGCTGGACCTCAGGAAGAGACTAGAAACAGGAACTGAAAATTATGAGGTCCCTCCTGTTTGCATCTCTGCTTCTTTCTGTAGTTCTGATTCATTCTCTCTCCATTGCTTGGCTTTCTGCAACCCTAGGCTGCCTAAGAAAAATAGCATGTACAGAGATCCTGAGCTAATCTGAGATAACAAAAGCTGCATGCAGCTTTTGTTGGGCTTTTCTGAATCTCAATTCGAAGTTTCGGGGTGGGGGGCTCTGATTGGTCCAGCTAGGATCAAGTGTCTACTTTTGTCTACTTCCTTGCGGCAAAGGGTCAGGTAGTGTAATTATAGCTGGTAGAGCCCAACAATGTGTGGGAGTACATTCAGAAAAATGAGGAGGGGTTCCCTAAAAGATGTCACTACGTCCAGCGTTATCAGTATTCTTAGAAATCCTCCACTTAGATATGATCCTGACCTTTTGTGTCCAGTTTTCCAGTTTACTGCTAAGGCAAACATTCCTAGAGACCAATAGAATTCATAGCAGATTCTCATTTATTGAGTTGTAAAGAATTCCTTCTGAAGATTTCTTACAGTATGGACAATCTTCATCACAGAAGACTGTACTTGAGAAAGAGATAGAGCAGCTAGGACAGCTGTCTGCTGGTAGCTAGCCTGACACCAACAGCTAAGGCATGTGTTCTGCTTTTCCTAAATAGCACCAGTCACCTCTGATCACAATAGAAAGACAAGGACAAAACCCTGCACAATGCAGACAAATGGCCGAGCCCCTTCCTTTCCTGTCTAAATGAGTGATTGCTTCCTGTTTACCAATTACAGCTTTAGACTCACTGTGTTTTTGCTGATGCTGAGAAAATTAACACCCAACTACTGAATTGCTTGTACTTTCTGATAACATCCAACCTAGTGCTGGGCTGATTCTTAGTACTCTTTTTAAAAATCATCTAATAGAAGCCCAACTCTTATAAGTAGCTGCCTGCTGCACCCTTGAATTGAGGTGCTCCGTAGCTCCTCATGGGATATGGTCTCCCTGGCTCTGGCAAGCAATCAATCCAACCTTGTTTGACTTCCATGGTATGTCTATAGTCCTTGGATGATGGTACTTCTCTGAGGGATCTGACTGAAAGAAAAACAAAGCAAAATCGATAAAACAAAACGCTCTATACACATGTGCATACACACAGAGACTCTCTTTGTCTCTTGTATTTTTTGTCTAGTTGTACTGAGCATATTTTTAGGTAAGTGAACTGGTTCATTTAGAAGATGATTAAATATACTTGTTATAACTTGAGGAGCTTAATAGCTTGTTGCAAGGGGATGTTACAGAAACTCATTTTTTTTAACTTAGCTCTTAATACTTATTAAAATATGAAAAAATCACCATGAAAGTTTATTTATTATTCATTACATTAACATAAAGATAAAAATAGAATAGTTTGAACTGCTCCAACTCCTTTTTATAGTTCCAGATATTTAAAACTACTCAAGTAATTTAAGTTTGGAAATGGCAATTAGCCTTTTAATTTTTACTTTTTTTGGTCACATCCTGCCTGACATATTCTTCTGGTGAACTTTTGAACAATTCCTACAGCATTTACTTAATTAGCATGTAATATAAGTGCTTGTGCTTCTCTTAAGGTTTTTCGGTGATTTATTGATTATAAATTTCCAGAAGGTGTTGACCACGTAATAGAGGAGTTTGTTTGCTTGCTTGTTTTTTTCAAGTGTCCAACAGGACTTGGTACTTTATTCAGAGTAATCATTTTATAAATAAGTGGCTGATACTGGGGTGGTGGGGGAAATTTGGTGACGGCCCAGAAAGGACATCGGATTCAAGTACTTTTTTTTTTTAAAGAGAGAGAGGGAGAGAGAGCGAGCACAGGCAGACAGAATGGCAGGCAGAGGCAGAGGGAGAAGCAGGCTCCCCGACGAGCAAGGAGCCCGATGCGGGACTCGATCCCAGGACGCTGGGATCATGACCTGAGCCGAAGGCAGCTGCTTAACCAACTGAGCCACCCAACTGAGGCGTCCCCGGATTCAAGTACTTTGAGGGCATAGATTGTGTCATATTCAACATTACGTCTCTAGTGGATAGTAGCGTGCTAGCACATTATGACTGCCCTATAAATATTTGTTGATACATGAAAAGACTATAATGCTATATCCTCCAGAGTGTGGAGAGTCTGGTGAAGGTCACAAATGGGAAGAGAGAAATTGAAATATCATTTTGCCTCTAAGCCTGGGTCTGTGGACTACCATATTGCATTAGGAAATACATTTAAAATAGTAATTGATAAAAAAATAAAATAAAATAGAATAGTAATTGATATTCATATGTTGTATGCTGCCATAGTATACTGCTAATATATCAATGCTTTCATTTATTTTTTTAATGATATAATACCTTGAAATTTTATAAAAGTTGTCTTCTAAAAATCAGGTTTTTTGGGGGAACTACTACTTGTTCTAGCCTATCTCAAAGATGCTGAGATACTGTTTTGGGACATAAAATGTCTTCTTATGGGATGAAATTACTAAAAAAAAGGCACATGTATTGAAATGTGTTGTTCATTCTTTGCAATACTAGACAGAAGATACAGATTCAATTGGCTCAGCTCTTTGGTTAAGAATGTTAAATTGGAGGATATAAACAAAGAGTAGGTTTTCTTCCTATCTATCATTTATCTCATTTTTCACCAAGTTTTATTTCTCAGATTGGCCTTTTTTTTTTTTTTTTTCCCTATATTCAACAACCTATCCCTTGGTCTTGGCCCTTATTACCAAAAGCCCAGATTGCTTTTTTTTCTTTTATTTCTTTTCAGTGTTCCAGAATTCATTGATTATGCACCACACGCAGTGCTCCATGCAATACATGCCCTCCATAATACCCACCACCAGGCTCACCCAACCTTCCACCCACCTCCCCTCTAAAATCCTCAGTTTGTTTCTCAGAGCCCACAGTCTCTCATGGTTTGTCTCCCCCTCTAATTTCCCCCAGCTCACTTCTCCTTTCCATCTCCCAATGTCCTCCATGTTATTCCTTATACTCTACAAGTAAGTGAAACCATATGATAATTGACTCTCTCTGCTTGACTTATTTCACTCAGCATAATCTCTTCCAGTCCCTTCCCTGTTGCTACAAAAGTTGGGTATTCATCCTTTCTGATGGAGGCATAATACTCCATTGTATATATGGACCATATCTTCTTTATCCATTCGTCTGTTGAAAGGCATCTTGGTTCTTTCCACAGTTTGGCGACTGTGGCCATTGTTGCTATGAACATTGGGGTACAGATGACCCTTCTTTTCACTACATCAGTATCTTTGGGGTAAATACCCAATAGTGCAATTGCAGGGTCATAAGGAAGCTCTATTTTTAATTTCTCAAGGAATCTCCACACTGTTTTCCAAAGTGGCTGCACCAACTTACATTCCCACCAACAGTATAAGAGGGTTCCCCTTTCTCCACATCCTCTCCAACACACGTTGTTTACTGCCTTGTTAATTTTGGCCGTTCTAACTGGTGTAAGGTGGTATCTCAATATAGTTTTGATTTGAATCTCCCTGATGGCTAATGATGATGAACATTTTTTCATGTGTCTATTAGCCATTTGTATGTCTTCTTTGGAGAAGTGTCTGTTCATGTCTTCTGCCCATTTTTTGATCTGATTATCTGTTTCGAGTGTGTTGAGTTTGAGGAGTTCTTTATAGATCTTGGACATCAGCCCTTTGTCTGTAGTGTCATTTGCAAATATCTTCTCCCATTCCATGGGTTGCATCTTTGTTTTGTTCACTGTTTCCTTTGCTGTCCAGAAGCTTTTGATCTTGATGAAGTCCCAAAAGTTCATTTTCACTTTTGTTTCCTTTGCCTTTGGAGACCTATCTTGAAAGAAGTTGCTGTGGCTGATGTCAAAGAGGTTGCTGCCTATGTTCTTCTCTAGGATTTTGACAGTTTCCTGCCTCACATTGGTTTTTTATCTATTTCAAGTTTATCTTTGTGTATAGTGTAAGAGAATGGTTGAGTTTTATTTTTCTATACATAGCTGTCTAATTTTCCCAGCACCATTTATCGAAGAGACTTTTTTCCACTGCATATCTTTTCCTGCTTTGGAGAGGATTATTTGACCATAGAGTTTAGGGTCCATATCCGGGCTCTCTACTCTGTTCCACTGGTCTATGTGTCTATTTTTGCGCTAGTACCATGCTGTCTTGGTGATCACAGCTTTGTAATAAAGCTTGAAATTAGGCAACGTGATGTCCCCAGTTTTGTTTTTCTTTTTCAACATTTCCTTAGCAATTTGGGGTCTCTTCTGGTTCCACACAAATTTTAGAATTGTTTGTTCCAGCTCTTTGAAAAATGCCGGATTATTTTAATGTGTTTCCTGGCAGTCCTTCACCTCTCTTGGTAAACTTTTGCACTCTTGTCTTAATCTAATCTGCTGACTGTAATTCTAGAACATTGCTTCTATTGCCTCATGTTCCAGCATAAGACAGTATAATGGCTCCCGTTTGCTTTTTAAACCTGTTGTTCTGTTTCTCCTGAGCCTCTACAATCCAGCCTACTGGAGGTTATGTCTATTTCTGTTCAAGCATCTCTAGGTGCCCAGTCTAGCTGGCTTCTCTGTTTTTTGCTTATGTGAGGGCCTTTTTTATATCTGTGTTCTTTCACTTGGTGATTTTCCCCTGGTCTCTCCTTTTCCTCCCTTCTTTCTCCCAGTTCCTGGAATTCTTTAGATTTAGTTTAAGCTCCCACCCCTCTATAAACCTGTTTTTTCCAGACACAAATATAATCTTCCCTGAACTACCATTGTAATTCTTCCCAGGATCCCATAGTTTATCATTAAGTTGTTTTCTAGTTGTTTCTTCTGATTTGGTTGAGTTTCCTAACCTTGATCATAAACTAAATAAATTTAAGGCTTGATGGTTTTAACTTTTTTTTTTGACATTACCTCCATTCTTGGCACACTCCATAAATAATAACAAAAAAATACTAAAGAGATGAAAGGTGAGCTTTAATCAAAGAAAGCACGATCAAGAAGTGGCTCTTGAATGGAGAAGGTTTGTTGAAAGGCTGGGGACGGGTTGGGAAGCGGTGAGAATGGCCCATTGTTCCTACACGGTGCTGGATGGAGTGCTGGGCAGAGAATGGAGGCTGTCAACCCTGGTTATACTTGGCCATTGTTCCTGGGAAGCCCGTGTTAGCTCTGAGTAAGAGATAATTCATCAGAACGCTCTTGTACTTTTTTTCTCTCTTGCTCCGGGGCAGAAACTGCTCTACTTCACAGGCTGAACTTTTTACCTCTTGCCCTGCGAGGCAGAAACATGCTGCCTGAGTGCTTCCATTTTGAGACACCTTGTAGGAATCCTTATTGAATTGCTTTAGAAGAGTAGATTCTCAGCCCTCTAGTGCAGCAATCTGCCACAGCAACCACAGAGGGTGTTATATTTCTATCAGAGGCAGAAGCCTCCTGTAACATGGGCTCACTGGGCTTTTGGGGGAAAAAAGAGCATTTTGCAAGCCTAGTTCTAATTGAACATCTCCACGTTGCAATTATTATTGTATTTCAGTCTTGTAGCCTTTGTTACAGAGGTTTTTGTGTGAGTTAGGAGGGGACGCTTTGGGTGACTATTCAGGCTTTTACTTTTCTTCTTTAATTTATTAAAGTTCAAATTAAACAAGGCTCCTGCTGTTACCAAAGTTTTCTGAACTATTTTGTGTAAATGTTATTCACTCTTTGAAATCAATACAATTAAAAGTTGTGTTAAGAATCCTCCTTTTCAAGGCTGTGAACTTTTTTTCTAAGGATTTTGAACTTGTTTCAGGTCTTTGATTTCTTAAACACATTTCAGAAAGAAGATATACATGTTCTTTAATTGCTTCTTAAATTGGCAAAGTTATATTCTGTCTCAGACAAAAAACTTTAAATGATTGCATTTCTCTGTAGATTAGTAGCTTGTTAATTTTGAGGATGAAATGAACGGAGGAATAAAAATCATTTGACAAGGTATCTCAGGAACTCACTTCAAAAAGAAACAGTAGATGCAGATTCTGTCTAACAAGGCCCCATCTGAGATCAGAGCTTCTGTATGACGTGCTGGAGACATCTAGTGGACAAAAGTCAGAATGGAACATAAAACTGCACCCAGGCGGGATCCTAACTTTGAGATAACATTATGCTTTAAAAAAATAGGAAGGTATTTCCTTCCTGCATAAAAACCAGTATACTTTCTCTGAAAATAAATTGTCCTGTGTGTTTTAAATCTGATTTTAACTTTGTTGTTTTGAACTCATTATGACTATAATGGCCTATCTTGCTTAACTTGGCACAGTTATCTGTGTCAGTGTCAGATTTTAATTTAATATATCCTATACGTAGAGGGAGATCTCTCACTACCAATCTCGGAGAGGTAGATTTACATGGAACAAAGGACTGTTGTATTTGGCTAGTTATGTAATCTTTTTTTTTTTTTTTTAAAGATTTTATTTATTTGAGAGAGAAAGGGAGAGCGAGCGAGCACGAGTGGGGTGAGGGGCAGAGGGAGAAGCAGGCTTTCTGCTGAGCAGGGAGCCTGACCTGGGGCTTGATCCCAGGACTCTGGGATCATGACTTGAGCCGAAGGCAGATGCTCAACTAAGCCATGCAGGTGCCCCTAGTTATGTTATCTTGGGAAAACCTGTCTGAATCTCTTCTTTCACATGTAAAATGTGTGGTTAAACAAATATTTTTTTCTGGTTTGGAAATTTAAAAGCTTATTTGTATAGTATTATTTTTGTTTTCTATACTCCTTGACACTTTTGCGAGGGTTTTCACAACTATCATCTAAACTGATTCTTAATAAATGTCCTAGTTATTTACTGTAAAGTTTGTTCAGTGATGCTCTGGAAGGTGAGGGGGCTTATGACCTGAAGAAAGAGACCAAGTTTCTTGACATTCATTCTGACACACACCTAGTAGATCCCACTGTTGATGCAGTTCGAGTAAATTTCTTAATGTCTGGGGGGCTCAGCTCAACTTTCAACAGCTAGTAACTACCAGCTAACATCTACAGTTACCATATCCTTTACATACATTATTTCTAATCATCTTAGTAACCATGCAGAAAAGGATTATTAAACCCAATATAAAGTTGAGAAAGTTAAGACTCAAATAAGTGAAGACTCAAGCTCACCAGAGGGTCTGTGACAGGGCCTATGTGGACATTCCAGTCTCTGGCTTTATTACACAAAGCTGCAGAGCATCCCTTGACCAAACAAGGGAACCCCTGAAAGCTGGTGCTGTGTGTGTTTTCCCCCTGAGGATTGAAAAGCCTGTGGTAGGTGTTCCCAAAGTCTCAAACTGGACCTCTTAAACATAAAAGCCTGGAAACATAAATACAACTACACAATGAATGTCCCAGAAAATCTCTTAAAAATTATTTTAAAAAACAAATTAAAACAACTTGGTGAGTCTTTTATCTTGGGGGAAGAAGATCATCAAGAAAATTTATGACAATTGCTGATCACTGTGTGTTATATATTCATGAAAAAATGTTTAAGACACAGCAGAGACATGATAAGACATGTAAGTTTTAAGATTAAATTAGCCAAAACAAAGTTATAGAATAATTTTAAACAGCAAAATTGATTAAATTTGGAAAAATAGTACACAGAATCAAAAAATTACGTATTGTAGTTGGCCGCTTGTATGGATAATGCAATGAAAAATATTCATTAGGAAGTTTTTGGAATAGAGAGATGGATCAATTAATTAGTTGTGGTGACTTAAATACTCATGATTTATTCTGACAACATTGATCTGGTCACTTTTAGTTAAAGTATTTTTAAAATGTCACTAAAATTAAATGCTAACGGTATCATTAGAAACAGCACTTTAAGTATTTCATTTATTTTCATAAACGTGTTTAGTTTTATAAACAATTTGAAAAACTACTTAGATGAACTGCATAGTTATGTAAAACAGTACTCAGGAATAAATTGTTACATGAAAACTTGAAAGTCAATGAGCCAATATTTTAAATAACTTAATATTCAAATTTCTATTGAGTTTGGAAATATGCTCTGATTCATTAATGGTGAAACATTTACATTATTTTCGTTGCTATGTTTAAGAGAAATCCAGTGTGTTCAGTAATTACATTTTAAAAGAATAAATCTTTCATGACAAAAAAGGATCGATTTACTAGTACATAATTATAGATTTTGCCTCAACTAGATCTGTAATCCTAGCAGCATGCCCTATTTACAGCTAAACCACTTGCTTGATGAAGTCTATAATTTATTCAGTTGTTAGCATTTATCCATATTTGAGTTTTATGTAACTCAAATTAGTATACTTTTTAAAACAATGCTTTGAATTACTAAGCTATTTGGGCTTGTTTTCATTAATAAAGCTCAAAATATTACTGCTTACAAATTTTTTTCCATGAATAATGTCATTTAATTTTGGTCCCCCCCACCCTTGCTTTTTTATTCTGAGTAAATTAAATGCATAGCTTAAAACCAATTTCCTACACAATGCATGCAGTAATTGCAATACCTTATCGATACATATAGAGGAACATATAAAAGACTGATGTAAGTGAACCAAAAAAAGTGTATTGAGTATGCAAAATAAACAAATAAGTCACATACATACTAATAAGCCTTAAGTAAAGCCCTCTTTTATTTACTGTGAGGAACTGACCAGTCCTTGCAGAGAACCCTAAAAACTAATTTTCTAAAGCAATTTTTTTCATGTTAGTTTTAGTGATCGTGCACATTATAGAAAGGTAGTAACTAAATAAATATTATTTTAGTTTAATTGGATTAAAAATTAGAAATGCAAATTCTCCTTGTACTATATCTATAAGCCCACATCTCTGTTTTTATGGTAATACCCTTTTCATGGTTTAAGCCTATGAAGAAAAAACACTGAAGATTTTTAACTAGCTGCTTTGCAGGGGGCAGAAATGAGCAAAGAAGATTTAGTGGTGAAAAGAGCAAATAAATAGGTGCTCCAAGATTAAAAAGAGGGTAGAAGTGCATGCTGAGCTGTTGAAAGACCTCTCTGTGTTTAAAGAAAAATATTGTTTGGTGCTTTCACCAGTGCATGATCAAAATAAGAGGTACAAATTAGTTCATGGCTGCTGAAACTACAAAACATCATGCAGAGAGCTGTCTTTGGGAACGTTTTAATGAGGAGAAGAGGTCATCAGACTGTGACATTGCTTTTCAGAATTCTTCAAGAACAACACAGACTTCCTGTTCCAAATGTGGTAGAGAATAAAACAACCTTAGTAGTAATCGTACAACTTTTGAACCGTGCTCCTTGGAAATGCCGTACAGTGCTCATTTTGTAGCTTTAGTTAGCCATCTCAAAGGAAACGCTTCCATATTTTCCATGTGCCCTTATTTCAAAAGTACAGTGAAACGGTGGAGCTTTAACATGGATTATATTTATAAAATAAAGTTTTATTCAGGCTTCTAAAGAGATTTTAATGTTTTCATTGCTCCAGGTGAAATGGTACACGGTGGCTCTGTTCATTAACATTTAGCATCAGTGCAAAAAATCAAGGATTACCACATACAGCATAAAAGGAGGGATAGTATGACTTTGAAATTAAATTCACTACAATCTTAGTTTTGCCGCATTTCAAAACGTGATTTTAAAATGTATAAGTTGTTAATGACATTCTAGGTCAAATATTCATAGTCCAATATCAATCCTACAGAGACTGGCATTATTCAAATGTGTAACGTATTTGAACAGAAGCTGAAGAGGTTTTCCTGACGCTTAATAAATAAGACATTTATTTTGGTTTCAAAGACCAGTGTTATAATATTATTTAATACTTCAAGTATGGGTTGGTGCATTTTTGCCACTCCACCATGAAGCCACAAACTTCCTTTTGTTTTCCATGGATGTGATACATTTGTAAGATGTGTATAGAGAAAGAAAATATTTACGTCCATATATTTAATACAGTTATAAAAAATAAGAGACAAAAAAGGTGAATAGTCTTTTATATGCTAATGCTCACAATCTTATTAATCTCCAAGTTTTCTTATAATGTTTTTTTTCTTCCAAAATAAGGGATTCACAAATAATCACATTTCCTCCTGATGTGTAAAATTAATTGTCAAATGCGTGAAAATAATGTCAGACCTACAGGGAACAGTTTGAACTTGAGTTGAGATGGAAGACAGGCCATTTCTGCACACAGCAATGTTTCTGATTAACTTGTAAGAGGTGATTCAATTTGTGTTCAATTAATTGATTTAGAGGTAGCATTTTTTCCTTCCCTCTTCCTTTTTTATCTTATTTTCTTTTTCATTTTCAGCATAGAACAGAAGTCAAGCGTAGACTCTCTGCTTTACATATGATAAAGAATAAAACTGTCATACTAGCATTATAGCTTTTCAACTATTTCATGGAAAAGTTTCTTAACTTACATAGATCATTTACTGGACTCGGTCTTTTATATTAATTTTATTTCTTTTAATGTATGCAGCCTTTGTTCTTAAATGTTCTTATTCATAAACCAGACACATTTATGTTGACATCCTTAGCATGTAGAATTTTCTACAAAGATCTAGTATGGTACTTATTTTTAGCTTAAGCTCTCAGTCTGGTTTGTCTGGCCTGCTCTTTTGATTGCTTTGTAGGCTTTTCCTGTCAATAATTTACGCATTAGGAGCTGGTGTCAATCTATTTTTTGGTTATTTTTTGCATTATTAGCTTTCTGGACCTATTCTACTTTATCTGCACTATGAGTTCAACAATATTCTACTTCATAAACATTGTTTTTAAATCTTAAAGATGTCTTAGGCATCTAGTAAGCTGCTGTTCATGAGGCTTTAGTTAGCACTTACTATGGTAGCTTAGGGGAAGCCCTGGAAAATAACACACACAAAAAAATGAGAAATAGATAAAAATCTAAAAATTTCTCCCAATTGTTTCAAAGTACAATCCTGTCAGGAAAGAAAAAGGTGAATTTTGAGGGCATCAAAAAGAGTGGAATGAAAATCTTTAATTTAAGTAATTAAAGTATGTTATCTTTCCCACAAAACATTTTTTAGCAAAGGAAATTTTCTGATAAAGGAAGGATTTTTTTTCTTGCTAAATAAGATAAGCTTATACTTTTTGTTAGCAGGAATCTAAACATAAGGCATTGTGATGTAAACAAAAATCGCTATTAATCACTATTGTATAATTTTTGAAAATCAACAAAAACTTAAAAAGACTAAGTCCTTAAAAGTTTATGATAGCTATTATTGCATAAATTTATTTCTCTCTAAGGTACTGTATTAATGGATTTCTTTATCTCCTAATCTAGGAGAAAGCTATTATGAATAAAAATTTAAGAAGTAACTGGACAGAGCTACAAAATTGACGTTGTTCTGGAAAAGGGACAAATAAGGAATGGGATAAAAGGCAAAAATAAAAGTGATTTAAAATTGGCACATATTATATTGGTTACATTTTGATAAGAATATTCATCATATAAATAGTCTCAGTAAAATTTAGAGATATTTTGCCATTTTGAGAAAAGAATTTTCATCTTTTTTTTCAGCTACTACTCTTCCCTAGTTTGTTTAAATGTTGACTAAATGTTATAGTTCTCAGAAAGTATTCCACAATCCCCAGGGCATCTCCAAGACTCTTTCAGGAGATCTGCACTGTCAAAATTATTTTCAGATTAATTGTGAGAGGTTGTTTGCCATTTTCACAGTTTTGATATTTGTACTGATGGTGCAAAAAACAGTGGTGAGTAAAATTGCTGGTGCCTTTTCAAGCCTCAATGCCTCAGGGCAGTGGCACCAAACTGGTCATAATACTTACTGTGTTCTTCTTAACCCTGTACCCATGGGTAGAGACAAAAGATATCAGTTTTACTTAAAAATACCCTTGATCAGGCAGGAAATATTAACTTATTAAATTTTGACTCTTAAGCACATTCAGTTTTTCAAAAGCTGTACTTAATTGCTGATATTCTAAGTACCTCCTGAATATGGAGCTTTGATTTTTTTGTGTTTGTATTTTGTATTCAGTGTCTACCTAAATGGCCAAGTACTTCCTCTGACATATAACTGAAGAGGCTATAGTTGTTCAAATCCTTAAGAAAACATCAAGAAATGGTATTTTTAAACAGTGTTGTGTGAACAACACTGAAGGATACAGCTTATGGCTGATTGGAGGGATTTCCATGAATAATTTTGATTATGTACATTTTTGGGGACCCATAGGTCAACTGTAGGCACTAACTTTTCAAAACAATGCTGCCAGCTCCTTGGTACAGCTCAACACCTGGTATGTGTGTGGTGATGGAACATCATCCAGATCTAGAGGGAACAGCACTACTTTCTGATTTAAAAAAAAAAAAAAAAGCATTCATTCCCATCTTTCCATCAAATAATCTCTACTTTGGAGCATAAACTGAATATAATAACCTAATATGATTATAGGCAACAATAACGAAGTACCTGGAATCTACCATTTATTGTTATGTAGAGAAAGCTCTTTCGAAGCCACTTTCTATTCAATATGTGTTAACATCTCAGGGTACTAAATACTGTAAATCATCATTTGCTGTGAGTCCTTCTGGAGCAGAGGCTCCTCTTAATTTTACCATTGCTTAACAAATTCTCTCTTTATGGGTGGTGGAAATGATATAAAAGATAGAGGAAACAAGATATTTAAGGAAACAATTTTTTTAAGTATGCTCATGTTCTCTAGAAAAATATGCTTAAATATAAAAAAACAAGCACTGTTAATTAAAATCTTTCCTTCCCCCCCTTTTATTTTAGAAGACTCTATGAGGCAATGTTTTATCTGCAATTAGTAAAATGAATATGAAATAATATGATATACTTGTTTTTAAAAGATTTTATTTATTTTATTTATTTGACAGAGAGAGAGATCACAAGTAGACAGAGAGGCAGGCAGAGAGAGAGGGGGAAGCAGGCTCCCTACCAAGGAGAGAGCCCGATGCAGGGCTCGATCCCAGGACCCAGGGATCATGACCTGAGCCAAAGGCAGAGGCTTAACCCACTGAGCCACCCAGGTGCCCCTGATTATACTTGTTTTTACAATAAGTATAAAGTTACTAGACTGGTAAATGAGGAATCTATTCTAGGTATATATGTTAATGATATCTTTGTGATCATAGTAAAGATCTATTTTCTGAATGATAATATCATTAATTAATTATAACTGATTAGCAGACTAGTCTTGATTAGTGGGTCCATATTACCCCAGAGAGAAGTCTATATTGGCTGATCTTTGTGCCTTGTTTTTGTTTTTATCCTGCCAAGATATTTATTAATTATTTGCATGAAGATGCAGAAGTCTTATTGATAGTATATTGGCCCAATTTCACATGGTGTAAAAGCATGGTCATGTCTGTTTGCCATCGATATTTCATATTTAATAAATAAACCTACTTATAAATAAATAAACTTATCTTTAAAATTTGCTGCACATAAGCAACACCATAAATGAGATTGTGGCTCTCAATTTCCTAGGTATAATTTTTATTAATATAGATTAATATAAATTTTATTAATGTAAAAGGAAAATGCAACCATATAATCATGTCATATAGTTAAATTAGTGTTTATACTATACTTTGAGTGATTTTAATTTAGGCAGAATCTTGGCAAAAGGAAAGAAGATGGAAGGACGTCTTCAAGAAATAATGAGAAACAGCAGGACTGGAGGTTAGCTCTCAATGAACAGTTGTACAAAGGTTAAACCTGATGTGTCTGTGATTCATAGATGGAGCTGTCCATTAGTTGGTTGGAAATATGACTTAATGGAGTCATAGTTATCACTGGTATGAAAATTATTAATTGCATATATTACTTCATTTGACATTCACAATAAAGCTGTAACTCAGTTACCATTTTCATTTTATAAATATTCATTCACTCACTGATTTATGCAAATAATATTTATTAAGTGCTTACCTCTGCCAATAACTATTTTAAGTAGTAGGATGTAACAATAAAACATGCAAAAATCTCTGTCTTCAAGAAACTTCCATGCCAGGACAAGGAGAAAAAAAAATAGAAATTTAAAGACAGATTAACTAACCTAAGCTAGTAAGTGGTAGAGTTAATACTTAAACCTTAGTTGTTATTAGTTTTAAATCTCAAGTCTTTGATCTTTTCTTTTCTAAATAGAACTCAGATTAGTAAACCATGTCATGTCACAGAAGAGAGAGACACTAGTAGTGCTTATATTAATAGATGTGATACATAGAATGAGGAGAGGTCCATTTCCACCACAATTAGATTGGTCATTCTATGTCTGGGGTGTTATATTCTATTTCTGGCATGCTTGGATAATTCTTATGTAGTGGAATTTTTCAGAAGAGATGTTATCATAAGCTATGCTATCTGGAGGAACTGAGTACACTTTGCATAAAGAAATGAAGACTTAGAGGATACTTGGTAATTGTTTTATGATTATGAAGAACTGTGAAGTGATAGAGACTTGATTGGTCTGAGAGCTGTGTGAGACTAGATAAGGTTGCTCAATGCTGATAGTTTTCAAGAGCTTTGGGGAGATTTTTTATCGTATGAAACTGAGGTGGACAACAAAGGTCCTTTCTAACTTACAGAACATTGGATGGATAACATAAAAATTTATGATTCTATTCTGGGATTCAAATGTCTTATTACTTCCGCATGGTTTTCCATTCCTTTCTTCTAAATTAGTTTTGCTGTGAATTAAAATATAGACTATACACTTTTCATAGCAAAGATTTTTATTATCTTTTTATTTGCTTCTATCTTGTATAATTTTGATAAAAGCTCTACCAACTGATGTTTCCTTCCTAGTCTCCTATATTTGGGTGTTTATCGCTTCTTAATTTCTTTTTTATCATTTAGTATCTTAGATAGGAATTTCAATAATAATATGAGGTAAATTTAGAACAGTTACCTGGAAGTTTACAGATCTTTTAAACTCAGTGTTCGGACAACATGTGCCTTCTCAGTCTCCTCACTGGACTTTCTCCAAGTCTTAAACATATAGTACTAGTTTTTCTCAAGGGTCACCATATTATCATTTTCATTCCCTTTCCCCTGCATTTGATAGAATTCCTTTCATTTACTTACATCTTTGTTACGCTGTCCTAGATTGGCAACAGCGAAAAAGACAGATTAGGTTTTAGCTTTCATGGACTTCCTAGTCTAGCTAGTGAATGGATAAGAAAACAAATTACGAGCACTTTGTGGTAAGAGCAGTGGTAGCGAAACCATAGCAAGGAAACAATACACCTAACCTGCACTTGTTTAGTCTGAGGAGATTTCTAGTGAATAGGGTTTCAGATCTGTAAGTGAACAGAAAGGAATTTGCCAAGCAAATGTGTGTGTGTGTGTGTGTGTGTGTGTGTGAATGTGCACACTCATGTATGTGTGTTCTTGTATTAATGGTGGCAGGAATATAGTAATGCAATAAGAATGCAGACAAAAATATTAAATCATTAACATTATAATGTGTGGGGGAGGAGATTACTGAGTGTTGAAGGTGACAGGGAACCACCATCAAAGAGGAAAAAGTACAACAGGGAAAGACATCTGGGAGAATCACAACAGCCTCTTTTTCTTCACAATTTGGCTAAGAACTAGCTTTAGAAATTATTAAAATGTAAGAATACTGGGAACCAGAAAGGTAACAAGAGAAAAGCCATATAAAAAGGTTAATGTTCTAGATCTTGTTCTACTACCACTTTGTTGGTGAGACTTAGAAATCAATTTTATTACCTTTAATACACAAGTGATATTTAATGTTTTCCATATGCTTATTGAAATATGGTGTGCCAACATAAAGCAACATATGAAAAAGAAAATACAAATCTGTGTTTCCCTTTGTCTCTCAGTAACAATTCTTCCTCTACATGATACATCCTTATGTGGCAGCTTCTCTCTGTTGCCCTCTCTAGCCCAGTCACACTCAGACACTGCTACTATATTACTCTTCAGCACTTGCCTTTAAATAACACCTTGTCAAGTTACTTTGATTTTGTTTTGTTTTGTTTTGTTTTGTTTTTACCAATCTGAATATTTGTATAGTCTTTGGGTTTATAATACTTTTCTAAATTTGAAATCCCCTCGAAAAACACTGATAGATGAACTAAACCAAGAAATAAGCCAAAGGATATATAGCTTCTCTAAAGCACAAACTAAATGTCCTCTGAACTAAAATTCAAAACAGTCAATAGAACTGAAGCTGTGAGCATACTAGTTTGAAGTTACACTCTCCATATCTAGAAAGATAAGTGACGTTATATCCATATCAAACAGAATATCATATATGAAGCAGAAATATTTAAAGCGAGTAGAGAGAAAAAAATGATTTTTTTAAAGATTTTATTTATTTATTTGACAGAGAGATAGAGAGCACAAGTAAGCATAGTGGCAGGCAGAGGCAGAGAGAAGCAGGCTCTCTGCTGAGCAGGAAGCCCTAGGCAGGGCTTGATCCCAGCACCCTGGAATCATGACCTGAGCCAAAGGCAGCTACTTAACCAACTGAGCCCCCCAGGCGCCCCAAGAATGATGATCTTAAAAGGGGTGAGAATTCGTTAATTGAAAATTTCTCATCAGCAACAACAGAGGCCAGAAGATAATGGAGTAGTGAAGGGAAATAATTATAATCTAAAATTTTATACCTAGCTAAACTATTACTGTAGGGTCAGGTCAAAATAAATCCATTTTTAGAAATATAACTATTTTTAGAAAAGAATTATTCCTCAAAATAAAACTGATGCCATTACAAGAAACAGTGATGAGCCAAGAAATGACAAAAAGATGTCAATATATTTATTTAACTATCGACCGTATGAAACAATTAATTTTTATTTTTATTGTTATTTTTATTTATTTTAGAGAGAGGGAGAGGAAACAAGTGAGTGGGAGAAGGGGCAAAGGGAGAGAGAATCTCAAGCAGACTTTGTGCTAAGCACAGAACCTCATGTGGGACTCCATCTCATGACCCTGAGATCATGACCTGAGCCAAAACCAAAGGTCTGTTGCTCAACTGACTGTGTCACCCAGGCACCCACCTAATTTTTATTTTTATAAATCAAAGCTAAACTAAAACTACAGGCCAGTACTACTCAAAGTATGGTCATCAGATCTGTGTCTGTGCATGAATTACTTGTTATTGATCTTCAGTAAGTACAAGAATTGAGAGTAATTGCTTGCAATTGTTTTAGACATTTGATTGTACCTCATTATTGATTAGGGAGATTATTCCCACCTACTGAAAGCAGAGATTATTACATTGGATGAAAAAACCTAAGTCCAGACATGAACCATTTTTAAGAGCTCCATCTAAAACAAATCCCTTCAGAAAGGTTGATATTACAATAAAGAACAATAAGCCAGGAACCTAACATTAAAAAAAAAATCTGTAACAATATTTGAAACATAAAACTTTCCATCTGACCTGTTCCAAACTCCTAAAATTACAATTTCTCTATAGAGAAACACTCCTCCTTCCCCACTGTCTCAAGAGTTCTCCTTTCAGGAGTCCTCTGTTCTCTTGCTCCACTCTGGACTGGTTGCTGTGTAGATGCAGGACATAGTGATCCTTTAGGTGTCCTTTGTCTTCTTTTCTGTTGGAGTCCCAGTTTTTAGTTTTTTGAATTCCACTCCTTTTCTTTTTTTTTACTTTCACAAATGACTAACATATATTATTCAGTAGTGGATCAAATGAATATGCAGGGGAAATGAAATTTCAGAATTTCACAAATTTGTGAGTTTTTCTCCCCCACCCTCACACTTGCCTAATAATTAGGATGGTAAAGAATTCTAGAACAAAAATAATTTTCCCTCAGATTTTGAATGCTTATCTCCATTGTTTCCTAGCTTCCCCAGTTACTGATGTTGATTCCATCTCAAGTTCTGATCCTAGGTTTCTTTCTCACTAAAATTTCTTGGGAGAGTGATTTTTGTCATTCCCTAGGCTAGTTGCTTGATAGTCTTTTCAAACTGGAAATTAATGATCTAGTAAATTTTATTTATCAATTTATTAATTCTTTGATCATTTTATTCCCTCTTTTTTTTTCTTTATGTATCTCTTGACTCTTCATTTAATTACTTATTTCCTATTTTTATCCTATATATTTCCATTATATTTTTGTTTATGCTTCTTTGGATAGTCTCTTATGTTTATTTAGTTAATCAAAATTGATTTTTGCTATTTTTAGTGCATCCTGATTTTTATTTCATAAGATACATTCTTTTGTCATTCTGAGGCTATTAATTTTAGGCTCCGTTTTTTTCTCATTGCTTCTTTTTTTTTTTTTTAAGTTTTGTTTATTTATTTGAGAGAGAGAATAGAACAAGAGAGAACATGAGCAGGGGTGAAGAACGGGGAGAGGGACAAGTAGACTCCCTGCTGAGTAGGGAGCCTGATCCCAGGATCCTGAGTTCATGACTTGAGCTGAAGGCAGATGCTTATCAGTCTGAGCCACACAGAAGCTCCTCATTGTCTCATTTTCTTTAAGTTTCTTTCCTATAATGACTTTTTGGGGGAATTTTTTTCTACTGCTTGGTTTAATATCTCTAATGTGTAAAACTCCCACCTTCTAACATATCGGTAGAGGACTAAATACAGTGTGAGGATATGGTGAGCTAACTGTTCCTAAGTCATCAAACTGATTTCCCTTGCTGCCATCTGTACAAGCTCTGAAATTTCAGTTTGTTCAGTTCTTATACATTCATTCTAGATGGCTTCCAAATCTACAACTTTAGCTCTGATCTCAATTGTCCTATATTGTAATTCACAACCAGATATTTCCTTTTGAAAGGCACTTCAAGCAGGAAAATATGGCTTAATGAAGTAATCAACTCTCCAAAGATACCAGCCTTATTCCTCTTTTATTCTTAGTTTCTTTAAGTGGCATCATCTTTGAGTTCATTCTCTCAATTATCATTCATATTTAATCGATTCAACCAAATCTCAATTTTGTTTCTGTAGGATCTTTTGGAATTATCTTTTCCATTTTCTCCTGGTCACTACAATATATATCACCAGCTTTACTTTTTCCCTAAACTACTGTAATATAGCCTCTAAAGGGATCCCCCAAGCTTCCACGTTCAAGACCATTACATGCATTGTCATCTGGTTAATTGCCCCCAAGCAATGCCCCGATCGTGTCATTCAGCTGCTCAAAATTTTAATGACTTCTTGTTCGCTAGAGTAAAGCCAAATTCTTCAGCCTAGAATTGAACGGCTTCCATATTCTAGTTCCAATCTAGCTTTCTGATTTTTATTTCTCATTGTTTTGTGTCACATTTTCCATATATCCCAGTAAAAGAAATTAACGTTCTCTTACCCATCCTAGCTTTACCAGCTCTGTGACTATGCACATGATAAAACCTCTGCCTGGAATGCTTTCTTTAATATCTCTCAACCCTGTATATTTGAACTATGCATGTGCTTTAAGACAAATCACTGAGTCTACCTCTTCTATCAAGTAATCTCTTGTCCCTATTTTGCTGTACCTGCCATACATTTCTTAGTAGACATACTGCTCTCAAGGGTCAATTTAGTAGTTCCTTTACTTTTTATTCCCCAAATGCCTAGTATAACATCTTGCCAACTATGGGCATTTAGTATCTGTTGAGGCATGAAAATATAGACTTTATGCATAATATGTGGTATACATACTTGAAAGCTACCATGAAATCATTTACTAACTATTGAATATATATTGGTCTTCTTATCCCAGAAACACACTTGAGGACAGGGTCTGTGGCATTTTGTTCTTTGTTTCCCTCTACAGTGTCTTTCATCATGCCTTCATATGTTTTCCTCTTTTGTGGTAAAATAGCAATATATACAGCATAAAAGTAATTGTCCTTCTGTGATGCCTTTGAAATGTCAGCTTGAGGAATTGGGGGGGTGGAATTTACATAGGAGAAGCATTTTTTTTTTCCTTTTCTCAAGATAGAATCAGCTGCTACCCCTTAAAATAGTCTAATTATTTTACTGGAGGCCTAGTTATAAAACTACTGGCAGTTGCACTAGAAATAGAATTCTGGTGTCACTTAATGAGATTTTTCAAGTTCACATTACTTATTCTGCAGACTTCTTTATTTGAGTAGATTGTTTAATATTTTATTTGTTTTATTATTCACATTTTGGGGGTAAAATATCCGTTCACATTCGAAGTTGGTTGAATTGTCTGCCAGAGTTTGAGTGCAGAGAACTTTCTCTTCGTTCTGTTATTTCTAAGTTTGCCCCTGTCTCGTGTGTCTGTTATTCACATCCCTGGAGCAGGTTTGCTGCTGCTCTCCAAGAAGCAAAACTTTGTCTTACCTGAGAATGCAAGTGAACATTTCCTTACTTCTTCACAACAACTTCCTTTTCCTCCTGTGTTTCCCTGCTTCTCATCTGTGAAGTGAGCTTCTCTTTCTGCACCCTAACCAACTATCTTCTGCAGCAAACTTTCCTGATTAAATTGTACTGTATATTTTGAAGTATATTTAAATGCATCCTCGTGTTTGGGGGTGTGGTACTTTTCTATCTAATTTGTCACTTCCATTTTACATGTTAATGGTGGATAGGATTTATTTTTCATAGAATATGATTCCAGAAATCTTATCCCATTTTACACTCCCTCTTCTTCCCTGTCCCCACCACCAGACCACTGTCTCTTTCTAAGTCAGCCGTTTAATTTTTTGCACTCTCATGTTCTGTTTAACACCATCCTGAGATTTGTGGAAAGTGTATTGAAGCCATGAAACTTCCTTTGCAGAATAATATGTGTAAAACGATTAGAAAACAATTAAAATACTAAACTCCATGGTAATGACCACAAATGTCAGAAAGTAGAGAAAAAAGAAGTGAGCTTTGTGGAATTTGGATTGGCCCAGAGGACTTGGAGGTTGGTGAAAGGGTGGCTGTGTTTGAGATCTGGAAGCGGTGAAGTAACAGTGATGAAAGTAGCCCAATGCACAGGGAATATGTGTGCTGAGTGGAGTGTGGGGTTACACAAGGCTTGTAAAAGATCATGTCAGGGTCCTTAAGCATTCAAGCTTGTAATAGGGAAGTGGGATGACAAAAATTTTGTTTAAAGAGATTGACTTCAGTTAAGATGCTTAGGGGCTTATGGCATATAATAAAAAGAGAGGAGGAGCTCAAAATGTGACAAAGTAGGCAGCTCATTGTAAAGATTAAAATAATGGTAACTGTAAATAAAATACTTTAAAAACAATTTGAATTATAAACTAGGAGGAACAAGGCCAGAGTGAAAGGAACATGGGAGATTGAAATCCAAGGGATGAAAGAAGAAGCTTCAATGTTACCTTACGTTTTTATAACAAACCCCAGTATTTTTGGATTTTACTGTGCTTTTATTCAAGTGCAATTATCCTGCTGGGGCCACTAGGTGGTGATCTTTGTTAGTCGGTAACGTGATTCTTTAAAGAGTTCAGCAGTTGCGAGAAAACCCACGTTTTTGTTTCATGCAATTCCTCATATACAGCATTTTCACCTATGGTTATACATCCATAAATGTTTTTCCTCCTCCTTTATTCTTTTTAGCCTGTGCTTTCAGGTAAGATAAGGGAGATGGGAAGGAGGTAAATATGAGATCTCAGTCCTTATACCTGTTTGGTTTTAACACTCCTGGCATTTCCCAATCCTGGTCCCTTGCCCTTTGGAACAGTGGAGAGGGAAGAGGCATCATTTATCTTGTTGGCCTCTTCAGGATCCTCTGCCAGGGGTTCTCTAGGATAAAGCCAGTGTTGACTATGGTGTGGTGAATGGGGAGATGGGGCTAGGTGGCTTGCCTGATGGGTAATTCCCACGCCATTACTCTGTTTTACTGGTCCCCAACCCTCATTATGTTTACTATCCATAGAATCCCATCTTCTGCCCCTATAAAGACCCCACCATGATGGAGTTTATAAACTAAGCCCCTAGGTCCTTATGCCAAGTTGCAAAGAGCCTACTACCTGGCAGGTGGAAAGGGATAGAACTTGTCCAGTGCCTGTTAAATGAGTGATCAAAGGATGAAGGAACAAATGAGCGTTGGTAATACCTTGCAGGGAGGGGGAGGTCCCAGAATGCCAAAATGAATGTTTCCACGGAAATCTTTCCACGGAAAGTTTTCCACAGAATGGTTTCCACGGAATGCCAAAACACAACATATGTGTTGTGCTCTTTAGTGCTCTTGGTGTGGGTGTTGCAGGTTACCTGGCCCATCATACCCTGTTGACATGGAGTCCAACCACCACCGTTAACATTGTTCTGTGGGGAAATGCTTCCCGAGTTCCAAACACTTAACTTACTAATGAACTTTTGTTAACCTGTGACTTTATAAGAAGTTCTTATTAAATAATAGCACAGTTCATAAAAGTCACTTTTGAAGTTCTTAGTCACAGCAACATGTAATTAACTGTAAAGGCTTAAAGTGCAAACACTTTTTTAATGCCGAGTTTCCTGATGATCTTTAATAAATCCTTGCAAGTGTAACAACAATTACAACTTCAATGGCTTAGTAAGTCTGAAGGCTCTTCCTAAATTTATTTCCAACATCTCCCTGTAGAGAAGAAATTCTGGGCACCTAGCTACAGCTGTACATCTGTTACCTGTTCTGAAAATTAGGTTGTCAATTTTATCTGTAGTGGAAGAAAGGAAGGTTATTTTCTTTCCTCCCAATAGCTAAATTTTAATGAAATTTTTTATTTCACTGATTTAGTCTTGACTGCTTTTTCCTTTCCATTTGACCTTTTGGGCAAATCAGGCTTTTAGCCAAGAATCAAAGAAATTTGGGTCCAGGTTTAGGCAAATCCCAGACGCATTTCTTATACCTTATTTCCCTGTCTTATCTCTGTCTGACAGAGATAATCACCACTTAATATTTATGATTTAGAACTCTGACCTAGAAATAGTAAGTCTGTAACATAAAATTTCTTGATAGCAAGTCAATACATTTAAATGGTGCTACATTTTAAAATAGTGTTTTGCTTTTTATTTACTTTTTGAGGTGAAATTCACATCACATAAAATTCACCATTTTAACCATTATGAAGTGTATAATTCAGTGACTTCCAGGGCATTCACGGTAATGTATCTGATTCTGAAACATTTCATAACCCCCAAAATAAACCCGTACCCATTAAGCAGGCATTTCCCATTCCTCCTTCCCTCTCACCCCTGACCACCATTAATCTGCTCTTTCTGTTTGGGTTGGCCTGTTCTAGACATTTCACACAGAATCAATTAATCAGTATGTGGCATTTTTGTGTCTGGCTTTTAATTAACATATTGTTAAGGTTCATCCATGTCATAATATGTATCATGACTTCATTCCTTTTTTATGGCTGAATAGTATTCCATTGTATTTATGCAACACATTTGTTTATCCATTTGGGCTGTTTCCACTTTATTTGCTATAATGAACAATGCTGTTATTAATCATGTTTAGGTTTTTGTTTGAACACCTGTTTTTAATTCTTTTGAATATATACCTGGGAGTGGAATTACTGGATCATATGGTAATTATATGTTTAACTTTTTTAGGAACGTAGTTTTTATTTTTATATATGATAATATTGATTATTCTTCAGAAGGTTATTGGATGGGATTTATTATTGCAAACACAGATATTATTTACATATGATGTCTTGGACTATAATATTAATCAGTTAATCTACTAATTCTTGTCTCCATATTCAATAATAAAACTTCAAAGACAGAGTAACTCTGACAGTTAAGGAAACATGAAATAGTATGTCTTCAATCAAAATTACTGAGGCATATTTTCTGTTCCCATCCTGTGCTTTCCTTCAATAAACATTCACTGTGTTCCAACTGTGCATCAAGAATGATTGTAGGAACTTGGAATACAGACAAAAAGACAACAGGATTTTTACCCTCGTGGAACAGGGATGTAAGAATATAAGAAGGGGGAGAGAATTTTAGATATGGATAAGAGCTATGAAGACAATTATGTAGGGAACTGGTATGAAGTTTCCATCCTAGACTATAAAATTGGTACTTCTCAAATTTTAAGATGTTTGAGAACACCCTGGGATATTATCGAACTACAGATTTGAATTCAGTGAATCTTAGGCGAAGTGCCTTGGGCCAGGCAGAGAAGGCCTTACCGTTTAATGACTTTTCAGCAGGGACATGAATATGGAGTATGCGTCCAGAGCCAGCCTAGTCAAAAATATGAGAGAAAATTCCAGGGAGAGGAAACAGCTTTTGCAAAGGTTCCATGAAGGGAGTCGGCTTGGCATATCTGAGGGAAAGCGCTGTAGAGTAGTGGTCCCTCCCTGACCCATACTTGGTTCAACAAACAGAACAAGCCAGAACTCTTTGATCTCTTACACCAGTTATAGCCTCTTCCCCAATAACCAATGAATGAATTCATTCTTAGATTGAAGTGTACCTTTCAATCAGCTTCCTTTATCTTGTCCAATCTATGTTTGCAAAAATGTCTTCTCACACACCACTTACTGCAGCTCTAATTTCTTTCTAACCTTTGATTTTTTTTCTTTCTTTTTTGTTTTCTTGCCCTTTCACTTAACATTGTGAACATGTCCAGTGAACTAAACTATTCTGAAACTTGATTTTACATGGAGATAGCTAGGTATATTTAGGAGTTCCTGGAGTTTTATAGCTTTTGTTGTTTTAATTCTTTTGGAGGGGACTATTATAAATAAGACTATGTTATGTATATAAGTTTATATACAATATAATTGTATATAAATCCAATGATGTATCTCCAATTAGTTTCTTAGAATAAATTTTTAAAAATGTAGTAACTAGACTTTTGATAAACAAAGCTTAATTGCCCCCCAGAGAAAAGTTCTAATTTATATTCATACTGTCAGCAAATAGTCCTTATTTCACCTCCTTTTCCCCCATATTAACTGACAGGATAATCTTTTTTTGTTTATTTTTTATTGAGATACAATTTATATACCATAAAACTCATTTATATACCATAAAACTCATTCTCTTAAAGTATACAGTTCAGTGGTTTTTTTTAAAATGTATATTCATAAGTTTGTGCATGTAATCTTATTTTTTTAAAAGATTTATTTATTTGAGAGAGAGAGCATGTGCATATGCAAGCAAGAGTGGGAGGGACAAGGGAGAGAGAACTTCAAGCTGACTCCCTGCTGAGCATGGAACCCAACACAGGGCTTGATCTTGAGACCTTGACATGACCTGAGCTAAAATCAAAAGTCAGATGCTTAACTGACTGAGCCATCTAGGCATCCCTTGTACATATAATTTTAAAAGCTTTGTTAAATTTGTGTGTTCAAAGTCCTATTTACAATCACTTTTTTTGTTTCTCTTAGTTTTATATATAGTTACTTGGATCATTATAAATAATAATCATGTATTATTTCTATTAGTTTTAATTCCTTTCTTTTTCCTGACCTATTTCATTGGCTGTTCCATACTTTTCTCAATGACCGATAAGACTATTTTGCTCTGTAACATAGGAGTTTGGAAAGTCCAACTGATCTGGATTTAGTATTCTGCTTATTAAATACATAGTGTGGTGCAAATATTTGTGATTGTTGAGTTTTAAGTTCTCCATTTGATAACAATAAGGAGTATTCATAAATAGGCTTATTGAAAACATTGAAGTAGATAACTAATATAAAATACTTAACCAAGTGTTCCATATATGGTGATATTGATTCTTTTTTCGTGAATTTCTAAAGATCATTGCTGCCCAGGAAATAAAACCATGTGACAATAATACACAAAAGAAGACAAGTGCTACAACTAAATTATGTTCATAGAAATAGTTATTACTGAACAATATCTTCTAGACACCCTTGAGCCAGACTATCTCTGCCTTTTCTACATAGAGTTATTTTATTTTATTATGCTGCCTACATATATCCAGGATCCCATTTATGTCAGCTCAGAATTACAGCTGTTTGTATCATTAAAAATCTCCAGAGAATCTGCAAACTCTCTTGGATAACTCACAAAGGTGCCTCACAGCCCTGACAGCCGTAAATTCTTTTTTTTTTTTTTTAAGATTTTATTTATTTATTTGACAGACAGAGATCACAAGTAGGCAGAGAGGCAGGCAGAGAGAGAGGCGGAGAGGCAGAGAGCCTGATGCGGGGCTCAATCCCAGGACCCTGGGATCATGACCTGAGCTGAAGGCAGAGGCTTAACCCACTGAGCCACCCAGGCGCCCCACAGCCGTAAATTCTTAATCTCCAAATTAGATACTTCCTACTGTACTTTTGGACTTTTCTCTTTAGTATAGTAATATTTCATAACATGCAGCTATTGAGTTTGTTTTTGTTAGAGAAAGACTGTTAGACTATACTAATCATATCTAAATCCTTTAAATACACCTCATTTATTACATTAAGAAATAATGACCTATATACAATGAACAATTGTATATAGGCGCAGGACTTATCTGGGGGGAGAAGAGCCACCAGAATGCCTGAAAGTTAATTTCCTTGTTATGGAAAGATTCCAGCAGGCAGTCAGCTGACCAAAAGAAACTGTTTAAACTTGTAATGCAGACACAATCAGCTGGCTATTTTTAAAAGTAATTGAGCACAAACATCTTAGTGAAGAGCTTAGTAATAACTCTGAATAATAATGCAGATTATTTTGGAACTTGCAAACATTTTCCAGTTGTGAATATATTTGAAATGGAAGAGATAAATAATTGAATAGAAAATTTTAGTATTTTGTAAATGCTGAGAAATGTGTTTTCTTTGTTAGACTGACCATCAGCAGTGGTATGAAGTGATGATTTAGAGACAGGGTGAGTGAAATGTCTATTCTTGTCCCAAGTCAAGGCATTCACTGAAAAAATCGCTTCAGGCCATAACTTTGGCATGCCATGGGTTAAGTAAAGGTCAACTCCAAGTGAAAAATAAGAATCAGTTGATCTTTTGGTCTTAAAGGGGCAAAATAGTTATCATTTTAGATGCTTTTAGTGCTCTTATAATTCAAGGATTTTGGATTTCTTTTTCCCTCAACTGAGAATTTTTAGGCCAGTGGTGTCCATAATGTATACGAGTGCCTGGGGGCATTTTGAAGGGGAAGAGAAGAAAATTTACCATATTTTAAAAAATGTTCTCACCTATACAGGCTCTTGCATGATATTTAATAACTCAGTGATGTGGCTAGCCCTCAGGGGTTTGCAGTGCTTTTTATATTTAAATTAATCATAACCATTTGGAACACAGGTTATCTGGAATACTGTGTTCTAAGCCCATCTTTGGCTCACTGTTTACGCCTATAAAAGAAATCTAAATACAGACTTATAATTAGTTCCAATATTTCTTCTAACTTATTTGTCTCTGTTAAGAAGGTTGTGGTGCCAACCTTTGTCAGTCAGTGGGAGCTCAGGAGCTCTCCATGTCCCTTTGGTTTTTAATCTTGGGCTCCAACCCATTGTTTAGAGAAGCTAGGGGTGGTACCTGCCCAGCTGGGTGCTGAAAAGATTGCCCAGGATGGTTCATATGATGTAACCATCATATAGCAAGAGCTCGTTAAAGGTCATTTAGGGTTATTCTTATCCCTGCTCTGTACCTTCTGCAAAGAAAATATTGAAAACAGCAAAAAATAGAGGACTCTCCAGTTATCTGGGTAATTCTGACACATACTAACAACTGTGTAATCAGTGCATGATTATGTGTTGTGTGGGTGGTGTAGATACTGGGCACATTTCTCCCAGGCGTTGGAGACTTTCTTGGATTTCCTGTGTAATTCCGATAATTCTCTAAAAACAGTCTCCCACAGCCAGGGGGATTTGGTGAGAGGTAGCTAGATAGCATCATAATAATACCTAGGACCAACCAGGCTTGATAGATTTCTACTACAACTAATTTGTTTGTGAGCTCAAAGGAAGGGGTGAAGTTTCTGAATAGCTTTGCTAGAGAAAGATATTGGCAAAGCACAGACTCTGCCAAAAGTGGCACATGGTCCAAATTAAATGAGAAGTGTCCCACCTTTTCCCTTTCTCTTGGTTACAAGATGTCGGTTGTTATTATATTTGGTTGCATAGGCCAAAAGGAAAAACACCTAAGCTTGTGAGGTAGAATTCGTTTCTCTTCTTTTAAGAAAACTCTTCCTCTTGGAATGTAAAACTGGGTAATTTTTTTTCCTATTAAAAACTGATGCTTTCCTGTAGGAAAATTCTTCCTGTGACTGGTAAAAAATGATTGTGAAAATAAAGGCTTATTGTAGATTACACTAGACCAGCCAGAGAGCCTTGGAGTTCAAGAATTAGTAGACCTTTCCAATGAGAATCAGCCTGAAATTATGTCTATTTATGTGACATGTGTTCTTATTTGCTCATTCATAGAATAGTAGATTCTATTATTTTTGGAGTTGTAAGGGGCCTTACAGGCGCTGCACACCGAAGGTGGTCAGTCAATATTTGCTGAATAAATGCATGAATGTATTTTAATGTCCCTCTCATTGTTGAAACCTTTTCTATTTTTTATATACTACAAAGAGTCATTTAGCCTGTGCTTGCACATTCTAACGAACTAAAAGCTTACAAAATTCAGAGGCAGCCCTTTTCATTGGTAGATCACTCTAATTATTGGATCTTTTTCTTTCTTACTTTCCTTTTTTTTTTTTTTTTTGAGCCAGATTTTATCACCGTGTAATTTCCACCCTTAGGTTTTAGTTTGGTTTTATGGGAGAACATTAAAATAAATCTACTTCCCCTTTCACATGAAAGTTCATCACATATTTCAAGACAGCTATCATGTCCCCATAAGTCTTTTCTTCTCCAAACTAAACTACCATTTTTCAACTGATAGTGTTTCCAGTTCCCTAACCATCCTTATTCTTCTTTTCCCTGTTTTTTGGTCAATGTTTCTAATATATTTATTTATTTTATCATCTTCTGTATAATGAGTACTTTATGAATCAACAACTGTGACAGCTATTTTATTTACATTATTTTATTTAACTCCCACACCAACCATATAAAGTCAGCTTTCCCCAGTGAAAACACCATGTCAAGGCCATCCAGCTAAGAAACATGACTTGGATTCATACTGACTGTAGATAACCACCAAATCATGTGAAAGTATCTTAGCCTTTCTTTGCCTCTGTTTTCTCATCAGTGAAATGAGGATTATAATCATCCCTACATCCTAGAGCTGTCATAAAGATTAAATGAGTTCATATTTGTAAAGCACTTAAAAAAGCATCTCGCCAATAAAAAGCACTGTAAGTGTTTGTGAAACAAGCAAACCTAGTTATGCTTCCACACCCTACCATATCCTATAATGTGTTGCTTTTTTTTTTCTTTTTTAAGTGGGTTTGGTATGTCTCATCAAGGTCCCCCAAGTATATCCCTGTGTTAATTCCCAGAACCTGTAGATATTACCTTATACAGTGAAAGGGACCTTTGCAGATGTGATTAAGGATCTTGAGATGGGTAGATTTTCCAGGGGGACCCAATGTAATCATAATAGTCCTTATAAAAGGGATGCAGACATTTGAGTCAGGGAGAACGCCATGTGACTGTGGAAGCGGAGATAAGAATGGTGTACTCTGGAAGAAAGAGCCACAAACTGAGAAATATAAACTATTTTTAGAATATGAAAAGGCAAGGAAATGGATTCTCCCCTATTGCCTCCAGAAAGAACTAGCCCTGACAACACCTTGACTGATTTCAGACCTCAGTCCTAGAAGATAAAAAATTTGTGTTAAGCCACCAAATTTTTGATATTTTCTTACAGCATCCACAGGAAACTCATCCAGCAATTGTCCCTATTTGATACCTTGCGTTAGAAAGATCTCAAGTATAAAGAACCTGAGTTATATCTGTGATGAGTATCATAGGCATTGTGCCCTAATCAACATCCAGGAAAATACATTTTATGTCCAGAACATTCCTAGTTGCCTGTGATAGTCCCAAGAGCCTTGAGAAAGAAGTCTAATTAGTAAAAGGCCATACTAGCAACATTAAGTCTGCCCTACCTTCCCCCTTTTCTTGGGTATCAGCCATGCTCCTGACAATTGGTAAGGGGGAAATTTATCTCATTGGTGCTTTTGTTTTTATCCTCCGTCAAATGCCCTCCCTCCCCCTTTTGTTTAGGGCCTCCTCTGCATCTTTGAGAGTGAGTTGCTCTTTCTAGGTGGTATCTTCCTTCAGCCCCTCAAATGTCTGTTGTCATTCTTTGCACATCAGTCTTAACTGAGTGAGTCTGATATTCCTTACTGCTGGCCACAGTACATCTTGGAAGCTGCTTTTGTAAACCTTCAGTTGTTTCTAAGAGGTAGAAGAAATGTCTTCCACTGAGATCTACTTCCTGTGGCACAGATTTGCATTTCATGGAATCCTACATCCTTTAATCTTCCTGAAGTTTGGGTAAGAATATACAGAAATCCCTCATCTCCTCTAAAATTCTACCTCCCTCATTGCACCATGTTGACCATTGCTAAACTTAAAGAGGAGCATCACTGCTTTTAGAAAAAAAAAACCTCTTATCTTCCCTCTCCGTAAATTATCACAGGCTTGCATATATATATTAATTCATCCCAAGTCATCACCTTTGCTGTTGGATTTGTTTTGTTTTTGTTTTAAAGGCCACAAAAAATGCTGTTCGCACACATTGAGTCTTTGGTCAACTGAAATCTCCAAATCTATCCCATATAAATTAATGGGGAACCTGGATATTTCCCAACTTACATCTATTTAAATTTTGAACCCACATGAAATATTGTGTATTTTCCACCTAAGTGGGTTTGGCCCACTATCTTAGGCTATCACACTATTAATAATAATAGTAATTTACTGAGTATTATGTATCCAGTACTATTAGGGGTTTAAATTATTAAATTGCTTTTAATAATAATTATTACTAAATCATATTGTTATAATAATAATAAATATAATAATAACTTTATTTTTTTTTATTTTTTTTTTTTTAATTTTTATTTATTTGAAACACAGAGAGAGAGAGAGAGAGAGCACAAGTATACAGAGAGGCAGGCATAGAGAGAGAGGAGAAAGCAGGCTCCCCGCTGAGCAGAGAGCCCGATGCGGGCCTCGATCCCAGGACCCTGAGATCATGACCTGAGCCGAAGGCAGAGGCTTAACCCACTGAGCCACCCAGGCGCCCATAACTTTATTTTTAAATGCTGATTTTGGCATTCAGTCAATGTTATTTCTCCCAAGTTAGTTTTCTTCCCCCATATTTGAGCGGTATCCATACTACATATTTAGCTGTGTCCTGTTAAATATGTTAAACAGCAATGCAGAAATGAAAGGTTCTGTGTTGGGGTGCCTGGATGGCTCAGTTGGTTAAACATCTGCCTTCAGCTCAGGTGTGATCCTGGAGTCCCAGGGACTGAACCCCCACCCCCACCCCAAGCTGGGCTCCCTGCTCAGCAGGGAGTCTGCTTCTCCCTCTCTGTCTTCCCCTACCCACCACCCCTGCTCATGCACACTCTCTCTCTCTTGCTTACTCTCTCTCAAATAAATAAATAAATAATCTTAATTTAAAGAAAAGAAAAGAAAGAAAGGTTCTGTGTCCACCATTACAAATGTTACTCAAGGTCAGTCTCCCAAACTTCTTTGCATTTGTCTTCAAAGAGCCCTAAAATATAGATATCCAAGGACTGAGAACTATTTTTAATATATCAAGTGAAAATTTTGGGAAAAATTAGGCTCATGTTGAAATATTAATCAGCTCTCTTTGGGATTGATAGTTTTAACAACTTTGCCTCACTAATAACTGAGCTTGCGTGATTTATTTTATCATTGAGCACATTATAAAAGACTTTGTAAGATGCTTTGCTGAAATTAAGAACTGATATATTATACTCCTCCTGACAATCATCTTAGGAAGATGCATCACTAATTTTATTTTATAGAACACTGTATTAGTTTCCTAGGGCTTTCATAACAAATTTAAGCCACAAACTGGGTGGCTTAAAAAACAGAAATGTATTCTTCCACAGTTTCGAAGACCAGAAGCCCAAAATCGAGGTATCAACAGGAGTGGTCTCTTCTGGGGGACTCAGAGGGAGATTTCCGTGCTTCCTCTCTCCTGGCACAACTCCCATCTCTACCTCTGTCATCACATGGAACTACTCTTCTCTCTGTGTCTGTCTTGTTGCTGTCTCTTTCCCTCCCGTAAGAACTCCAGACATACGAGTCAAGGCCTCACCCTATTCCAAGATGACCTCATCTTTTTTTTTTTTTTCTCAAAGATTTTATTTATGTGACAGAGAGAGATCACAAGTGGGCAGAGAGGCAAGCAGAGAGAGAGAGAGAGGAGGAAGCAGGCTCCCTGCAGAGCAGAGAGCCCGATGTGGGGCTCAATCCCAGGACCTTGAGATCATGACCTGAGCTGAAGGCAGAGGCTTAACCCACTGAGCCACCAAGGTGCCCCCAAGATGACCTCATCTTAATGAGCAATTTAATTACATCTGCAAAGACCCCATTTCCAAATTAGGTCATATTTACAATACCAGAGGTTAGGACTTCAACATTTTGGGGCGGGGGGTGGGGAAGGACATAATTCAACTCATAACAAAGAGAGAAAAGGTGAAATCACTAAAGTGACCAGGGAATGCATACGGAATGTGAAGCCAATACTTTTGTCATCATATCATACTCTATTGTTTCCAGTTCCCTGTCTCCTAGAGAATTCCACTTTATTTTCCATGTCATCATAGGCTAGCTGATTAATAATTTTCTGTAGAATTTCATGGGTACCAAAAATATATCTCACTAATTCTTGGCATCCAAATCTATTATTTCCCATCTTTATTAAGTTGTTCTTACCATTAACTCAGGTTCCTCAAGTACTTTTCTTGTTTCCAAACTCGCATAATTGCTCTTGACAATTTATTTAGATTGGTTTGCTGATTCCTTATCACCCATACTCCTATACTGCGCTTCAATTTCATTTTAATGATTATTCTATATATTCTAGTTTAATGCATAATGAGTTCTTCTTCTCCATGTGCATATCCATTGTTCCTGCTCTGTGATTTGTCATGGAAATCACTGGTCTTTTCCTGCATCCACCTTCCCTTTATAGTTCTGGCACCTTTCCCTAAGGATTGGCAGTTCAAAGTAGGGCTCAGCCAAATTCAGTCAGTTAACCGACCAATTGATAATTATTGGATTTCTATTATGGGCAAGGGCTGTTTAAGATGGGGGGTGGGTTCTAACAATGTTAGAAGCAACACATAAGAAACCTTGCCCTTGAGGAGCTTGTATTCTAGTATGGGGAACACAACAGAGTAAGCAGGTAATTGTAATAGTATATGGTAACTGCTCTGAAAATTATTGAGCAAAGATGCCCATGTGCAAGAGGAATACCTTACCCATCTTTTAAATAGTTGCTAGTATAGCATTTTTGTAATTAGTTATGTTTTTTCATATATTGTTCCCTTATTATTCTATCATAATATCTACTTTTTGAAGACATGTGTTCCTTTTATAGATCCGGTGGTGCCTAAGACCAGAGCTCCCACATTCTGTAGCCACTGTATTTTTTTGCCTTATAATAATGTACAATACATTAATCAAATAAGAACAGTATTATTAGGGTTAATAATATTAACCTCCTCTTTTTTTTTTTTTTTGCAGATTCATATCAATGATATTGTTCTTTAGAAAAAAATCAGAAAAACAAAGGTTGGTATGATATCTTACGAACGCTTAAACCAGAGTTTATCTAAGAGAGGTTATTTAAAGATATGTTAGAGCATTATTCTAAATTCCCTGGGGTGCATTTGTTTAATCCAGACACTTCACATTATTACAAAGTCTTATGCGGTGTGAGATTTTATAGAGACTAGAAAGAAAAATATATTTTTCCAGATACATTGAACAGTAATATGGATGGCCATTAGCTACACATTCAGTTCCTCTAGCAGCTTCCTTGTTTTACTTTCATGGCTTTTTAAGAGGTTACTTCTAGGACAGCACTGCTCTTCAGTCTGCAATAGCTCAAGTCAGAAACTGAGTGGGGGAAATGCGGTATCCATTGTGGTCTGTTTTTCACTGTGACAGTTGTTCATATTTTGTGTTTGTTTCTCTTTTAATGAGGATGCAACTTTCATCTAGGGAGATGTATGGATCACTTGCTAGTGCACTTAAATGCACTAAGGCACTCCATCAGCTGGAAATTGTGACTTGTAGCTGAATTATTTTTGCACAGCGAATGGTTTTCCTTTTGACATATTTTAATATACTTGCACACTGAGAGCAAGAGTGGGTGAACAGAAAACAGACTGTTTTATTAACCCAGCAGTCACCTTTGAGGTTTGTACATGTCCACTTTTTTTCTTGCCTTTGTACATAATCCCAAGAGGCTGGTACCTGGCTTTGCTCAGAATAACAAAGTCAGGCACAAATCTCCAAACACAATTGTTAGCTGAATGCCAACTGTTTCTTCTCATCTTTTTTTTTTTTTTAAACTTGAGCATTAAGAATTGTATCTTTATGGGTGAACCATAACCATTAAAGAATGAGTTTGTTTTTCTATTTTAGATGCTTCCCCTATCATTTACTAGATTTATTTCACAATATATAATCTTAGATAATAAAAGAGAATAATTTTTTGCATGTTTTTTGCAGAGCTCCTTTTTTTCAAATCCATTATTAGTGAGAAGAAAAGAAGACAAATATGTTACAAGCTCTAACCGGACTCCAGTTTCAAAAGAAAGAACAATTAGGAGAAAAGGAGAGGAGACTTCATCTCAGCCAGGAAGCCAGGGCCCAGCATACACAGTTCCACATGCAATTTTCATACAAACCAATGTTTCAGAGACTTTTCCCAGTAAGACCAGAAATTTCTTCAAGTCAATTACCATCCTTTTCTAAGGTATATATCTATCTGTGTATATATATACATATATACACACATATAGAGAGAGCCATAATTTCTAAGTAAATATAGTAGGTAATCACCTCTGAAATTTTACATTTTACACCTGTGAAAATTACATTTTAATTTTACTCAAAAGTTGAAGAGCAAGTAATAAAAATCCAGAGCCTTCTCCCAGCTCCCAGTAAGTAGCTCATTTAAAAGAATGTAAGTATCAGAGTGACAAAACATCCAAAGTACATAATTTTCTCTTCCATATCATCTTTATCAACATCAGCATCGTGATAATAACACCAGTTGATATTTTGGATGCTTTTATACTTTACAAGGAAGTTTCATATCCTCTCATTTGACTATCCAAACCAGTGAGGTGCGCCTTATGAACAGAAACATTATTAAGAGTGAAAAGCCTTTTAAAAGCATTCCAAGACTTCTAAAACACAAGTAAGTGGTGTGGTATGTAGAAAGCATGACATCTTTGAGTTAGAATTCTGAGTCTACTTTGCTGATTCTATAATATTGGGCCTTTTAAAACATCACCTTGTTGAATTGTTCAATTTGAGAGATAATAATTATTCCAAGATTGGTTATAGAGTTTGGTTGAAGATTACCTTTTGTAGAGGGTCTGTTTTAGTGTGTAAAGGTAGCAAATGTATTTTAGATGGGATTTTTGCAGGGAAGTGGGTTAGAGAACACAACTTTGAAGACAGACACAATGAGTGTTTGATCCTAAAGCTAGCAACCTATTCAAGAGAACACACATAGATACCTAGTAGATCACAGATGCAAGATTAGAATCCATTTTTTTTTCTGACTCCTAGTGTGCATCTAGAATTCGGTTTCATTTAAACACTCTATATTTTGAGCCTTCGACCAGTTTCTTGATCTATAATTATAAGATACAAATATGAAAAAGAGAGACCTTACTATGAAGATTTTGTAATGTAGACGGGTAAGTAAATAAATACATTAAAAGAAAGACTGTACCATACGTATGGTACATAGTAATTGTACATGGGTTCAGTGATGCCATGGAAGGCTTTATTATTGTGAGGCATTCGAGTTGGACCTAAAAGTATTGCTACATCCATTTTCAGGGAATAGCTATATCAATCATATTTGCTTTAGCTTTCCTATTAAGACTATTCTTAAAAATAAGACCATTCCATTAACCTCTTATAGACTTTCAACCGCAAATGCTTATTTATTGTGAATTAAGCTTTCAAAAATCATTGCTCCTTAAGGTCATGGATACTTTTATTTATACTTATTTCTGACTTTATTACATTTTTAAAATTCTTTCTAACTTGTATTTACTAAACTCTGTTTAGGTAGGAATTTTTTTTAAATTTTTAATCTTTAATTTTTAAAATTGAAATATAGTTGCCACACAGTGTTACATTGGTTTATAGCATAGTGATTCACCATGTCTGTATGTTACTCTGTGCTCCCCACAAGTGTAGATGCCACCTATCCCCATGCAAAGCCATTAAAACACCACTGATTATATTCCCTCTGCTGTACCTTTTATTCCTGTGACTTATTCATTCCATAACTGGAAGCCTATATTTTCTACTTATCTTTACTCATTTTGCCCAACCCCTCTCCCTCCCCTGTCTTCCTAAGTAGACTTGCTTTTCATGGAAAAATCACCTAAGATTGAGTACTATAATTTTTGTCTTCTTAGGGTTCTCCTCCCACCCCCTCCTCAAAACCTCATTATCAAAACAATAAAATTTTAGCACTTTTTAAGCAAGTGCTATGGGAGAGCCATCCTGTTAAGTACTTCATGTACATATTCCTAATTTCTTAGTAATTCAGTAGAATAGTTGTAAGCCCCAGTTTGCAGATGCTGAGCTAAGGCTCAGAGATTTTAAGAAATTAGTTCAAAACTACACAATTAGCAAAATGGCAATATTGACATTGATTATTTTTCTACCTAGTTGGAGTATAACACTTTCTTACTAGGTTTATTAGTGAGAACTCAGATGGTTTCCAGTAAGAATACCGATGTGGATGCAGATTGAGCCACCAAGAGAATTTGTTGGTTTCTATTCCTAGGAAAGATAGCTGATACCAGGGCTGACTGTACCAGGACTTCAAATATGTTAAGAATGTGTTTGTCTCTCATCTTTGCTTTTCTCTGCATACTGTGTTTCTCAGACCAACTCCTCCTAGCAGCAAACCATGTAGGCTTCATTCCCTCCAGACTTACATTCTCACAATTTGCAACTTAGGAAAATGGGGGCTTATGTTACCTAGCTCCAGTGTGAAAAATTTCAGATTAAGACTTGCCCGGGATCACAGTTCCATCCCTTGGTCTGGTCATTAAGGTGATGGTGAGTGCTATGCTCATTTTTTTTTTTAAAGATTTTATTTATTCATTTGACACAGAAAGAGAGATCACAAGTAGGCAAAGAGACAGACAGAGAGAGAGGGGAAAAGCAGGCTCCCTGCTGAGCAGAGAGCCCGACATGGGGCTCGATCCCAGGACCCTGAGACCATGACCCAAGCTGAAGGCAAAGGCTTAACCCACTGAGCCACCCAGGCGCCCCTATGCTCATTTTTTATTGGTCAGGCATTCACTTCTGTGACTGTAGGAACAGATGGAAGGGATAGTGTGTTATTTGAATTAGGTGGTTGATACTCTATAGATATGCCTTCCAGGAAACAATTAGGCAGTAGTCCCAATTTGGGGCTCTTTACACAGGCCGTTATGATACCTGTTCTCATAGCGTTTGTTAATTTTCTACCAGTAACACCCCTAACTGATTAGATCTATTAAATTATATCTGCAGGATGGAAAATTTCTCTCTAATTTTACCCACTAAGCTAAAGTATGTCAAGTTTGTTACAAACATTTCTTTATGGGGAGGAAGGATAGAGGGAGAGCAAGTCTTAAGCAGACTCCACACTTAGAGGGGAGCTCCACTTCTGGCTCGATTTCATAACCACGAGATCATGACCGCAGTTGAAACCAAGTCAGAAGCTTAACTGATTGTGTCACCCAGGTGCCCCAATATATTATGAGATTTCTTAACACATTTTAATATGTTTCAATAAATATTTTTTATTTTGAAGTATGAAATGTGGCTGTTTTAGAGTATATAAAATAGGCATCTTCTTTAAAATGGAACATTTCTTTCTGAGCATAGTCATGTGCCATCCCTGTGTAGAATGTTAATGGACAGACTCTATGTGGGAAGCTCTAGCCTCTGGAAGTATCTAATTTCATTTTGTTGATAACATGTCAAGGGGATAAAAATTATGAGAAGAATGTAGTCCCTTTCTTTTCTATAATAATTTCAAACTTTTCTTAAATTTCCCACTGCCCTTCCAATACTCATAATTACTGGGGGATGGGTAGGGCCTAAGAGATGGGGAAGAGGAGATGGCTGATTGGGGAAAAGATAATGGGATAAAAATTTAACTTTCTAGTTAAATGTATTTCAATCTTTCAGTTTAAAGTGTTTGCTTTCAGGTTAAATCTGTCTCTTTTTGGCTAATGTTGTCTTTCATGGGTATGAGGTAAAGCTTATGTGTCTATGTGTCCTCTGACCAGACTTCTTGTTGGCTTTCACTGCTATATCTATGGCTAATGGGATTCATGGCCTCTCCTCTTGGCTGAGGCAGCAAAAGTGGTCAATGCTGGTAGACCCTGAACCTCAATCATAAAGCCCAGGCTGGACTTCCTTATGCTACCCCTTAACCACTGGGGGCCTAAAGGAATACTTGTCAGATCACCATTTCTGATATGCCAAGGTCACTCAACACTATCAGAGTTCTAAATGGAACACAGACCTAAGGCTCCTCTTGTTCATGTTTATTCTCCCCATTGGGGTTTCTGTCCTTTTCCAAACTCTCTAGTGCATACACACTAGTGACTTTGCTCCAGAACAGGGAATTCGAACCTTCATGTCTCTCTTGTTGTTTCTCTTTGTCTTCTTTCTACAATTATTTTTCACCCCTGGAGGAAACATATTAATTCTTCTTGGCCTATTAAAAACCTCCTATATTTACTTTTTCTAGGGTTGAGATCCACCTTTTTCTCTGGGGCCATGAGCAAAAGGGTAGGGAGTTGGAATACGGAAAGGAAAATATATATGAGGTGTATGTCAAGGATATCAATCCTAATTTTGGGGTAAAGCTTACAGAACAAGAGAGGCAATAAAAAAAATACCCAATCACAGAATCAATTGCTAAACATTCTATGCTTCCAGTTTTCTAGTTGTACATTGGTTGTTCTAAATTTGTCAAATAACCTGTAGAATTTGGTTATCTCCTCCAGATAAATCTCATTTCCATTTATGTTGAAAAACCTTTTGAAGTTATCTATTTCAAAGACCTCTTAATAACCCTTGATTAAAAAAAATTAAACTCAGACTTAAAAAGTAAATTATGTCAAGTGTCCTGTGTATTACCACTTACATACTTTGAAAGTCCCTCTGCCTCTAGTGTTGATAAAGGGAACTTACAGAGACTATAGAGCTAAAAAACATTAAGTGACAGCTATGCGTTATCTATAAAAGTTTTTTAAAATCGGAATAAAGATTTTTTCCCCTCCAAATTCCATTTGTTCTAAATATGAGGAATACATGTTCAGACCTGAGCAAATGTAGCTGCTACTCTCTGATACCAAGTGATGGGTGAACTGAAATGCTAGCAGCAGCTTAAGCTAAGTTTATCCAAGTTATGATCATCTTCATAATCAAGAAGCCTAAAGAACTCACCTAATCCCCATTGTGTTTTCTGAATAATACATTATTCATTATTATACATCTGAAACCCGTAGTATCTAATACCCTGTGAAATAGCTTTATAGCCCAAGAGTTTACTAATGGAGGAAAATGGCTCACTGAAGCCAAGGGGTACAAGAGTGGGAGTCATCTATTTCCTACAGTCTTTAAGTATAAGACAGTCTGGCACTTTGATTCATATAAATCAATACCTGCTTTTCAGGAGCTGTCTTGATTTTAGGTAATGAAGCAGAGAGAATTATACAACCTTTTGGGTGATATTTTGTGGCATCCAAAGATGTTATAATATTAATGTTCTTCTTCACCATGATTGGCCTATAATTTTAGCATAATTTCCTTTTACTTACCTTGAAACATGGAAAATTGGTCACCTTTAACTTTATAATCGTCCTCCATAAACGTGAAGACCGTTGTCCATTTTCAGTTCTTCCTTGTATGTCTCTTTTTTTGAGGCTTTTAATAAATTATTTTGGCTAACAGTCACCTCTTCAAATTTCTCCTGGTTACTTTGAAACTGCATCATAGGGATTGACCCCAAAAGAATTCATTAAAGTTTAAAATAACATGTACTCTACATACAACTTTGTTTTATGAATTTTTAATAACAATGCTCCTTTCTTCATTTTCAATTACTTGTTAAATATGAAGTCCAGTTATATACAAGCTAATTATTTCTATTAGCTTCCAGTAGATGAATAATGATATTTATATGAGCTCTCTGACCCTGTGGATAAAATCTCAAACACAAAAAGCTGAGCAAAGCAGAAATGGTATATATGTCAACTCCAAATTACATTTTTAATATTAATCTAAACTATATGAGCAAAGAGATTCAGTTCAAGATTAAGGTGGTGTCTGGATGTTTTGTGAATGGTTTTATCTCCCTAGATTCAACTGCTCCCAGTCTCTCTGGCCTTCCTTTCAACTTTCTCCTGTTTAGGTCCAAGGGATTGCTTGTCTAAACTTTTCTGAGACTTCTCCAGTCTGATTACACACTGTGTGAGCAGCAGTTTTGGCAGACCCTCTTTTCACTTGCTAGCAGAGAGAAAACTAGTTTCCATTTTCTTAGTCTGGTTTGGTTCCTAGTTACAACTCTTTCCCTTTGTCCATCAGAGACCATCTACCCCTGGGGCTCCAGACGTTCCCTCCTGCTTTCCTCCTACCCATGCTCCATCTTGTCCCCCGCTCCGAAAGTGTTCTACCACATTCCAGGCTCTTGTTCTCAACATATGCTGTTTTATTTTCTTACACGGCTTTTCAAAGTTTCTGAAAATAACTAATCTTATCATGTTGGGGGCTTTTGGTATTGTTGGTTTGTTTACTGGGTGTTTGGCTCAACCATTGAAAATGTAAGCTGCATGGGAGAATGGGTCTTGTCTATCTAGTAGATGCAGTTCTGGGGACTAGAACAGAGTCAGTGCTTACGAAGTATTTGTTTAATAAAGGATTCTCCTTAAAACTGTGCTTTGGGGATCCATTTTTTTTTGAGGGGGAGATGGCTTCTCACACTATCCACAGGCAAATTAATACATTATCATGTTTTCAATAAATGTAAATGCTCTAACCTACAAAGATTAGCGTTGATGTCCTCTGAGCTGACATCCAAATATCCAGCTGCTTCTTCCTAGAGGCTTTTTCAAATTCGATATATCCCACGCTAGATTTGTAATCTAGTGTCTCCCAGTGCCTTCTCAAATAAAACAAAACGAAAACTCTGCTCATCATTCAGTGTTTTGTACTTCATAACTGGAATATTTATCCATGCATTTGCTCAAGTCTTAAAACTAGGCTCATCCTTTTATCCTCTCTCTGTTATTGTAAATTCTTTTTGAGTATCTTTCATACTGTTGAATCTGCCTCATAAATAGTTCTCAAATCTACCCACTTTCTTATACTGCTGCTAGTCAAGGTTATTATCATTTCTCATGTATTTAACTACAGTGCTCCCTATTGATGTCCTTGCTTTCTGTCTGGTTCCCATCCAAACTTTTGCACCAGGTATCCCCAAGGACCTTTCACCAAAGAAATATGTACCCTTTTCCCAAATAAGCAAACTCACCAACAAAACCTCTTCAGTGGCTTCCCCTTCTCTTTCAGATAAAGTTCAACCTCCTTAAGTTGCTTCGAGGAGAGATGTATCCTTACTCCTCTTACCTTTCTTTGCATACTCTTAAGAGTGAATGATTGAGCTTTAGGCAATTTCCCCTACATTATACTTTTCTCAGATGGACTATAGCTAGAAGCAAATTTGAAATTATATTATCCAATAAGTACCTTATATCCTGTTTTTCCATATTAACACTTGAGAATGGAATATTAAAATTTGAAAGCAGAGGGATGTGGTAGGATGAACATTTTATGATTAAAAAAACACATTCCTTAAGATTAAAATACACAAAAAGGGTTACTAGCAGCAAAGCTTGGAATTTTCCTTAAGAATCATCTTTGGACCTACTCCAACACATGAACAAATGTTCTGTTCCATCACCATTTTCAGACATAGCTAAATGGCCAAATTATTTTGGTCTAGAAAATTTTCAAAACACTTATTAGTTATGTCCAATTGTAGCCATAGAAATGTATCAATAACATCCTCAAATATTTTCTAATGCTTTTTAATAATTTGCAGTATATTCATTATTATCCCCCATGCCCAGCCCCAAGCTTTTTTCGCCATCAGTGTTAATTTAAAAGCAAAAATTCCTTTGCTAGTTCTTGTGAACAAAAACATTCCTCCTCTTTCTTCAGCCAGTTATTTATGTAGTCAATCAGGTCTGCCATTAGGGCAAATAGTTTCAATATTTTAAAGACTTTAATCCTTGAATTGTGTAAAGTGTGAAAGGTACATATATGTTAAACTTATTTAAAATGGTTACTTCCTAATTCTACCTTCATCTTCTTTTCTTCCATTACAGTTGGAGCAGATTGCAATTGCTTCCTTTCACTGTTATTAACTTTTCCCCTTTCATCAGAAAAAAGATCTTACTTTCTTTGATTCTCTTACTGATATTTTAAAAGAACTTTTTTCCCTCTCTTGCTGTCTCTCAGGCAAGTCCTGACTCAATAGGACTTTGTCATTCACTGTCAGTCTTTGTGTCCATCCTCTTATCCCAGCCTAGTTTTCTTCTTTTTTCTTTTTCTTTTTTTTTTTGGGTGGGGAGGGAGGGAAGAGGTGGAAGTAGGGAGCATTGGTGTCGAGAGTCTCACATCCACTTCTGGCCTTAAGCAAAATGAATTAATTTCAAATGGAAATTGCAGTTTACATCAAAAAAGTTAAAATTTTTTAATGAATTAGAGCCTTATGTAACACATACTCATCTAAAGAAATTTTAGAATAGGACATCCAAATAACTAATAACTGGAAAATTCTGATCTTGGGCTGTAGTCACTGAAGATAAGGAAAGACATCTGCTTCGATAGCCCATCTGGCTTTTACACAGGCATTTCAGACTCAGTATGCTCTTGCTCTTTCTTTTATCTATGCCCATCTGCTTGTATGGTGTGTTCCCACCCTAACATATTTTCAGACCCTTGCCATAGGGCAGAAGTGCCAAGCAATTATTTGTTGAGATAGATAGCCCACATAATACTGTAAGTGACATCTGTTCTGTAGGAAATCCCTCCCTTGTGGCAGCAGTGTCATATTGGCAGCTCATAGGAATATCAAAATTGACATACAGGAACAATTGAATGTTTCATCTTTTCCTGAATTCTCACTCAGAGAGCATCCAATACCAGATGCTTTAGAGGGCCCTGTAACCCCCTGACTCTCTCTCTTGTTCATGCTACACCTATGGTAATTGGCAATACTACACTATGGGGAAAATTTCTTCCTGACCCCAGCTGGTAACCAAATTATGCCCTAAAGCATGAAGATTGGCATATTTTAAGTTTATTGTAGCTAAGATGGTTGAAAAAAAGGATGTTTTTCATATTAATGTGCTTACCAGATTGTTAAACCTAAATAAATAACTTGAATAGTAAATCCTACAAATTACTCTTAATAACTCATTATTTGGCAGAATTACAATGACAGATGAGCATTTTAATCTTTTAAGAGTGCTGATCCCCATGTTTGCCAATTATTTCCTTCTTCTTTAAACTATTTCAAGCAGATGATAAGAAAAATGGTTCACAGTCCATAATGGTTCAAGATTTGAGTCTTTGAATAAAAGTATATTTGGTAAGACATATTAATTAATTCTCAGTAAACTCTGAATTTCTTGATTTTTAGCCATTTCATGTTAAAAAGACAAGCAGAATTTAGAGGCAAAATCATTATAGGCAAATTAAAAATGTAATATGCAAGGTAGGTTCTGAATAAATTCAAACCTAACTCCGTTCCCCCAAAATATCTACATTGGTGGTGTTACCCTCTTTAGTGATCCTCAGAACACCACAAACAACCTCAGACTGAAAAAAGTTAGAATGGTGTAATTGTTAAAGGTTTTTAACATTAGAATTAAAATTAAATTACTAATTATATAATTGAATCAACCCATTTACTTAAGTTTATGTTTGAGTAAGACTTAAACATTTGGTATGAGTTGTATTTTGTAATACCTACTAACATGAGAATTAGTGACTTAAAACAACTTTTACCTCTTAATAATTCTCTATGCTAGCAATATGGGCTGGGTTCATTTTAGTGATTCTCTCTCTCTCTCTCTCTTTTTTTTTTTTTTTTGCTGTCCCATTGGCATACTGTCTGGGGATTGATGGTCTAAGACAGCCTCACTCAGAGGTCTGGTTTTGGTGTTGGTGGTCTCCTGGACCATTTTCTCTAGTAGGATAAGTTGCCTTCTTCCTATGTTGCAGAGTTCTAAAAGCAAGAAGAAAGGGACCAGCCTTAATGTGGAAGTTATTTCATACTTCTGTTTGCATACTGTCCCACTGGGCCAGACTCATGCTAAGTCCAGAGTCAATGTGGGAGAAGACTATAAAATAGAGCAGATACAGAAAGGTTTGATTTTTGTGGGTGGTTTAACTATAATAATCTACCACATCTTGTTACTATATTGCTAGCAGGAACTTAAAGTACCACCATTACTGGAATATTGTGCTAAATTCTGTAAATCTATAAGAGAATTGTGTAAATAATATAAAGATTGGTAAAATTAATTCTTCTTTCTATATATTTTAGATACAAGTTCTTTGTCAAATATGTAGTTTGCAAATATTTTCTCCCAGCCTATAGTTTATCTTTTTATCTTTTTAATAAGATCTTTCATTTTCATAAGAGCAAACCTTTTTAATTTGGATACTATCCAATTCATTAATTATTTCTTTTATGGGTTGTGTTTTTGCTGTCATGTTTTAGGAACTCCATTTATACATTGCTGTATATAATCTGTTTATTCAATTTGCTAATGTGTTGTTGAGGATTTTTACATTTAATCCCATAAAGGATATTGGCCTGTAGTTTTCTTTTTTTCCTTTTTCGGTATTGTTTTTGTGTGACTGTGATATTAGGATAACACTGACCTCATACAATGAGTTAGAAAATGTTAGTTCCTCTCCTATTTTCTAGAAAAGATTATGTAGGGTTGGTATCAGTTCTTACTTAATGTTTGGCAGATTCCACCATCGAAGCCATCTGGGTCTGAAGATTTCTTTTTTGTAAAGTTTAAGTTACAAATTTAATGTAATGGTTATAGAGTGTTGAAATCCCCAGTCAAAACTGTGGGTTTGTCTATTTTTCTTTCAGTTCTATCAGTTCTTGTTTCATGTATTTTGATGTTCTGTTGCTTGGTGTATACCCATGTAGGATCACTATGTCTTCTTGGTAGACTGACCCTTTTATTGTTATGTAATACTCTTTGTTGCTGGTAAGTTTCTTCTCAGAAGTTTATTTTACATGATACTGAAAGAGTTTACTCTTTTTTTTTAAGGTTTGCATTGTATATCTTTTATAATCCTTTCAATCTATTTATATCATTTTTTGGAAACAAGTTTCTTATATAATTTGATCATGTTTTTTATCCATCCTTTTTTTTTTTAAGATTTTATTTGTTTATTTGACAGACAGAAATCACAAGTAGGCAGAGAGGCAGGCGGGGGGTGGAGGGGGCAGCAAGCTCCCTGCTGAGCAGAGAGCCCAACTCAGAGCTCATCCCAGGACCCTGGGATCATGACCTGAGCTGAAGGCAGAGGCTTTAACCCACTGAGCCACCCAGGCGCCCCCATCCTGTTTTTCTTTTAATTGATATAGCTGAAGCTGAAACAGTTAAAATTAATGCAACTATTGATATGTTAGTGGATAAGTCTTGTATTTTATTTGTTTCCTATTTGTTCTCTCTGTTTCTCATTCACCTGTTTTCCTTTCCATCCTTTGGGTTACTGAAAGTTTTTTTTTTTTTTAGAGTTTCATTTGACTTGTTTACAGTGTTTTTGAGTATACATCAATATATCATTTTTAGCGATGACTCTAGGTATTACTATATACATATATTTATTGTCACAATCTACATATGTCACTCTCTACTAGAACTGACATTTTACTGTTTCGAGTGTACTTTACTCAAAGCAGGAACTTTACAACTGTAAAGTAGAATTCCATTTTGGCACTTTTACCCTGCCAACTTTTAAAATATAATTTTCTTTATTTTATTTTCTATATACTTTTAGCTCACATGAAATGGTATTATAATTTTTGCTTCTACTAACAAACATAATTTTAAAAATTCAAAAACTCATAAAACAATTTAAAAATGACTCAGTTCAAAGTTGGGCAAAAGATCTGAGCAGATACCTCACTAAAGAAGATATACATATGTCAATTAAGTGTCTGGAAAGATGTTCAGTATCATATGTCAGTATGGAATTTCAAATTAAAACCAAAATGAAATACTACTACACATCTATCATAATGGCCAAAATCTAAAGTGCTAATAAAATACCAAATGCCAGCAAGGATGTGAAGAAACACTTTTTTTTTTTAAGATTTTATTTATTTATTTGACAGACAGAGATTACAAGTAGGCAGAGAGGCAGGCAGAGAGAGAGGAGGAAGCAGGCTCCCTGCTGAGCAGAGAGCCCGATGCGGGGCTCGATCCCAGGACTCTGAGATCATGACCTGAGCTGAAGGCAGAGGCTTTAACCCACTGAGCCACACAGGTGCCCCTGAAGAAACTCTTAATTACTGCTGGCGGCAATGTAAAATGGGACAGCTTCTAGGGGAGAGAGTTTGGTATGTTGTTGTTTTGTTTTGTTTTTTTCTTACAAAACTAAACATGCTTTTCTTTCAGATTTTCTACATAGAGGACATGCCATCTATGAACAAAGTTTTATTTCTTTCCAATATATATATTTTTATTACCTTTTTTTGTTCATTTTATTGCATTAGCTAGAACTTCTAGGAAGAACCTGGAAAGCATTGGTGAGAGTCAGTGTATTTGCTTTGTTCTTGATCTTAGTGAGAAAGCTTCATTTCTCACAATTAAGCATAATGTTAGTTAGATGTTGGATTTTTGTAGATATTCTTTTTTTTTAATTTTATTTTATTTTTAAGTGTTCCAAGTGTTCCCAGTGTACAGTGTTCCAAGATTCATTGTTTATGTACCATACACAGTGCTCCATGCAATACATACCCTCCTTAATACCCACCACCAGGTTCACCCATCCCCCCAACCCCTTCCCCTCTAAAACCTTCAGTTTGTTTCTCAGAGTCCACAGTCTCTCTTGGTTCCTCTGAGGAACTTTCCCTCTATTTCTAGTTTGCTGAGAGTTTTTATTATAAAGGGATGTTGGATTTTATTAAATGCTTTTTTATATCTATTGATATGATTATGTGATTTTTTTTCTCTTCAGCTTGTTGAGGTAATGGATTACATTAATTGATTTTTAAATGTTGAATCATTCTTGCATACCTGAGTTAAATCCTAGCTGGTCATGGTGTATAATTGTTTTTATAGATTATTGGAGTCAGTTTGCTAGTACATCAATTTGTTGAGGATTTTTGCATCTATGTTCATGAGAAATGTTGGTATGTGGTTTTCTGTTCTTGTAATGTCTTTGTTTGGGTAATGCTGGACTCATAGGAAATATTCCCTCTGCTTCTGTCTTCTGGAAGACATTGTAGAGAATTGGTATCATTTGGTAGAATTCACCAGTGGAGAGTCCATCTGGGCCTAGTCCTTTCTGTTTTGGAAGTCTATTAATTATTGATTCGATTACTTTAATAGATGTAAGTCTCTTTGGATTGTCTACTTTTTGTATGAGTTTTAGCAAATTGTGTCTTTCAAGAAACTGGTCCACTTAATCTAGGTATAAAGGGCATAGAGCTGTTCATAATATATTTTATTATCTTTTTAATGTCTGTGGGATCTGTTGTAATGTCCCTCTTTCATTTCTGATACTGACAATTTGTTTCTTCTTTCTTTTTTTCTTAGTTTCACTAGAGGCTTATTGATTTTATTGATATTTTCAAAGAACTAGCTTTTGGCTTTGGTAATTTTCTATTAATTTCTTTTTTCAATTTCATTGATTTCTGCTCTAATTTTTATTTTTTGTCTTCTTTTACTTACTTTGGATTTAATTTGTTCTTCTTTTTCTAACTTTCTAATGTGGAACCTTAGAGTATTGTTTTAGATCCTTTTTCTTTTCTAGTATATGCATTCAGTGCTACAAATATCCCTCTAAGCACTGCTTTCACTGTATCTCACCAATTTTAATAAGTTGTATGCTCGGTTTTATTAGATCAAAATATTTTTCTTGAATTTTTTTCTTTCACCCATGTGTTATCTGATCCATGTATGTTGTTGAATCTCCAAATATTTTGAGATTTCATGCCATCTTTCTATTGTTGATTTCTAGCTTAAATTCGTGGTTTAAGAGCACTCAGTGGTATGATTTCTATCCTTTTAAATTTATTAAGATGTGTTTTATGGCCCAGAATGTGATCTATCTTGGTGAACGTTCCATAAGAGCTTGAGAAATATATCATTTGGCTATTGGATGAAGCAGCCTATAGATGTCAGTTGATTAATTGCATTGAATTTAAGTGTGTCCTTAGTGATTTTCTGCTTGCTGGATCTGTCCATTTTTGATACATGGGTGTTGAAGCCTCCAACTATAATAGTGGATTCATCTGTTTCTCCTTGAAATTGTATCACTTTTTACTTCATATATTCTGTGGTTAGATGCATACATATTAAGGATTATGTCTTCTTGGGGAATTGACCTCTTTATCATTATGTAATGACTTTCTTTATCCCTGATAACTTTCTTTTCTCATGAGTCCACTATGTCTGAAGTTAATGTAGCTATTCCCACTTTCAATTGATTAGTGTTAGTATGGTATATCTTATATTTTTCACCATTTATTTTTAACCCATATATTATATAATATATAAATATTTGTGTATTATTATTATAACATTTATATTTAAAGTGAGTTTCTTGTAAACAACATATAGTTGGATCTTGTTTTTTGATCCACTCTGACAATCTCTGTCTTTTAATTGGTGCATATAGGCTATTGATGTTCAAAATGATATGGTTGGATTAATATCTACCATATTTGTAATTGTTTTCTCTTTGTTGTTCTTGTTCTTCGTTTCTATCTTTGTCTTCCACTCTTTTTCCGTCTTCTATGGTTTTCACTGAACATCTTGTGTGACTCCATTTTCTCTTCTTTCTTAGCATATCCATTATACTTTAAAAAAAACTTCTTAGTATTTTCCCTAGAGTTTACAATATACATTTACCACAAATCCAAGACCACTTTCAAATAATACTATATCACTTCATGGTAGGGCTAGTACCTTCTAATAACAAAATATTCCTAATTTTCTCCTTTATGTTCTTTGTATCATTGCTATCAACTATTTCACTTATACATAAACATGCACACACACACAAATAAGCATGCATAATCAAGTACATTCTTGCCATTATTATTTTGGATAGACTGTCTTCTGTTAGATCAATTAATAAGAAGAAAACTAAAAGCTTTTATTTTTACCATCACTTATATTTTCATTTCTTTATATAGATCCAAGTTTCATCTATATCATTTTCATTCTTGCTAAAGAGCTTTTTTTTTTTTTTTTTTTTTAGGTTTATTTATTTGAGAGAGAGAGAGAGAAAGAGCACATGCAGAGGGGGAGGCAGAGGGAAAGCAAGAAGCAGACTCCCTGCTGAGCAGGAAGCCCAAGGAGCTTGATTCCAGGATGCTGGGATCATGACCTGAAACAAAGGTAGATCCTTACATTACTGAGCCACCCCATCACCCCAAGAACTTGTTTTAACAATCCTTTCAAGACAGGTCTACTGGCAACAAATTTCCTTAATTTTTGCTTGTCTGAGAAAATATTTCTCCTCACTTTTCCAGGGTAGTTTTGCAGGGTTCTAGGTTGATATTTGTTCATTTGTTTGCTTTCCTCTCAACACTTTAAATATATAATTCCATTCTCTTTTTGCTTGCATGTTTGCTTTTGCCCCTAGATAGATAAGGTGTTTTTCTTTCTCTCTCTCTTTTTTTCTCCCTCTGGCTTCTTTCAACATTCTTTATCTTGGATTTTTTTAAAGTGTGAATATAATATACCTAAGTGCAATCCTTTAAGCATTTTTTTTTCCTGCTTGGTGTTCTCTAAGCTTCCTGGATGTATGATTTGATGTCTGACATTAATTTGGGGAAATTCTCAGTTATTATTGCTTCAAATATTTTTTTGCTCCTCTTCCTTCTTCTGTTATTCCCATTATATGTATGTTATACTTCATGTGGCTGTTCCATGAAGTTCTTGAATATTCTGAATATTCTGTTCTGCTTTTTTCAGTCTTTTTTCTCTTTCCTTTTCAGCTTTGGAAATTTGTATTGTCATATCATTAAACTTAGAGTTTCTTTCCTCAGTCACATCCAGTCTACCAATGAGCCTATCAAAAACATTCTTCACTATTATTATAGTGTTTTTGGTCTCTAGCATTTCTTTTTTATTTCATTTTAGGGTTTCTATCTCTCTGCTTATATTAGCCATCTGTTCTTGCATGTTGTATACTTTTTCTAATAAAGCCCTTAACATGTTGATCATAGGTTACATATTTTTAAAATTCTTGGCTTATAGTTCCAACATCCCTGCCACATCTGACTCTGGTCTTATGCGTCAGTCTCCTCAAATTATGCTTTATTGCCTTTTGGTACACCTTGTAATCTTTTTGTTGAGAAGTGGGCATGATGTATTAGATAAAAGAATCTGCTATAAATAGGCCTTCAGTAATATAGTGGTAAGTTGTATGGGAAAGGGAAACATTCTATAATCCTGTGATTAGGTCCCAGTCTTTTGGTGAGCCCATGCTTCTGGACTTCACACCTTCTCAGTTTCCACTTCCACATACCTTATGTGAGACAAAATGTCTAGATGGGGCTGACATTGTGTATTTCCTTCTCCCAGGTATGTTAGGATCCGGTAAAATAGTTTCTCCTGAAGGAAGGTCTTGTTAAGAAAAACAGTGCTCTAATGTACTTCAAAATCATTATTTTCTCCTACATTTTGTCCGAAATAGAAGGGAATTTTTCTTGATTATTCATTGTGAGAACATGGTAGAGCTCCTAGAGATAAAACTGATAAAAGTGGGAGGCCTCATATGTCTAGGTCTCTTAACTTCTAGTCTTATCTTCATTGTGCCTCCAGCAATTTGTCATTATAGTTTAGATTTTCCTACCATGCTGCTGGTTCCCAAGAAGTTTTCTGCTTCTGAGTTTCTGCTTGGGTAAGTTATGATTCTCTATACCTGTTTGTCTGTCTCTCCAGTTTGGGAGGAGACAACGGTTTGCCCTGTGACCTCACTATTCTGACAGATCTAAGAAGAGTTGTTGATTTTTCAGTTTGTTGTTTTTAAATTGGGTGTAGGATGGGGTGGCTACTTTTAAGCTCCTTACATTTTGGACCAGAAACCAGAAGTAACACACTTCCTTTTGTTTTATTTTTGTAATTGGTATAGTAGCATGAGTGAAATGTTTTCCACGTCCAATAAAACAGCAACACTTCACAGAGAAAATAAGTTTTAAGGTGAGCTAAGGCAACAAAGTTTAGAAAATTCAATGGTTTTATGGCCAAATATTAGACTGCATTTTGAAAAGGTCAAACTCTAAAAGGAATATTAAGTAACCAACTCTGTATTATAAATTCTATAAATCTTGGATACTGTTTTAATGATATCTTTGCAAGTGGGTATTACACCTGTTAATTAAAGTTGAAAAAATAACCAACATCCTCATTATTAGTATCTGTAAGTAGCAATTCATCTGCTGGGTATCTGAGGCATATATATTTAAAGCACAATGTGCTACATAAAATCAGTGATAGTTTAATTAGCATCTGATGGGAGTTAGCCAACTTCAATTTACAGCATAAAGGTTAGGTGTGGTGAGCTCATTCTATAATCCTGATGCTATTATAATAATGAATAGTAAATTGACCACAGAATATAAAAATAAGAGTAGAGGAAAACCATCCATGAGTTTGGTAATCTGTAAAGGTACTAAATCCCAATAAAAATGTACTCTAATTTTTAATTTTTAATACATTTATCATTACATGGTAGTGCTTTTGGGAGGCTAAAACCTGAACTCTAGTCTAGACCTAGACATAATGAGAAAAAGTAATCACATTAACAGCAGTTGGTCTTACATCTGACTTCAAACTAGTTCTGATTTTTATAAAACTTTTCAGGTTACCAGATGCTAGGGGCAAATTCTTTGCAGTGTTTATGATTTCACACTTAGGAATCAAGATTACTTATGTCCTTTTCTACCTTCTTAATGTATTTAAAATGACCTCATATATTATTTTGTTAGTTTTTAACCATCTCAGTGGTTTCTATATTTGTCCCTAATGCTTTTGAATTATTTTTGTGGTATTTGTCTTTATAAATTCATCTGACATTTATAATAAAGTCTATCAATTTGTACAGTTTGGGGAAAATGGAAAAATGAAACAAAACAAAAGCAAAACCCTGTGTATAAAAGTTTTACAAACTGCCTTTGGAAAGTTGGTATTTGAGGAAGATAAGAAGAGTGAACAAAACCAAATTTCTGATATTGACTTGGTTATATCTATACAAACTTTTAAAGCTTACATTTCCTTTAAGTAAATCACCAATGAATAGATTTTCCTAACAAATCACTTAGATCTTTTTCACTATCAGGGCATCAGAAATCAATGAACTCATATAGTTGGGAAAGAAACAGGGATATTTCTATAAAAAGCAAGAGATTATTTTAGCCATAAACAGATGTGTCAAAAAGACTGTGGGATATGAAGTTACAAAGAGAATATGTGTTTGCTAAGAGCACATAAATGACAGAGCAATAAAATTAAGCAAAATAATAATAATAATAATAATAAATAATAATAATAATAATAATAAAATAAGAAGCAAAACAAAAGCTAATCCACTCTAAACCATTTAACAGGGTAAGTCATTTATTATACTGTAAATTAGGTAAATTTAATCTTCAGAATTGAAAACTCAAATTCTGCATTTTTTATTTTTCTTCCTAAAACACTTTCTGCCTCTCTTGTTGCCTTGTGCCTTTATAATCTCTATTCTTCACATATATGTCCCTGAGAAATTTTCTTTTGCTTTAAAACACAAAAATGATGGCCTTTTCTATGAACTGTACCTGTAGATTTTTTTTTTTTAACTTTCCACTTTTCAAGCATAAAATTCTATAGACAACACTGCAGAGTTCATGTGTCTTGCCATGGTTTCATGGATGTCACGTCTTGCCTCTTACTAGGAAACTTCCCCTTGAGGACAAGGCCCAAGACTACTGCTTTCTTTGAAACTTCAAAGTATTCAGTCTGCTGATGTGTTAACTCAATAGGTACTCAGTAAATGTTAATTGGTTGAATATAGGAGCCAATGAAAGGAATGCAAATTCTTTGTTAAGACATAGTTAATCTATTCTTTTTTGGGACTGGTTCAAATTGCTGTAAGGGCATTCCTTGTAGCTGTTTATTAATTTAACTTGTTTTTGTTGTTGTTGTAGAGCTTAAAGACATTGGCTACTTTTCTGGTGATCATTATTTCACTTCTGTAGTATACTTTTCAGACACAGGATTAAAGATCTGATCTGGCAATTACTCACTGACTCCTGAGGTGACCTACATTTTCTACATTAAAAAAAAAAAAGAAAAAGTTAAGGGAGCAGTAGTGACAGTCTTATTTATTCAGTGGAGATTGTCTAATTTAAAAAAAATTCATTAAATCATTAAATTTGCTAATGTGGTCAGTCTCTCTTTAGCCATGGCCCTGATTTTAAGTCAGTTCAACAAATATTACCAAGGAAGAATGTATATTGAGTAAAACTTTAATTTATACACACACTTATCAATCTTTCTTTTTAAACTTTGGGTTTTAAAACTTCACCATAATGGGAAAAAATCTTTAGTTGAAAAATAAAATGCTAAAATATCTGATTATGCTTATTTTGCCTCAGGTAACATATTTATTTTAGAATTGATGGAATACATGAAAGATATATTTGCCAAGATTTTTGTCTATTTAAACCTGCAGTTCCAAGGCACAGTTTTAATCCTATTAAAGCTAATTGAATGAGTCTGCAGGCTTTGTCAGTTAGGTGAAGTTCAACTTGTAACTACTATTAAGGAAAGAAAAATACAAGAACCAAACAGTAACGTCTAACTTCTGCCATTTATTCTTTCCACTTGAACCTTAGGGCAATGAGAAAGAATGCTTTCTGAGTTCATAGGGCAATTCACTGGAGACATTGGGATGAGATCTGATCTCTTAAAAGGACAATTAGTAGGGTAAAAAAAAAAAAAAAAATAAAAATATATATATATATATATATATATATATATATAGAGAGAGAGAGAGAGAGAGAGAGAGCGCGCGCCCCTGTGTTTGGAAGTTTAAATTATGTCTTTATGGGGGATCCAGTAGCTCTACTGGAGATAAAGGTCTGACAGTGTTTCCATTAAAACACCATTTTCCAGAGCAAACACTGTCAATGTAAAAATTTGCTCCAGGCTAAAGTTGGCATCAAGATTCTAGCCTAGAAGCTATTTTGTTTTAGAAATTCATTTGGGCCAGTTTAGCTTTTGGTTAAGGGGATGAATATATGCGTCCAGTTGTCCAATTGCTTTTTTTTTTTAATGTAGTTATGAAATTTTTTCAATCGTATTTGCAACAGGATAGTTTTTTCTTCATGCAACTAAAACAGGCATATGTTTATAAAAAGAGCAGTTTGGAACTTGGCACATTTTCAACTTTGGATGATTTTGTAAATTAGGTTAAGTGATTATAGTTCTTGTTCATTATTATTTCAAAATTTCATGTTGAAAATGTTTCTCCATTTAGAGTGCAACTTAATTTTGATATCCATTGAAAGTCAAATATCTTTGTTTATGTAGGGTCTTGAGTCTATGCTCTTATTCTCCCATAGAAAGATTTTTTAAGTAAAGAATGATGATTTTGTAATGGTAGTGACGTTATAAATGTCTATGAATTACTTATATTAAAAACCTCCTATTTGTGATGGCCTGAAGGAAAAACAAATTGGGGAAAATACAATCTTAAATTTTTTTGAGCACCTGCAAATTATGTATGTCTATTATTTTTAGATATTTATACTCATGATATTACTTATACATTTTCTAGATTAAAAAAAAGTTTCATCTTTGAGAAAAAAAAATAAACAAGTTTAAAAGTCTAGTATTTCCTACTTCCACTCCGGTGGAGAGACCTCACTTTGAAGCAGCATCCTGGATATCAGCTGTCAGTCTGTGTGATGGTTTGACACATGTGGGAGGAGTCATGCTGGACTTCTATGGTTAGGGACCGCTTCCCAATCTCTGACATCCTAGGCCTCTGGACAGAAGAGAAATTCCAGGGATAATGGCTAGGACAGAGCTTATGCTCTTTGTTTTAAAATCAGCTTCTTCATATTATCCTATTTGTGTGCATTTTCCTCTCATAGCTAATGGTTGACATCTACCTGTTCTCAAGGCCCAACTTCAATGATTCCTCTTCAGAGATATTTCCCTTAGTCTCTTCCACCTCAGTGGGAATTAGTATCTCTTCTTCTAAATCATTATTCAAATTTAAAGAGTAGCCATAGCTGCCTATGTCAGTTTAAAAATAAATATTTATAGGGGCGCCTGGGTGGCTCAGTGGGTTAAGCCGCTGCCTTCGGCTCGGGTCATGATCTCAGGGTCCTGGGATCGAGCCCCGCATCAGGCTCTCTGCTCAGCAGGGAGCCTGCTTCCTCCTCTCTCTCTCTGCCTGCCTCTCTGCCTGCTTTGTGATCTCTCTCTGTCAAATAAATAAATAAAAAATCTTTAAAAATAAATATTTATATTTTTTAATTCACTTATTTATGTTTTTCAGCCTATAATGCTAATAATGTATTTCTATCATTGTATCCCCATCAATGTCAGTCGCTATGATTTGTGCAGGATGGTCATTCAGTAACGATTTTGGCTAACCTCTTGTTCAGGCCACCATAAAACCTTTTAAATGGTCTCCTTGCTAAAGGGTCATCCCCTCCCCATCATTTTGCATATTCTAACACATTACATTCCTGAAGTAGAGATCTACTTGAGTCATTCTTTCACTAAAAATCTCTCATTGGCTACTTTTCCAATTAAATGTAGACTCTTCATCCTTATATTCAAGGCCTTAAATAAATTGGCTCACTTCCACTTTTTCACTGGTAGTTTTTATTACTTTTTGTGTACCATGTTTTCAGGTCCAGGCATTATGCTTACAATTCATCAAATACATTCCATGTTTCTTGTGATAAATACTATGGAGTAATTATACATCACAGGATAGATATTGTTTCCACTTACTACAGATGTAAGCAAATACATGGCAAAGTCATAATGAAATATCGATTTAGTGATAATGTACTGTGCTGAATTTATAGTTGGCTGAATATTTATACATGAAGAGATTTTTTTAAAATATACAATATTGGGCGCCTGGGTGGCTCAGTCGGTTAAGCAACTGCCTTCAGCTCAGGTCATGATCCCGGAGTCCTGGGATCAAGTCCCGCATCCGGCTCCCAACTCCACGGGGAGTCTGCTTCTCCCTCTCACCTTCTTCTCACTCATGCTCTCTCTCACTGTCTCTCTTTCAAATAAATAAATAAAATCTTTAAAAAATATATATATACAATATTATATTACTTTCATGTGTATGATATATTGATTCAACAATTCTATACATTACTCATTGCTTACCATGTTAAGTGTAGTCCTCATATGCGGTTATTATATTATTGACTGTATTTCCTATGCTGTACTTTTCATCTCTGTGATTTATTTGTTTTAGAACTGGAAGTTTGCACCTTTTAATTCCCTTTATCTATTCCACCCATCCTCTTATTCATCTCCTCACTGGCAACCATCATTTTTCTGTATCTAAGAGTCTGTTTGTTTTGTTTTTTAGATTCCACATATAAGTATACATAAAGAGATTAATAATAGAAGAGAGTAAACAACTTTTTCAAATTTGTACAATCACCAGGTACAAGAACTGAGGCTTGGACCCAAGATTATGTCCAAAGTCCTTGTATTTAGTTAATAAATTTCCCTCTCTATATATACCATTTTGTCCCCCTTTCCCACCCCCATCTCTGTATCTCTGTCTCTTTTTCTGTATATGTATGTGTATTATATTTATATAAGTATATATTCCATATATATACATTATATATACATATATATGTGTGTTTATTTTTAATATCTTCAGTGATGACGTTAAATGTATTTATACTTCAGTTATCTGGAACAATGGCTAAGATGAAAAGTAACAAATATAAATGTGAAGCTCTTCATTTATATTTGAAAAATCAACACTGCAAGTACAAAGTTGTCTAGACATAGTTTTAGCATTAGGTTATGTGAAAAAGGAAGGGTTTTAGTTGAACACAAAAAATAATGACCAAGATTTATTGAGACTTTCCTATGTACTAAGGACTTTCTTAGATTTTCATATATATTGACTCGTTATTTACAGTAACCACAAGAGGTGGATACTGTTCTCATTTCCATTTTACATATAAAGAAACTGAGGAACACAGATGTTTATCATCCTGCCACATTCTTTGGTTTTCCAGTTATTTCACAAATATTTAGTGGACATCTACCATGTGCTCAGTTTTGGAGATGAGTAAAGCAGTTCTTGTTGAAAGAGAGCTGGCAGTCTAACTGGAAACATGGAAAGAAAAAAAAATTACAGTGCACTATGAAGAGTTCCATAATGGGTCAGCACACATTTCTATAGTTCTATAGCAACACTAAGGTTGGAGGTGGGGCTGGTTAAGCCAATCTTTGGGAGCTTTAGAGAAAATTCCCCAAAGAAAGTTATTCCTAGGTTAAGATCTGATGAATGAGAAACAGACAGCCTAGATCGTAAGGGACCAAGAAATAGTGGTCTAAGCACAAAGAACAGCAGGTGCAAGAACTCTGAAATGTGAGAGATGGTGAAGAACTTGACAACAAAGTCATACAAAGAAGGATAAAGAAATATGTTCCATATTTATCTCAGAAATTGGACTGAAGTCAATTGTGATAGCAAGTGTTTTCTGAAAGATTGCTCTATGGAGAAAATAATCTTAGTACACATTATTCCGGAAGGAAGAGTGACCTACAGGAATTAACATGTAGGAGTTAGAATGTGGCGATTTGCAGTTGGGTAAGATAAAAAATAAACACTTATGTACTAGATTGATCTAACAGCAGAATGGGTTTGAAATTCCTATTACTGGAGGCATTTAATTACAGGTTGAAAGAATTTTTTTCATGAATACTGAGCGACTTTTTTTTCTTTCTTTGGGAAGGAAGTTAAATTGTTTTCAGAGATACTTTCTACCTCCCCTACCCCTGAAATCATAACTAGATTGTAAAGGATGATTTAAGAAAAGATGAACAATGGAACGTAGTATTCCAATTTGCGAGTAAAGAATTTGTAGAAAAGGAGATATATTTGATAATATTTAAAGTTCAATTTGTGAGTGAACACCCTAGGTACTTTGGAAAAATAATAAAGGAATATAAAATGTTGGTTTTTTTCATTATATATATTATTATATACATTTTCAATTTATATGTGGAAAGTAGGACAGATCTATCCCTGTCAATATTTCTTAGTAACCTATACATTCTATTTTGGTAGGTTACATATTTTAGAGGGCCCAAATATTAAATACAGAATTTTTTATTTTTTAATTTTCACCTGAAACCCTTTCTTAAAAGATAAATGATTTTGTTGAATCTATGAATTGGTATAGGAAAATATTTAACACCATTTTAAATGTCATTTATCCCAAATAAATGTATTTTAAGCAGAGTTTTTTGGAATAAAATTCTGGGCCCAAGTTTGTGAATTGGTGGCATCTAGGCTTAGTTGGAAGTTTTTAACATTGGCTGAAATATCTTTTCTTCCTTGACCTCTAATTGATTGTGGGTCATGTACCAAGGAGTTTTGTCATAAAATTTCCAGTAATGGTCCAAATAGTGGCAGATTAAGCCAGAGAGTTAAATTTACCAAAGGAAAATAGCTCTCTTATTGCTGTTGCTGCTCTACTCTAAAGATGTCACTTCACTACTCTTGGCAGATTAATTTGGCATTTGGCAGGTTCAGAACTATCTCACCTATAGATCCAGAAGGGAATATGTAATGGAAGAATAATCTCGTGAGACATAAGGAAACAACTGTGGGAGCAGAAATTATATAATTTTATAATTTCCATTCTGTTTTAGTGTAAGCAGTTTGCTATTAGTACGAATAGGGGAGAGAAGTTTAAAATAATGACTTGGCAGAACATTCTACTTTCTCTCTTTCCAGTTAAATACCAACTAGCTATTCTTCTAGGACCTCATTCCTAAAAGTAAGATTCAACTTTCTCCAAGTATGGATATTGTCACTTTGCATTTGGTGCAAACAAACAATTCACTGGGAGAACTGCAGTGTGTTATAGCATTGCCATTTGGGAAACAGTGGGTAAGGTAATGGTAAAGAAATATTCAAGATTCTAAAAAATGATACAAGAACAATTGAATGGTAATTTGGAGTTGGCTCTTTCTAAATCCCTGGTCCTTAATATGGTGTCATTATTTTAGGAAAGTGTCTATTAACCGATAGCCAGAGATAGAGGCAGATAAATATTTAGGTTAAAAAAACTGGGCTGGGGGAATGAAGGGGATTATAGTAAAGCAAATAAGTCCTTTGACTTCTGGGACAGGGGTTAACATCAATTCAGAGCACTCTTCTTTAAGCATGAAACTTTGAGTTAAGAGAGTAAAGTCATTAGAATCAAACTACTTTTTAAAACTATCATTTACCTTTAATTTTTATTAAGGAAAATAGCTTAATATCTTAATAAATCATGTGTGAAAGAAGTTAAATTTAAAAGAGAATAATTGGCATTCTAAAAATGAGGAATAGGCAAGCTACAGTCTCTGAAAGATGTATTTTTGCAGATGTTATGTAAGAGTCCATTAATTCATGGGACTATTTTTGCCTTCCAAATGTTAATGTTAGAGCATCTTATGAAAGAGAGGTTAAAAGGATACATTTAATAACTTTGGAATCATGGTTGGTTATTTTTGTGTTAGCTTTATCAAAAGGTCAATCTGGAAAGTTCTGTCATCGGTAACACTGTGAATAAACTAACCAAATACATTTAATACATAGCTCCAGCTAAAGGTGGTATCTATGTAACTTTGAATGAATGATTGGCCTAACCTCACTGGAGCTAATAATTTCATTTTAACTCCATCTTGGACTTATTTTATTCTTGTGACATTTAATGAAATCTATAAACTTTTAAAAAATCTTATTCAACAATTACATACTTTGGGCTTTTGAACATATTTTTATTTAAACCAAGAAGTTATTGGCCTGTTCTTTTGATATAATTAGTTTGTGGAGCATAGCATTTTATCACCTGCTTAATGGAGATTAATAAATGCAATCCATGTGGTTAAACTAGTTCTATAAATTAGACTTTTAAGTAAAATTTTATCAGTTCATGCAAAAAAACCTCTCTCTACCACAGAAGTAATTAGAAGATTTATGAAATTTCTACTTAGAAACAGGTCCCATGTTTTACTTCTCTCTTAATTTATTTATTATTTATTTATTAATTTAAAAAAAATTTTTTTATAAACATATATTTTTATCCCCAGGGGTACAGGTCTGTGAATCGCCAGGTTTACACACTTCACAGCACTCACCATAGCATATACCCTCCCCAATGTCCATAACCCCACCCCCCTTCTCCCAACCCCCCTTCCCCCAGCAACCCTCAGTTTGTTTTGTGAGATTAAGAATCACTTATGGTTTGTCTCCCTCCCAATCCCATGTGTTGCATGATTCATTGTTTGCGTATAACATCCAGTGCTCCATGCAATCCATGCCCTTCTTAATACCCATCAACAGGCTTACCCATTCCACACGCCCTCCCTTCTAAAACTTTCCATTTGTTTCCCGGATTCCATAGTCTTTCATGGTTTGTCTCCCACTTCGATTTCTCCCCCTTCATTTCCCCCTTCTCCTAATGTCCTCTCTCTTAGTTTAAAAAGTCTTTTTGTATTCTTTTCAGCAGTACAAAAATCAACCACATTATATGCATTGTTCTTTAAATAAAATATAACTTCTTGTCACAACCTAAAACACCCTGTGTGATCTGACTGTTATCTATCTTCCTAATCTAATTCTAAGCCATTCTTTTTTTCTCTCCTTACACTGAAAACTGGCCTTAAGTTAGTTCCTCAAATTCTACAAGTTTACCTCTAATGAGGAACTTCTGCATATGCTATTCCTTCTGCCCTATTCTTTGTATGGCTTCCTTAAGTTAATGGCCCTGTTTGTTAATGAGTCTCCTCCTTCTTCTAGTTAGCCTCTGTTAATTAGCACTCACAGTAATGTTTATCTGTTGATCTTTTGACGACACCATTAGACTAAACTTCTGTGAGGGCAGAGACCCTGTATGATTAATTCACTCTTTATCCAGAGCAGCCAGAAAATTCTTGTTATTTAGTAGCTGCTCAATAATTACTAATCAATGAAAACACAACTGCAATAATTGAAAAGAAATCAAGTACTTAATTATTGCAAAGCTCTGATATAGGTGCTTTCAAACAATTGTCAAATACTTATGAAAACTGAAATATATTGGAAGCATGGATTCTTGAGGATTTTGAAAAATATAAAGAAGTATGAGGCATGATATGCTTTATACATCCCAGGAAGCACTGTAAGGCATGATTATTTTCTTGAAATTGTATTTCAGGATTATTACAATAGTTAAATATGGAAAATTTCCATAAGCTCCATAGACTCACCAGTTAATTCCATTAAATATCCTGATACTTTTGAAGTAGTGCTTAGGTCATATATTATGGAAACTTCACCAACATGCCATAATAAAAACTGAGTCTTTTCATTTCAGATCTTGGCTGACAAATGGGCAAAAAAAGTCATTTTTATTAAAATGAGTTGTGACTCAGAAGGGAAGAAGAACAATTTAGTATTATAAAATGTTTAGCAATTAGTTAAAATAATTTTGTTATAAATAATATTGTGTTTCTGGCATAACTGGTACAAAAGAAAATTTAACTGCTGTACCATCATTAGAAGTTTAGGAAAGATTATATTATGAAGTAAAGTTTTAATCACATCTTAAAGTTGTCTTGGTTTCTTTTGTAGGCAACCCAGTGAAAATATTTTAGGCAAAACTTGAAAAGATGCTGGAAGGACAAGCAAAAATGCCAAGAATTGGGTTAATTGGCGTAATACAAGGTGGCTGGGCACAGTTGGGGAAAGTGTCAGAGTAGGGAGAATCCCTACCAAGAAAGACGGTTTGTGCAATTAGCTCTCTGAACTTTAACCCTTCGAGAATAATTAATGAGTAACAGAGGGGATCAAGACAAAGACACAAAGTGATATGGTGGGTGCTAGCAAGTAATACATCAAAGAATGCTCGTAATTGGCCCTGTGGCTTTCATTCTTTGCCCTATTTCTTTCAATTCATTGACTCAAAATAATGGGTTCAGGTTCATTATCAACAGGTTTTTAGCTGTAAGACTACAACATTACAACAAAGCTTGGATTGTGGCAGTGTTGATGGCCACGTTAAGAAGTTGTAGTTGGTAACCACTCCTGGCAGAGGGAAAATAGCCGATTCTTTCTTAATGGATCAACAGCATTTACACACATATTCAGAATCTTGAAAGCCTTATATTTTTCAACACTACAATGCTGGAATATGGTTGGTGTGGGCAGGTATGTATATTTCCATTTGAATGATGTATGAAGCTGTGGTGAAAGGATTATATTCCCTGTATTATTTTAAATGAAACTAAATTATTGGCATATGACACATAAAGACACTAAGGGTTTTGTCTCTCCAAACACGTAACTGTAGATTCTTTTTTATATTTTTGAATTATATAGTTGGCAGAAATTTTGATTCCTTTTATTTACTTTAGATCATAATGACAGAAAAAAATGGAAAGTTTCCCAAGAAATTCCTAAGACAAGTGTTCTGAATTCTTTTAATTTAGTAAGCCAAGCTTATTTAATATTTGGATATGTTTTAATAATAACTTATATTTTTGTGCACAAGATATGCAAATAGTTTTAAGATTTATCCTTTGTTATTTAATTTTGTGTGTTCATTATGTAAGGCAAGGTAAATTTTATTTTGTTGTACTTGGATACTTGAAAAATATCTTTCTTTGCTAATCACTCTTAAGTTTCTAGAGGAAGTTAGCACTGTAGTTATTAATTTATCTTATCATGTTAGTACAACTAATTTCAATTTTAGAAATTAGGTGTCATGATATAATTGAAATATTATAATTGCTAATATCTATCAGCCTAAAACTAATTAATGCACATGATTATTTAAAATGTCATATTTTCATAGTGCTTAATATTATCATTTTATCTAAAAACATTTTAAACTTGAATTTTATTAAAATCTTCTATATTTCTAGCTATTTATTATATTATAAAAAAGCAGCCTATATATTGGGAAATATACCATATATTTGTTGATAATATTTCAATCAAATTTATCTCAAACTTTAGAGACAAATGGAAGTCAAATGCCAATAGATATTTAGTTTTGTGATTTCTCTTAATTTAACATCTATTAAAATGTATTGGAAATGATTGATGGATATGAGGCTGACTAGAAACATAATTTCATTATCTCACAAAAATGAAATCTGTACTAATTACCTAAGATGTGTCTGCCAACAGAAAAATTTATGACATCATCACTAATTAATTAGAACATATTGTTGGAAAATTATTATGATTTTAATCCATGAATCTACAAATTTAGCTTTTACATTTCCTGGTGGACAATTTTTAACTCAGCATATTTTCTTCTGTTTTAGATCGTATGATATATTAGATTTTATATGAAGAAGATACTCTTTTTTTCCTCAGCAGTAACAGAAAGCACCTTTTTATTTTGGTTAATAAATGATTTGTTAATACACAACATTAGCCAACTATTTTCTGTGGTTAGTTAAAATTTTTCTGGATTTATAATTTTAGAGATTTAAGAGTACCTAGAGAATATCTTTTGACTTTAGTTTACCAGGTTAAACTAGCAAAAGGTCCTCCCAACTCTAATATCCTATGCCAAAGTCTGGGTGAAGTAGTAAATTTAAGAGTGGGGCTTTTGGAGGATTTGCCTCTCAGTGTTAATGTCTCCGCTTACCCTGAAGCAAATGGGTATGTACACATATTTATTATTTCTGTATGCATTCCATGAATTAATAGGTATTAATGAAGGATTTCCTGGTATAACTAGCATTGCAATAGAAACATTGGAATATCAAGGATGAATAAAAGCATTATCACTAATCTCACAGTCTCTTGGAAGAGAGAGATGTGTAAACATAATAACAACATAGTAATGTTCAATACCATAATGAGTACATGAATGCAATTCTTTCCAAGGAAGAAAGGAGTCATTAAAGATGCCTGAAGGTCTCCTAACGGACTTCATAGAGAAGGTAGCATTTAAACCTGGGCTTTAATTGATAAACATTAGTAAGTCAGGAAAGGTGAAAGGTGGAGGGGATGTATTATATGAAGGTACTGAGGCTTAAAGAGCGTATCTGTTGAAAAGCAGAAAGTAAGTTGATTGGAAGATTATCTTGAGTTTTGAGTACTTATTGGAAAGTTGAAGAGTATTTGGTTAATTTTGTGTGGGGGGCGGGGTTAGGCTGAGAAGTATTTTGTATTTGTGCTAAAGGTTTTGGACTTAACTTTGGGAATTATAGGGGAACTTGGAATATCTATAAGAACATGTACTTTAGGAAGACAAATATGTAGTCAATGAGTAGCTGATCTGGAGAGAGTAGTGATTGGTGGCGTGCAGCAAGAACTTTTTGGCAAGATGCTATGATTATTTAGATTATAAATGGTGACATACTCACCTGAGGCAGGGGCAAGTGAGCATGGAAGAAAATAGAACTGATTCAAAGATTGCTGAGAAGAATCCACAGGATTTGATACCGCCAAGTAAAGAAGTTGATACAGTTGAAGGAAATTACCCAAATTCTATTTTTTTGGTGTTTGGGACAATATAATATATTATTTCTTTGTAAGAAGATAATGAGATCAACATTCAAAAATAGTGTCATTGATACATAATTTATATATCATTTAGTTCACTCACTTAAAATGTAGAATTCAGTGGTTCTGAGCATATTCACAGAGTTATGCAAACAACACCACAATCTAATTTTAGAATGTTTTCATCATTCCCCTGAAAAAAAAAAATCACACCTATTAGCTGTCACTCCCTCTTATTCACATTTTCTCAACTCTGATCTACCACTACTATGCTTTCTATTTTTGCCTATTCTGACCATTTAATATAAATGGAATACACAATTTTTTGTGACTGGCTTCTTTTGTTCAGTGTAATGTTCAAGATCCATCCATATTATTGCATGTATAAAAACATCATTCTTCATTTTTATTGGTAAATAATATTTCATTGTATGGGTATATTACATTTTATTCATCCATTAATTAATTGGACATTTGAGTTGCTTTTACTTTTTGGCTATTGTAAGTAATGCTGCTATAATATATATGTAGAAGTTTTTGTATAGATGTAAGGTTTCCCTTCACTTGGGTGTATACACCTAGGTGTGGAATTACTGGGTCATACAGTAATTCTATGTTTAACATTTTAAGGAACTGCCAAATTATTTTCCAAAGTAACTGCACAATTTTACATTCCCATCAGAAATATGTGAAGGTTCCAATTTCTTCATATTCTTTCCAACACTTGTCATGATTTTGTTATGGTCAACCAAGTGTAGCTGAATTCATTGTGGTTTTTGATTTATATTTCCCTAATAAATAATGATGCTTAGCCTCTTTTCATGTGTTAATTGGCTATTTTTATATCTTTTTTAGAGAAATATCTATTCATATCCTTGCCTGTTTTTAAATAGAATTCTTTATATTTTTATTTTTGAGTTATAAGAATTCCTTATATATTTTAGATAAAAATTCTTTGCCAAGTATATGGTTTGCAAGTATTTTCTCCCATTATGTGGGTTATCTTTTCACACTCCTGATGGTATCCTCTGAAGGACAAACATTTTTAATTTTGAGTCGTTTATATATATTTTTCTTTCATCCCTTGAGCTTTCACTGTCATTTCCAAGAAACCATTGCCTAACCCAAAGACACAAATATTTCCTCTTATGTTTTCTTCTGGGAATCTTATACTTTAAACTCTTATGTTTAGGTCTATGGTCCATTTTAGGCCAACTTTTTGTTTGGTGTGAGGAAGGGGTTCAATTTCATTCTTCTGTGTGTGGATATCCAGTTGTCTCAGCACCATTGTTGAAAAGATTTCTTTTCTGTTTTATTTTCTGAACACCCTTGTTGAAAATCAATCGACCATAAGGTAAGGGTTTATTTCTGGACTTTTAATTCTATTCCATTAATCTATGTCTGTCCTTGGCCCATGCCACCTGTATTGATTATTGCACTTTTAAAATAAGTTTTGAAATTGATAACTATAAGTCTTCCAACTTTCCAACTTAGCTTTTGTTTTTTAAGACTTGTTTTGGTTTTTATGGATCTATTGAATTTCCATATGAACTTAAGGATCTACTTCTCAATTTCAGCTGCTGGAATTTTGATAGGGATTTCATTGAATTTGTAGATAAGTTATCTGCAGATCAATTCAATTTTATTGAATCTGTATTGCAGATTCAATAGATTCAATTTAACAGAATTGAATATTCCTATCCATAACCATGGCACAACTCATCAAATATTTAGATCATTATTTTCTTTCAGTGACATTTTGTCGGTTAAGATAAATATCTTGCATTTTATTACATTTATCCCTAGAATTTTCTTCTTTTTGATGCAATTGTAAATAGGGTTGTTTTCTTAATTTCATTTTTCAGATTGCTTATTTTAGTTTATAGACATCCAAAATTTTGTTTATCGATCTTGTATTCTGCAACCTTGCTGAAATCATTCATTCATTTTAATTTTTCAATGGATTTCTTAGAATGTTCTATGTACAAGATTGTTCATTTGAAAATAGAGATAGTTTTTCTTTCCAATTTGGATGCCTTTTATTTATTTTTCTTGCCTAGTTCCCTTGACTGGGCTCTCTGGGACAATGCTGAATAGAGGTGGTAAGACTAGACACCCTTGTCTTGTTCCTAATCTTAAGGGGAAAGTATTCAGCTGTTCTTCATTAAGTATCAACTTTTGATATCTGTTGTTGTTTTTTTTTTCAAAGATATCCTCTATCAAGTTGAGGAAGTGCTCTTCTATTCTTAGTTTGTTGATGGTTTCTTATCATGAAAATGTATTGAATTTTGTGATTCTTTCTCTACATTTATTGAGATGAACATGTGGTTTGATGAAATGGAATTTAAAATTTTAAATTTAACAGCCATGGATATACACCAGTACACTTATAAGTCTGCTGAAACATTTTTTTTTAAAGATTTTTATTTATTTATTTGACAGAGATCACAAGTGGGCAGAGAGGCAGTCAGAGAGAGAGAGGAGGAAGCACGCTTCCTGCTGAGCAGAGAGTCCGATGTGGGGCTCGATCCCAGCACTCTGGGACCATGACCCGAGCCAAAGGCAGAGGCATTAGCCCACTGAGCCACCCAGGCGCCCCCTCCTGAAACATTTTTGTAACAAATCTTATTTTTAGAAAAAAATTTTTTAAGAAAAACTTTAGGTCCAACTACAAAAGCATGATCTGTGTATCCTATACTTCAGTATCCCATACTGAATATATTTTTTGTGTGTAAGATTTTAAAGCAGTTATTTTTTTTTTTAAGATTTGTTTATTTATTTACTTGGCAGAGAAAGCAAGAGAGCACAAGCAGGCAGAATAGCATCTAGAGGGAGAGGGAGAAGCAGTCTCCCCACTGAGCAGGGAACCCAATGTGGGGTTCAATCCCAGCTCTGGGATAATGACCTGAGCCGAGGACAGATGCCTAATGACTGAGTCACCCAGGCATCCCATGTGAAAGATTTTAAATGTATTCTGTCTATAAAATAAAAATAACTGAAATTATTTCATAAACACACACAACTATGCAGCCCTAACTATATTTTTATGCATTTTCAACAAAGACAAGAATAGGGGCTAATCTTTGAGAAAGAAATAAACAATGAATAAATTCACTTCTTAGAATCTTGATATATTTCTATTATGAAAAATACACATTTCCTAACTTAAGTAATACTATATATTTTACTCAAAACTGTGACATACGGAACTAAAAATGGATTTCTCATTCGATATGTGGTATTAAAACTTGAGAAAATTCAAGCACATTATCATAGACAGTGAGGAATCATAAGCAGATGTTTAGATCAGAATAGGAAGTTATTAGCATTCATAAGAGAATTATTTAAAATAAGATTTGTGTATTATGTGGCAACTGCAGAATTTCTCTCACTGTATCCTTTATATAAATATAGCAATCAATATAAAGAGATCAAAGAAATCTTTCTATATCTAGTTAAGTAGAATTTTTAGGAAAAGTAAAGAGAGCTATTTTTCAAATTTAGCAATTATTCTTAAAGTAATGTCATTTCTTAAAAATATCTTTGATTATATAGTATATTAAAATCTCAGCTCAAGATAAATATTTCTGTATTGCTGCATACTGAGTTGCCCTTTAAGTACCTAATAACTTGATTCATATTCAGTTTTTTTTAAACTTTAGTCTGCCTGCTGTGATGAAAGAGCCATCTCATCTTGTATTAATTTCATTTGATATATAGAATATCATTATATCACAGCTGTTGGGAAGCTTAAATTTCTGAAACTCTCTAAACTCTAAAAGTAATATTTTAAACTTTTTGTGTTGGGAGTGTTTCTCTTTTCATTAAGTTGACTGTTTTAGCATCACCTAAATATAGTAAAAAATGTTAACTTGTTGATCAGAAAAAAATAGTTTATTAAAAAAATCCCTTTCTTGTATAATAACCATATAAAATAGCTTTAAATGTGTGTGAATGTATTTTGTCATTTGAATCCTTGCCTTTTTTTCTTTTAACATTCTGCATAGAGAATTGAGATCATTCTCAGTCTCAGCTGAGAGGAAATTTTAAGTCAATTTTTTTGTGCATTCATTACCTGAGTATGTGTATGTCTGTGTGTTATTTTGAAGTTTGTGCCCTTACATTTTTGTTCTGTCTTGCTCTTCTCTGGGGACTATTTCTTCAAATACATTTCTGGAAAAAATTTTTTTTTCATATTTCTATGATGAAAGTAATATTGGCAGTTACATTATTAAATTTGACTTTAACTATGTGATAAAGATATCTAAGAGTGTTCCATAATTTGGTCATAGAGGAACCTTATTACTTTAAAACTAAATTTTTTCACTGAAACTTCAATTTAGATCTAATAGACCCTGGTATTTATTGTGATATGTATTAAGAGATAACATTCTAAACAACTGCCAAAAAGAATGTGTACATTGAATGTGTTTTTTTCCCACTTCCAATGTGTTTATATTTATATTTTCTTCAGATTTATCATATAATTCAATGATACTCCTTTCTAAGGATATAACAGTAGATTTTTAAGTACCAAAATACTAAAATACCTAACACCATAGTTTTGGATTAGATGATCTGAGAGAATTTATTAGTTCAATATTTGTTCATAAATATTAGGTTTATAAATAATCTTTTTTTTTTTTTTTCAGATAAAGACATGGGGGGTATTTTTGTATAAATAAACATAAATGACCCATTTGTTTGCATTAGGGATTAATGTGATCTCTTGATTTGTCTGGTGACAGAGAAATAATAAATGAATATACTTGACGTTTTAATATAAGAAAGCATATTGAATTTTATAGATTTTGCTAAGAATTAGCAAGTTTTAATTTCTTTGGGGATTTTGAAAACAGCTGTATACTCACACACATATATTTATATTGCTTTATATATGCATATTTTATGTATATACAAAATAAATATGTATGCTTATATTGTTTTACTATTATTATATATGTGTTTATTTATATTATTTTAAAAGAAGCAGATCTGAGAGAATCAGACTATATATCATCACTGGAGGCTAAAAATAGTCAAATGTCTTGATAGATTAAAATTACTTGATAGTGAATTTGAGGTAAATTTCTAAATATATATATATTTATTTAAGGATTTGTTTATTTATTTTAGATAGAGAATGAGTGGGAAGAGGGGCAGAGGGAGAGGGAAGGAGAGAGAGAGAGAAAGAATCCCAAGCAGACCCTCCACTAAGGATAGAACCAGATGCAGGGCTTGATCCATGACTCTGAGCCAAAACCAAGAGTCAGATGCTCAACCAACTGAGCCACCGAGGCACCCCATCTAAAAATATTTTAAAGTTGATTAGTAGAAAGATTAATTAATTTTGGTTGTCAAAAAAAATTTTTTGGAAGCTTTTATAATTTTTGGTATAAGAAATCATGAACCTATCAACTAATGCAGGGGCTGTGAGGAGAAAGGTGGGGATTAACTGATTAACACATTAGTGGTATAGGATTAATTATTAATTATGACCTCTTTGGAAAAGGAAGCAGTGTTCACTAAAAACCTACATGAATAAATAATGTCAATCTAAAATTATAGCTCAGAATCATGACAGACATCTATTACATTCTTGATTAATAATGGTCCCTTTACCTGAGGTAAGGTTCTAGCAGCATTTCAGAGAATACTTTATTTCAACTTTTGCTCTTCAACATTTTTATCATTTACATAAAGAGGGAGTATGTGTCCAATATGTTTTTAGGATTACTCAAGATCTTTGTTTCTTACTGAGTCAATTCTGATGAGATGTATTTTTTTGGCAATTGTAAATTTTGCTTTCAAAATCATTGCCATATAACTATTGGCTATATTCTCTTGTACTTTTAGTCTCTTCTTTATCTCCTTTATTATATTGTTTATGTCTTCTCTATTTTTTGATCAATTTTTCTAGAGATTTATCTGTTTTGTTAGGTTTTTTATCTCAAAGAACCAACTACTGCTTTGTTGATCTTCTCTAGAGTACTGTGGTTTCTATTTCATTGAACTTGAAGAATAATTACTCTTTCTATGTATGTGAGCTCGGCATGTTAGCCAAGAATCAAGTGTGGAGAAATGTAATGTTAACAAACCCCAAATTTAATACATCTTAACAAATAATAGTTATCTATTTTTCCTATTTCCAGAAGTTGTGTTCTTATTTCTGTTGTTTCTTTGTGTTCAGCATTTGCATTATTTTTATTATTTCAGTGTTTAAGTTCAGTATATTCTATTCTTGGACCTATTCTTAGAAAATATTAAATGTTACAGTAAAAATGAGAGTGTGGATCTTTGTAAAATAGCCTGCACATACACTGAAGAGCTAGGTATATCTAAGAGATTTTCTGCAGTTGCTTTATGGCTTTGGGATATATTTTTTGTCTCTTACTTTTAGATTATTTATTACTAAGACTTGTGAAGGCAGAGCATTCTTTTCTGATAGTGTTAAAAATTATTAAAATTTTGTTTCATAGATAAACTGTTTATACACAAGACAACATTTCTCCCACTTCGTTAATTATTTCAAAAATCAGTCAAATTATTCAAAGAATTATAACTAAAATGTTTTGTACATATTGTTTAGACTGTTAGAACTTTTTAAATTCAGGAACTCGATTTAATTATTTTTCAGACATAGATATTTATTTTTCAGCTTTTTGCTTTCCTATTTGCTTACCTCCCACAAATTTAATTCTGTCCACCCACAATTTACTCTCCTTTCCTTTTAGGTTTTTAAAGTCAGATTCTCTGAATGTTTGTTTTCAAGTCGTACTTAATGTAATACTTAAACTATTTCTAGGCTTAGCAAACTTGAAGTAGTTTTTTGCCTGGGTTCAGGGAGATCAGGGTCAGGCTTATAGAAAACTAATCATCCTGCCATATAATGCAAGGGAAGCAGGGACCTCCAGATCTCTTCAACCTCCTCAAAAATATAAAAAAGAAATTGCTTCATTTTCCTTGAAATCCTCATTTTATTTTGAAACACTCCCTGAAATTCTACCTATTAAACATTCATTCAAACATCCATGAATAATAAGTCTTCCCTAAGCATCTGAAATAAGTAAACCAAAGTTTATAAAATTGGGGAATCCTTAGTGTAAGCCATGAAAAATAAAGAGGTTTTCCTAGTTCCGCCTCATGTTTTATGGCCTTTTCCTTCTGGGCTAGTGGGGCTGTTCTAATTCTCCCCTTTATAAAATTCCATATGCAGTAATTCCAATCTAAGAAATTTTAGTAGAAAAATTAGAATTTAAGTGTTAATTTAAAATGTGCTTTACAATTTACACAAACTGATCTCAAAGATCATGATTTTTTTTTTTTAATTTCATTGTATTTTTTAAGACACAAGTAGTTCTTAGGTAAGAGAATGATTGAATTCCCAATATTTAACTTGAAATCACCTCTTGGGTAAGATGTATTATAGTTTTCACATGCATTGTACTGTGACTTTAATAGATCATACACTCCTACTGTGTAAACTGCCTAGGGAATAATTTAGTAAATTGCAAATTGCATTATCTTCTCAAGACTAATAGGGTACCCTTGAGCTACTGAAGATGCAATTTATACAGTAGAAATAACCTATGATATATATATTCAGCTCCAGAGATTTTTTTTTTTTAATTTGTAAGTGATTTTTTTTTTAAACGTCACAGAAAACAATTACAATTTGGCTAAACTCCTTTATCTGAACTAGTTTAACACTTCACCAGTTAAGTTCAAAAGCTCTCAAGCTTTTTAAATGTTTCCCAGGATCATTACAACTCAGAGAAAGAAAATTTTTAATCCCAAATGTAAGTCAATATTTTAAAATTAGAATATATGTTGCTCTTCAGCTTTATCTCAGACACATATTCCCCAACAGTTTTAAAAACATTATCCTCTATTTTATCACCACTAACTTAGAATTACCAACTAAAAAAAAAATATTTTCCAGCATATTAAATGTTGGTTAATATCTTAGGGAGGAACCCACTTTAGCCTAGATGAAAATAAATGTATATTATAATAATTTCCAATGAGAAATGCCACTACCTCAGTTGCTATATATTTGTGTCCTCTGATGACTATATCTGATCTTTATAGCTTTGTGGTGGGCCTGCAGTCAGAATAAAGAACTGGTTAAGTGACTCAAACATTTAATGGCAGCAGGTAATGAAAGATGAGTGAATTTATTTCTTCATTAAGCACAGAAAAGCCACCGGGGCCATCAGGCTGTGTTAGGTAAACAGAGCACCTTCTTCCCTGGGTGGGCCCTGAATGAACATTGCCAGCATTTACCAGGAAGATTCTAATTTTACTTTATTTACTTTGCTGACCAAGGCTCCTTCTGTTTGCTATATTCTTTCTTGAGGTAAGATAGTAACTTCAATCAGGTTGTATTCATCTTTTTTAAACTGACTGGGAAGCCCTTTTCTCCCTTTAGGATGGTGCTGTGTAACTTTAATGTGATGTTATGTCTCAACTGTGCTGCAGAGGACCTGCTGAAATTCCTAGGGGAACAGCAACTGCATCAAATCCATACATAAATGTGCACATATATTTAGACACCTATATTTAGCCACCACCATACAATAGGTGATGAAGCTGTCACATGTTCAAATGATGAAATATTCTTTAAGAATCAATTTATAATCAATTTAAAATTCATGCCATAGTTGGTAAATGTGCTATAATCTGTACTGAATATAAATCCTTTGTTGATGTCCATTTTTATCAGTGTTATACATAGTCAAAGAGTTCAGCATGGCTCTTAAAAAAAATCAGTATTCTACCCCCTCACCCTGTCCCTTCATTTTCTCTGTCCCAGAAGCATCTCCATTCATGACTTTAGCTCATATGTTTGGTACTTCAAGTCTCTAAGTAATGTATTTGTAGGATGAATTCCAATAAGTCATGTTATTTTTTCCATGTGATATACTGCTGGATTCAATTTACAAAATTTTTCTTTAATATTCTTTCATTTATGTTCATAAAAATATAGATATGTAAAATATATATAGATAAAATATAGATATGTAAAACTACATATAGATATGTAGTTTCCTTATTTTGTAGAATCTGGTTTTGGTGCAAGGTAATACTAACTTTCTAGAATGAATAGGAAAAGATTCCCTCCTTTTCAATTTTCTGGAAGAGTTTGTGTAGAACTTATTTTATCCTTATCAATGAAGCCATCTGATCTTGGAATTTCCTTTATAGGAAAATTTTTTATTTCTTTTTCTTTGATAGATATAGGCTATTCAGATTACCTGTTTCTTCTTAAAATCTTGTTTCTGTCTTTTAAAAATTTTGTCCATTTTATTTTTTAAAGTTTTTATTTTTTTGGCAAAAAGATGTTTGTAATATGCACTGATCATCATTTTTTTTTAAAGATTTTATTTATTTATTTGACAGAGATCACAAGTAGGCAGAGAGGCAGGCAGAGAAGGAGAGAGAGAGGAGGAAGCAGGCTCCCTGCTGAGCAGAGACCCCCCCCACACACACACGGGGCTCGATCCCAGAACCCTGAGATCATGACCTGAGCCAAAAGTAGAGGCTTTAACCCACTGAGCCACCCAGGCGCCCCTGCACTGATCATCATTTTACTACTTTTAGTATATATAGTAATGCCACCTCTTTCATTTCTTATTGGGTGGTTTGTATTTTCTTTCTCTATTTTCTCTTCTGCCTAGCTAGAATTTTGTCAGTTTTATTTATTTTCTCAATAACCAGTTTTTTGTTTCATTAATTGATTTCTATTTCATTAATTTTCATTCTGATCTTTAATATTTCCTTTCTTTTACTTTGGGTTTAATCTGTCCTCTTTTTCTAGTTTCTAAAAGTGGAATCTGAGGCCTTTGATATGAATCATTTCTCCTTTTTAATATAGAAATATGCTATTAAAAATCCCTCCCTAAGCACTGCTTTACCAGCATCTCATAAATTCAGCTGCTTTATTTTTATTTTCATTCAGTTCAAAATACCCAGTTTCTCTTTTGATTTCTTTTTTGACTATGTGTTATTTAGAAGTATGTTATTTTGTTCCAAATGTTTGATTTTCCAGAGATCTTTCTGTTTTGATTCTGCTTTGATTGCAGAGAACATACTTGGTATGACATGATTTTTCAAAAATGTTTCAGTATTTGCTTTGTTGCCAATACTATGTTCTATCTTGGTAAATTTTTTCATCTACACATGAAAACAATGTGAATTTGTTGTGGTTGGGTGGAATCCCTAAGATTTCATGGGCGCTTGGGTGGCTCAGTTGGTTAGGAATCCAACTCCTGATTTTGGCTCAGGTCATATCAGGGTCCTGGGATTGAGCTCTGCATCTGGCTTGTGCTCAACGTGGAGTCTGCTAGAGGTTCTCTCTCTCCCTCTTCCTGTGTTCTTACCACCCCATCCCAGCGCCAGCTCACACAGCCACGCACACACTGGTGCTCTCTAAATAAATAAAATCTTTTTAAAAAATCCTAAGATTTCAAGATTTTCTATTTCTTATTGGAGTTCCATCAGTTTTTGCTTCATATATTTTGAATTTCTGTCAGTTGCATGACTGTTTAAAATCATTATGTCCTCAACACTTTCATTATTATGAAATGGACTTCTTTATCCTTGCTGATATTCTTTGCTCAGAAACCAACTTCAGTTGATTCTTTTGACTAGTGTTAGTATAATATAGTTTTTTCCATTCTTTCACTTTTAAAGTATTTACTACTTTATATTTAAAGTGTATTTCTTGTAGGGAGTATACGGTTGGGTCTTACTTTTAAAAAAATGCAGTTTTACAATCTTTGCCTTTGAATCAGGTAATAAAACCATTTACATTTAATGTAGATTATTAATTATTAGTTTGGGTCATTTAAACCTATCATCTTAATATTTGTGGTTTTTTTCATCCATTTTTTGTTCTCTTTTTCTGCTACTTAGATTAGTCAAATTAAACAAATATAGTTTTATGTACTTTGATGGCTTATTCATTATAATTCTGTTTAATTATTTCAATTGTTACTTTAGGGTTTATAGTTTATATCTTTGACTTAACACAGGTTACCCTTAGTTGATACTATACCTCAATGTGTACTATTAGAACATCACAATTGTAGACTTCCATTTCTCCTCTCCCCTCTCTTGTGCTATTTTTCATTAATTTTGTTTTTACAGATATTGTAAACCTCACATTGCCATTGTTATAATTTTTGTTTAAAGAGTCAATTATCTTTTAGAGAAATTTAAATAGAAAAAATTCTTGCATATTTGCCCATAAATTACTATTTATAGTTCCTTTCTTCCTTTGACACTTATAGTATGGATTTTCCGGTGATTAATCCTTCAGATTTTGTATGTCTAGAAAAGTATTTCACCTTCATTTTCAAAAGATATTTTTGTTGAATTTAGAAATCTAGGTTTATCATTTTTATCTTTTAGTATCTTAATGATGTTCTTTCACTGACTTCAGTGACAGAAACTTACTGTCATCTTTACCTTTGTTCCTCTGTACATAACATGTTTTTCCCCTGCCTCTGGCTGCTTTTAAGATTTTGTCTTTATCACTGGCTTTTAACAATTTAGTAATATATGCTATGATGTTTAGGGCTTGGGGTTAATTGAGCTTCTTGAATGTATGGGTTTATAGTTTTTATCATATTTGAAAAGTTTTTGGCCATTATTTCTCCCAATATTTTTTCCGTTCTCTCTCTCTTCCTAACTCTGGGGATTACAGTTGCACTTATTTTAGGTTACTTGAAGTTGTCCCACAGCTAACTGACACTGCGTTCATTTTAATTGTTGTTATTCTTGTTTGCTCTGTATTTCTTTTTGAATTGTTTATTTTGTTATGACTTTGAGTTTCCTAAACTTTTTTCTCAGCAGTATCTAATCTGTTGTTATTCCAATCTAGCATACTTTGCATCTCACAGATTGTTGTTTTCATCTCTGGAAGTTTATTTTGAGTTTTTTATATAGTTTATGTAACTCTCCAAATTTTCTCAAATACACAGCACAGTTATCCTAATGTTTTAATGGCACTTTCTGCTTATTTTTAAAGATTGATTTTTCTTTTTCTTAAGGATTTTATTTATTTATTTGACAGAGAGAGAGCAGGAGAACACAGGCACAGGGAAAGGCAAAGGGAGAGGGAGAAGCTGACTCCTCACTAAGCAGGGAACCCAATGTGGGGCTAGATCCCAGATGACCTGAGCTTAAGACAGATGCTTAACCAACTGAGCCACCAAGGCGCTCCAAGAGCAATATTTCTTGATTGATTTTTCTCCTCACTTTGGGTTGTGTTTTCTATTTCTTTGCATCTTCGATGATTTTTTTTTTCTTACAGATCCCAGACATTGTAAATTTTACCTTATTGGATGCTGAATATTTTTGTATTCTTAATGTTTTTGAGCTTTGTTCTAGGACACAATTTAGTGACTTGGAAAGAATTTGAAAATTTTGTGTCATGTTTTTAAGGGTTGTTGTTGTTGTTGTTGATGTTGTTGTTGTTGTTTAGATAGGAGTAGAGCAGCACTAGATCTAATCTAGGGTTAAGTATCCTGATAACTGAGGCAAGATCCTTATGAGCTCTCTACCCAATACCTATGAATCATGCTTTTCAGAATGTCTGCTGCTCTAATCATTTCAGGTGGTCCTTTTTTTGGTTTGGGTTATTTTTCTCACATAAATAGTATCACAGTTTAGTAGCACAGTTTAGTATGTAGATGAGTACTTTGAGAGGGATACCTGCAGATATCTGGGGTTCTTTCTCTGTGGAGCTCTTTTCTTCCCAGTATACTGCCTTGAGAACTCTAGGCACCTTAGTCTCCCTATATTCTCATTTCTGCTTTCCCCACTCATAGAATCTGCCAGCTTCTGCTTGGGTTGACTTTCTCTGTATCAGGGGCTGGAAACTCTCATGGCAGTAAACTAGGGAAATCATTGAGCTTACTTTTTTCTTGAATGTCTCCTGTGTCTCAGGGATCATTCTCTATTGACTCATGTGCAGTTTCTTGAAAGTTGTTTTTTCAAGTTTTTTTTGGTCATTTTTTAGTTGTTTCAATTAGGAAGGTAAGTCCAGTCTCGTTAGTCTTTGTCAGCTGCAGTACCATTCAGTTTGTGCTTTCTTAACAATATTTTACTACTGTTTTAGTGAGGTTTAACAATATGTAGCAATAGTTATGATAAAGATAATAGTTATCTTTAATAACTGCTAATTATAACATCAGTGAAAACAGAAAGAATATGATACAGTATGTACCAAATAGAATCACCTAGAAATGTAGGTTATCATAGTGAAAAGATCATAGAAACATAATAGGAATATCTGGTCCTTGAATGAAACCTACAACTGATTAGTTTGTCAGTCATATTTTAAGCTTTTGTTTATTATTGATTTTCTTATTTGCAAAACAGATATTACTACAGCCATAATATATTCATCACAGAATTGTGAAATCATGGGATGATATATATATATATATATATTACTTTGAAAAATCGACACTTTATGTATAAGATCTCTTTAAAAGTTTTACGTTTTAATTTTATAAAATTTTTATTATAAATCTTTTTACTGTATATAATCCATGTATATTTCTTATGTTGCTTATATAATTTGTAGGGAAAGCCCATAACATGAAAGCAGTACAAAGTCCAAATAGACTATGAAATCATTTTAAAACAAATATTATAAAATATTTGTATGTTTAATTCTTTTGGAATTATTTAGCTTTCTATTCTTTCTTATACACATATATTTCTATCTTTTTTGATTTTGCCTACATAATTCAAAGAGGATTTAAATTAAAGATGAAATAGGATGAAATAGCAATGGAAAAAGAAAAAAAGTAATATTTAAATGACAGACATTACTATAGCATTGATTCCAAACTACGGGGCCTATTGCTTTTAAAAGCACAACTTCAAACACAATGCTAAATTTGTTTTAAATATAACTATGGAATTACTGAGAGGGATCTTTTCCCATTTATGTCAAAGATGAAAGATGATTTGTGATAATGCATAGCTATTTTCCTGTCATCATAATTGGACTTATTCACTAAACTGAATTAACAACATAGATGATCAGGGAGTCTGCCCATTGATATCTAATTACACATATAACTAGTGATAAAAATTTTAGATTGCAGTTTGTGCTTTTAAAATACTTTTGCTTTTATAAAATGCCATATACCTTTATATAATCATATGAATATAATATAAAATCATAGAATGAAATTTAATCTAATTTAACAGACTAGGAGTATAATTCTGACTTGGTAAAACTTGTTTATTAGTTTCCTTAAATTGATACTGATGATAAAGATATATCAAGTTTAGGAACTTAATCTGTGAGTAGGACAAATCTGAATTCAGATGCTGACTCCATTAGGAGGCTTGCCAGAGAAAACAGATGATGCCCAGCTATCTCTGAGTGTCAGAAGAACAATACTTTTTTTTTTTTTTTGTTACCTGTATGAACCACACAATAGTTGGGATATACTTTCACTTAAAAAAAAACAAACAAAACATTTTTATCTGAAATTTAAATGTATCTGGGTATCCCGTATTTTTATTTGCTAAATCGGGCAGCCCCATCCATCTATCATCATTTCAGTATTGATCCTCTTCATTCATTCTCTGATCTGGATCTGTGTCATTCTCTAGATCTGGGTCATACTCTCTAAAACTGGTTTTGTCTCAGTCATTTCAATACCTCTAAGATAATATCTTTAATACTTTGGTCTTTTAATCCCTTGATCTTTTTTCCTCCTAGGGATCTTAGACTCTATTATGTTAACCATCATTTTACATGATTATATTCTAGACCCCATCATTCCAGATACAGGCACATCTTTCATGATTTTTAATTCCGTGAATTTCATCACTAACTAACGCATCTTATTTTTTATTTCATATCATTGAAGAACCACAACTGCAGCATTAATTCTTTTTTACTCCATTGGGACCTGAAACTCATTGATCTTTCCACCATTTCATTACCTTTATCTTTCATGATCGTAAGTAATTCTCTCCTTATTCAATAGCTTCCACAGTTCTTCATGGCAGTATAGAATTACTGTTATATGCAGCCAGACTGCCTGGAATAAAAGGCTTAAACCCTGCCTTTACCATTTACTAGCTATAACCTTCAATAATTTACTAAATCTTTCTGCTTCAGTTTGCTAACCTATAAAATGGAAATGATAACAGTATACATGCCACAGAAGATTATTATGAAGAAAAATAAATTATATAATGTGCTTAGAAAAGTTCCTTTTTGGCACATCGTGTACACTATCAGGTTAGCTTTTTTATTATTGTCCTCAGTACTAACATTATTTTTTTTTAAGATTTTATTTATTTATTTGACAGACAGAGAGCACAAGTAGGCAGAGAGGCAGGCAGAGAGAGAAGAGGAAGCAGGCTCCCTGCTGAGCAGAGAGCCCGATGTGGGGCTCGATCCCAGGACCCTGGGATCATGACCTGAGCCAAAGGCAGAGGCTTTAACCCACTGAGCCACTCAGGCGCCCAGTACTAACATTACTGCCACTGGAAATGTCAAAATGCCTTTGTTCACACTTAAATTTTTTGTCCATCTCTTTCTTCACCTTTCTTGTCAATGAAAATCTCAATCCTATTTAAATCCAACTATACTCTGTACATGCCCACACAAAGTATAGGGGAGAAAACCCAAAACAAACTGGCTATTTGGTTTCACTTTAATAACTATGAATTTCCAGTTGGTTTTTACTATCGCCCAGAAATTCAGTTACATGTCCAAATGCATTCTGTCTTTGAAATCTCTCCTTTCTCATCAACCTTAAATACCTCTCCCTGCTCTTACATTCTTCACCTAGGAAATGGGAGCTATCAGAAGAGAACTTCCAAGAACTCTCAACTCCACAGTTCCCATTTCCCACTTCCTAAGTCTGTCCACACTCCCTGGCTTCCTTTCTTTCACTCAAAATGGACTCTTGACCACCACCTTGACCAATCTCCCCACTGTGAGCGCCACCCATCTTGACCAATCTCTCTATTTGTGCTCTCCTGTATGTTTGCATTTTGCTATCTAATAGGCATATCAAAGTTAAAATGCTGCAAACCACCCTGCTAATTTCTCTAGCAACCCCATCCTCAGGACAGTCCCTCAGGACATAGCCTTTGCTCCTCTCTTCTCACAGCACAAATCTTTTGCATGAGGTTCCGAAGAGCACCTGACATGCCACAAAGTTAATTTAACTAGTCCTTAGTTTGACAATATGGATTAAGTAGATGATAAATAGTAGCACCTATCAAGAATTTTTGGAAGAGTTAAACCATAATACATGAAAAATGCTGACCCCAGTGTGTAGTAAACATTCAATAAGTGTTTGCAGCTATTTTGAGTATTATTAATGCTGTTCCTTTTTCTGTTCCTCTCCCTCCTCCTCCTGAGTGTCCTAATGTGGATAAATATACATACACATACATCTGAATATAAGACATCACGAGCATAACTGTTGTGAGATGTGTATTCACACACAATAATACTATTTGCTTGGGTTCTGTAGAAGAGGCAATTCCTTTTGGACTATTCTGTGAGTTTAACTTGAGAATCCCATCCCTAGAAATCATGTTTTATGGCATTAAGAATTCAACTTGAGGGTTACCTGGCTGGCGCAGTTGGAGGAACACATAACTCTTGACTTGGGGGTCATTGGGTATAGAGATTACGAAAATATATAAATAAACTTTAAAAAAATTTCAACTGGAGCCAGACTTCCTGAGCTTGAATTTTACCTCCAATATGACTTTGTGTCTTACTTGAACTCTACACTTCAATTTTCTCATCTATAATATGGGAATTATTAGTACCTCCTCATAGGATTGTTTAATTTTTCCATATTTGTATTGTTTTCAGTATAATTACTGAGATATTAATAACACTTTGTAAGTGTTCACTCTTGTTTTTATTGTAATGAAGTGGTCTTTTCTGTAAGAAGGTTTCAAGGCATAAATTCAAAAGATTGCATAATAGCTCATCTCCCTTGCAGGTGTTATGGTCTATACATATGGGAATAGCTTTTTACAACTTCAAAAATGTAAATCATTGTGAGATTTTTTTTTTTTTTGCTGCAGATCCTTTTGCTTTTTTTTTTTTTTTTTGTACTTACATCTTTCTGGAATGAGACAGGATGATTTTAGTCGCACTTAATGTGCAGGGAATATCATCCATATGTTTGTCAATTTCATTTATTCATTAGAGAGCTATTAAGTACTAATTATATGTTGGGCACTAAGTTTTGTGGTTGGGTTCAGTGGTGATTAAGCTGAAAAAAAGTCTGTTCTTTTTGAGCTCATGAAATAAGGAAGAGATATTTTTCACATAAATTACTAGGAGCCCAACTTTTCCTTTCCTTTGGATACCTGTGTTAAATTAAGGATCCAGCTGACTTTACAGCATCATATGGCGCCAGTTTTTAGGCAGCACAACAACACTGGGATACATGGGCTATAGGGTGCTAATTTGCTCAGGTTTCCTCCATGCAATTCCTTGCATAATTGGTAAAATCAAATTTGGCTTCCTTTCCACTGAAGTAGACACTGCTGCTCAGTGGAAAATAATTTGAAAAGGAGAAACCCTTTACGGATGCTGGCCTGTCCCAGTTGGGTATTTTGCACCTTACATAGGCAGGTTCCGAGCCGAACTACAGATTATGCTTCCAAGCCTGAGACCAGTCAGCTCTCAGATGCCTGAAGCCAGCAGGTGTATGCAGTCAAAATGCTGTAGGAGAGAATGATACTCAGCATCTGGCTGTTTACCAGGAGCCAGTGATTCCCTTTATTATCTAACCTTAAATATGCTTCCCAAATGGTTGTTGCTCAAAAACTGAGGAAAACACGAAAACTAAATAAATTGTAGATATTTTGTTGATATGGTAGCCCAAAGAAAATAAACTTACCATTCTGATAAGATTTTGTAACTAAACAAGTATAGGCTAGTTACATCTATTCTCAGTGACCCATGAAAGGAAAGAATATTCCAAACAATTTAATTCCAAACAATTTAATTTTATATTCAGAACATGTAATAAATCTCTTGTTTTGAGTATAAAGAGGCATAATATTAGTACTAATTAAGAACAAATGCTTATTCTCATTAAATAGATTTTGTACAAATACCTTAAAATATCAGGTAAGAAGGGGTAGCACATTATTGGCCTGTGGGATAGCCCATAAGACTTGCTCTAGCCATGATAGAGAATATGCATAAAAAATTTTAGACTGTTAAATAAATCCCACTCTTGTCTTCTTTAGGTCAACTCACTACTATGTTTAATATTCAGAGGGTTAATTTCTCAACTTCTGAGAAAAACTACATTTTTCCTATTGGAAGACTTAGGTGCTAATTCTGCCAGAAATTTAAATGATCAAATTTTAGAGATTGTAGATTACCTTTTTATTGTTGAGCAAATAATTATGCATTATGTAGCAACTGAGAGTCCCAGAAATTGGATGGTAGTGGCTTTGTAGTTCACGTTCATGGGAAGACCCCATAGAGCAGGCAGAAGAGTTCCTTAATAGCATTAGCAATCCTACCTATACATTCTCCTTCAGCTCAGTAGTGTTTGGTTTATTTTTCATGACCCCCAAGTAGACCAAATATGCATGAGAAGTTGACCTTGGATTTGTCAGTATATGAGTAAACCCACTGGTGACCTCCCATGACTTTTCTCTGTAGCAGCATCTCAAATGGTCACAGTCTCAAATACTTAGATGTGCATTTTTGTATGGGTTTCCTTTCCTTTTTCTACTTAACTATTACTTGCAGGTAAAACTATGTTGTTTTTAATACCTTTTCTTTGAAAATAAGGAATGTTTTATTCTTAACACATTTTTATAAATGTAAATAGATATCTCAAATTTGATCATAGGTTGCTTGGCCAGATTTGCTAGATGAGAACTGCCTATTTTTACTTAAATCCTCCTGTTCTGTGACTCAGTTTTAACAATTCATGTTTTAGCCCACCATTTTCTCCTCAGGTTTGGGGATTTTTTTAATGATTTTTCCATTCATAAGCTTATTCCCCTTTGTATAACCTTCACTTACAGTGCATATAGTTTTTTAAAAACTTTGGTCCTCTGTTTGTAGAGTGTGAGGCATCTATTATTAATAAACTATTGGTAGATTTTTTTTTCCTGAAATGTCTTGAGAGAATAATGTTCTATTACTCAGGAAAAAAAGTCTTTCAGAATGGGGTATTCTTACAGAAAAATCTTTATATACACATATGTTCATAAGATACACTATTAAATTTAGTAGTCCCATCACATGTAAGCTTCAGATATTGTTGCTTTAATGCATTCCCTCACTACTTTGATAAAAGCCTTAAGATGTTGCCACTAGTTCTTTGATGATTTCCTCTGATGTTACAGTACCTTTCTTTTTTTCCCCCCAAAAAAATCTGTTTTGCATAAACATGAGAAGTCAAGGCAGTTTGAGTTAACAAGTAAAGAGATTCAAGTTTTAGCAACAAATGTACATATATTTGTGATCAGTTCTCCCACACATTATGGCCCTCTCTTTCAATGTAAGGGAAGTTTATTTTAGATTTCTGGGAAATATAACCATTATCTTTAAAAGGAGCCAAGTAAGTTATTCAAGTTCATAGTTTCAAAGTTTATTCAGCCTTTTCTTCATTGAATTAATGAGAGTTATTAACAAAAGTTAGAGGGAAAAGAGTCATATTGACCTAGATATTGACTTACTCTTACTCTTTTCTCCCATCATCCCTGCCTGACTTCTGAATGTGTCCTGAATTCTGCCGGATTCAGGAATGGATGGGTTGTTGTTTGTTTGTTTTTTTAATGTTTAGTTCTAGCTTCCAAATCAGTTTGTGCTAATTACTTTTAACAAAAAGCCGTTATATCCCGAGTTAGGTTTTATACTCCTATACAGATGAACCTTTAGCAAATTAATAATGAACTTAGCATTGTCCATTTAATTATGAAGTTCTGCTTTCAATTAGACTATAGTTAATAATACAGTATTATATACCTGAAATTTGCTCAGAGTATGTCTTAAGTGTTTTCACTATAAAAAAAGGATTGACTATGTGAGTTGATGGGTGTGTTAACTATCTTGATCTTGGTAATTATTTCGCTATGTAAGTATATCAAATTATGTTGTACATTTTAAACACATATAATTACATTATTTCATCATTCTTCAATAAAGCGGGAAAAATTTTTTAAAACTCCTAATATTCAGAATTAAATAATATTAGTTAAAGAACTCCAAATTTACTTTTGATATCAGGTAGTATCCATTTCATAGCACTTCTTATTATCAGGTCGTCTACATTGTGAATGTTTCCCTGAGCCCATGTAACCCATTTAGTTGTTCCTTCTTCATATGCAGTGCCATACTTCTAGTGCTTAGGCTGTATTATGTATATTTTTTTTGTAACCAAGCATGTTCATCTGTGGTTCTATTCTAGAAAAGAATGCTATTCTACCAACTGTCAGTGGTACCTGTAGGATTGCATTTATCTCATTGTGCTAAAATGTCATTTTCACTTTGCTACCTATACTCTGTGAATTGATAATATAGACATCTAAAACCTAACTATTGTGCCTAATACTTTTACCTGTTTTTTCTTTTCTTTAAAATTAAGGTTACTAGGCACCACTTTCACTATTGTTCCTTCTAGTCACCCTATTGTGTGTCTCTTAATACCTGGTTTATAGCTTCCTATCAGATTGCCAGCTGAAGTTGAACAGTTGTAGGTCTGCATATTGTGCGAGAGATACATCTCTTGCCTCTTGTTTTGTGAAATGTCTGATCATGAATCTCTATCTTTTAGGAGTGAGAGTCACCAACAGCCATTTTACTTGTGTGTGTGTGTGTGTGTGTGTTCTCTTTGTTTCAGAGCTGATATCCAAAACAGGGGAGCATGACAGAGAACACAAAACCTGTGAAATCCCTGTGTTTTTAGAAGCGCTCTGTTTTTCCTGCTTTGAACTGAAACCAGACAATGAAGTACAGTTTCTACATGATTAGCAAGATCTACACACAGGAGAAAAGAATTACTTCTGAGCACACCATTACTTGTCACACATTTCAGATATACCAACATGGTTACTGACACCAGCTCTCTTTTTCTCTTACTTAACATAGGAACTTCTCAAAGCTTTGAATTTTACAGTCTCCTAACTTTTTAATTTCTGAAGTGTGTTACCTTTAAAAAAAAAAAAAAATCACCGTATTCTGCAATACACACAAACACCACCACCTAGCGCAAGTCCTGGCACTTGGTCCATATGCCCAAATTACCTGAATGTAGAACTGATTATTTGAAGAGTATTTGGCTTGCATTTTATGATAGTCTGCCACTTTCACTAGCATTCTAAAAGTTGGTTATATTTTCATTTCTTTTTTTCTTTTTATATTCTTCTCCTTTTTTCCTCATTAGATTATCAAAAAACAAAAGGAAACATTATTATATGGGGAATGTAACCCACAGAAATGGTCTATGGAAAGATAAGGCAATTCAAAGCTCACACCCAGTGCAACTGATGTGTTTATAGGATAGTCTAGACACACCCGGTAATTTGCAGTTTGAGAAATATTTCAGTTACCAGATTTAACAGGTCCTTTTTGTTTAAATTTCACAATAAAAGATAGATACTCAAGCTATAGGAACTAAGTATCTTGGGAAATTAAGTACTAACCTTCCCTTGAGGGAAGCCTCTACATAGTAACATATTCGATTCTAAATTTTCTAAACCATAGAAGTATATCTAATCTCTCTCTCTGTCAAAATAAAAGTGAATGATCCAAAGTTAATTTTTTTAACCATTTGGCCTAATATTCTCACAAACATGGGTTATTGCAAATTTGGGTTAAATCATATTGCATGGGTTCCAAATGGCAAGGGTGCAGTTGGGAAGGTGGTTTGGAATATGTTGGATGGGTTTCACTGATTGTCATATTAGTGGCTAGATGTTGTGGATGTGTGATTCCATGTTTGTACTTGCCCGGTTCAGTGTCCTTGATCCAGGCATTCAAAGCTGACCACCACAACGCTGTGCAATTTCAGTATTATATTATAATCAATTTTTAATCCGGGGTGAGAAAATAAATAAAAATGAAATGCTTGAAATGCAATTGTAAAATAAAACCAATATTAAAATAGCAGTCTTTCCATTTATAATTTCTGATTTATATGTCCTTGTAGAAATTTAAGGGAAAAGTTATTTTAAGTGCTGTTTTGAATATTTATTTTGGCATCTTTCTTCTGAACCCATATGAACAAATATACAGGTAATTATATTTTATTTTTTAAATCAGGAAATAAGAATAAATCATGCTGGCTACTTCCTAAGATACCAAGATTCCATTAAAAAAACAACAACACTATTCCTGCCAATGAAATCATTTTCCTTGGGATTTGTTGACATCCTTATTAAAATCCTACAAGCCTCATTTTTCTTTGTTTTATTCCCATACCATGAAGCACCTACTGACCAAAGTGAATTTAGATACCATTGACATTTGTGGTCACCAAGAGTAGGAATTATCTCTAACAGATCATTTATACCTTACTTTATTCTACTCATTTTGTTCAGTTCACATCTAGACCTCTCCCCTCTTCCATTTCTTCTTATTTTACTTTGTCAGAATATAGTTTTATAATAGATAAAAATATCAATGAAAAATTATAAATTATAACAAAGAATGTGCATTGATGATTCTTTAGCATGCATGGGCTAAACCTCTAAAGGAATGGGGAAAAAAAAAAAACCTCAAAATGGAAAAACGGAAAAATATTTCTACATTTTCTTCTTCCAAATCTCTGCTCTTATTATCCTTTCCAGGTTTTCTTCCTTTAAACATAAGTGTATTATTGCAACTATTACAGTTTCTTCAGGAAAACTTTATGTTTGCTTGTAACAAAATATATATTTGTGAATTGTCTCTGAAAGATGACAGTTTCTCCCATGTAGATAGATCCTGGAAGGTGTTTTGGCATAGAGAACAAACATCATTATACTGACAAACACACATATGCTTATACGCAGAGTTTGTTTTTATTTTAGTTCTTACCTCTCCAAATGATGATGATCAAAATTATCATCTTCATCTATCTGTCTGTTTCCCCTCCTTTTCTGTACTGAGTCTCTCCTCTTATTTGTATTTATAGTGAAATGGCTCAGAATAAAGCTCACAGCTTCTTACTGGGTGGACTGAAATTCTTTGGAGACATTAAGGAAAAACACACCTTCACTGAGGAGTAATTCCCTGGGAAAAGTTGATATATTAAAGGCTATTAGGAGAATGTTATAGTCACTGGCCCTAATAACAAATATCCCTGTTCTCTCTCATCAACACATAGGAGGATTGCAGATTAATTTCCTTTGAACTAGGCATGGCCCTTGATAGCTTCAGCCAATGAATGATAAACAGAAATGAGTCACTTCCTGCAGAAACTTAAAAAATGTGTATATATGGTTCTCCAGATCTTGTTTCCCTACCTCGGTGGTACTGAAATCATATATGGACTTGGGGTTTCCATAATGCTGGTTCCTTTAGTAACTGTGGCATAGAACTCTCCCCTATTCCACACTGGACATGTAGAGTATGAAAGAGCATTTTGTATTTAACACTCTGGGTTTTTTAGAGTTGTTTGTTTCAACAACATATCCTATCCTTCCCTGTCTGATAGAGAGCAACTGTATGATTTTGGCAGACTGTAGAGAACTTGTCATTTTTCCAATCTCTAGTGAGCTGCAATGTCAATCATGGGGCATGGTGTCTTACTTGAAACATCCTAACATTATAAAGGAAGAAGCGTTATGCTTTTATTTATTTTATGGATAATACATTGTCTAGTCTGAGTATAACAGTGCTCAAATTAGATGGCAGCCTCCATGGAATATTTTTTATTTCTGGAATTTTATATGTAATAATTCCTTCACAAATTTAAATATATCTTCCCTCTTTACCTTAAAGATTCATTACCTTCCAAATGCAAATGCTTTTGGGAGGGAGAATATTTTAAGTCTTACCAGTCATTTATACCTTAGTGAATAAAGTGGATAATGAATTAGAGAGTCTTCTAAAAATAGTTTTAGATAGCAGAAAAATTAGCAGATGATAAGGAATTGTGGTACCTATCTGGCAAAAGGGAAAAAGACATAGAGATTTCATGTTAAAGACAAATGTTGCCTACTACATAATTTTCAGAAGGGCTGGTTCTTGTTTAATACCCTAGCGTATGCCAAGATCAAGATCAAATATCAACTCTAGGGAAATCTTAAAGCCTTTGGCATCGTAGAAGAATTAAATTATATTACTGCCTTAAAGGTTTCCAGAGACTTCTTGTGCTTCAAAACTGAGTTGTTGGGGACAGAAAAACTTGGAAATGTCATTTGATTCTCTTGTTAGAATTTACCCATTTATCATGGAACAATGATTAAGTCCATGTACTTCTGCTAATACAGGTGGATTGATGAGTTGATGTTTCTGAAGTTCACTGAGGTAGATGAAAAGTATTTTATAAAAGTAAAAAGTAACTAGTGCTGCAATTGTATAATGATATGCATATTTTACCACTGTTCCACAGCCCTTGTAACTGGTTCCTTCTGGTTAAGGACATAATAACTCTGATAGGATAAAACTTAAGTGCAATTTTATGTTTTGAAAGTTTACAAATATTATACTTGCTTGTATGCTAATAAAATAGTAGAAATCTAGATAAGTTTCAATGTTCATATTTTAGTGGGATTAACTCTTGTCTGTTAAGTGGTCTGTAGTTCTCAAGTTTCAAAATTCAAGATCATTTGGTGTTTGTTAAAGCACTATTCAGGCAAAACTTAGAGTTATGACATAAAGACATGGGATACTAACTTTTAACTTACATTTTCCCAAACTGATAATGAAATCAGAATTTTAAATAATCAATGCTAATTATTTGCCAAGTGATTGAATTATATTATTAATCTCTCCAAAAGCATGATTCCTATTTATGGGTGACATAAATTTCAGTTCTGCCTACTCACAACTGATTTTGTTTGTTTGTTTTCTATCGTAATATTGATCTTGGACTTTCTTTCCAAACTTCTTAGGAGAGATATATCATTTCCTTTGATTTATTTGATTTACTTTTAAGAGAGAAACTAGGTTTATCAAATTGGAAGTCTTCTGTGAAGTAGTGATTGTTTTTAACTAAGCTACTTGTTGGTAAGAAAAGAGTTATATTTATGAGCGTAAATATCCTCAATATTGCAGGTGTCTAGTTATAAAATCAATTTCCATTAAAAAGGATTTTACCTTTTATCTTCAAGACTTCTGTAAAAGCAATCTGAATTAACAACAGATGTGTTGTTTTTCCTTTTTGAAAGGCTAATATGCTCCCTTCTCTTCTGCTTTTTACTGATCTGTAGAGCTACTCTCTTGAGTCCCTTTCCAAAAGTATTAACTGCCATTTGGCAAGCAGTAATTTTTTCCCATATGATCTGTTAATATTTTTAATGCTAAATTATTTAATTTACACATTATATATTATTGATTACCTTAATACCCCCAAGTATATTTGACTTTAGAAACCCACCATCCTCCACTTTCATCACATTTCTTATTTCAATATCCTATTTTCCTACAAAATCAGACAAAAGAAAACAATCCTTTTATTCCTTATATTATTTTTGTTTGTTATTTTAAATCTTACCCCATTAAATTACTGTTTTTCTATCTTTTAACTATTTTTAACCACGGGTGATTTATCTGTCAAATTCTATTAGATTTTAATCTCCTTGAGGGTGAGAACCATGTTTCTCTTTGTCTCCTAGTGCCTGATAAATGGTAAGCATCCAATAGAAACTTACTAACAAATGAATAAATGAACAAATGTGGTTTTAGTTTTGATGGGAAGGTTAATGTAAAGAACATGAAAGCTTAGTATTTAATACAGACTGTCTACTGTGTGACAGCACTAGCTCTAAATACTTGGAGCAGAGACTACTGGTGTTCTATCTATACTTCCTCATACCCCTTACAGTTTCAGTGAATGACAGCTTGTCTCCCACCAGCCTGCAATGGCAGTTTTGTCAGAGGGCTGCCCTCATTGTGACAGAATCCACTTTGCTTGCGTGTAAGTTGGGCAGGATGTGTCTAGGAACTGATTTTCCTGGGAGGCAGCCTGAAAACAGTGATTGATAGATTTTGGGGGCTTAACTATTCTATATTCTTTACTCCCTGCCTAGGTTAAGTCAGAGATATGTAGTTTACATAATTTTCAGTGTCATAAAACTAAGTTAGAATCATTACTAATAAAAGAAGAAAAAGTTATAATCCAATCCAGCAATAAACACATTTTCAGGTAAGAAAACAAAAAAGGAAATAATTAAATATTTATAATGTAGTGGTGACAATTAACTACCTAGTATATGTTTTCTAGCTACAGACAAAAAAACCCATTTTCCCAGTTTTTGCTTGGTCAAATTATAAAAGAATGCTTCTTTTCTTAGAGAGATTTTAATATTTATGTAATCAAGTGTGTTGGAGAGTCCTTTGTTGATATATTACTCTGTGAGTTATAAAATAATCACTCATTTTTCTAAGTGATGTTTTGAAATTTTTGTGTTTAAATATTTAAGGTTTTAAAATTAGATTTTTGGTGTAATAGAGGTATGGTTCTCTCTCTTTCTATTTCTCTTTCCTTTTTTTCTCAACAAATTGTCACTTATCCTTAAAGTATTTGTTGAGGAATGTATCAATTTCCTACTAATGTAACATACAACCTTCAATATATACTAAATTTCTAAAAATGTAGAAGATTTGAGTTTTCTATTATATACTAGCAGTAAACTGTTTTAGTTAGTGTAGTTTTATAATGTGTTCAGTATCTTGTTTTTCAAGTACTTTATCCCTATTTTTTATTTTAAAAATATTTTGCCCGTTTTTCATTTATTATCCTTAGTAAATAATAAAAATACCCATAGAAAGCAACTAGAATTTTGATGGATATTATATAGAATTTATAAATATATTTGGTATTAAAATATACTGACATAACACCCTAGAAAAATGTGTAAAGTTCCATCTGTTCACACATACACACAAGTACACTTTCTTTTTTTCTCTGTCTTTCAAAAGAATACTATAAACAGAAGGTCAGATATGATCTATACTTTGAAAAAAGGAGATCTTGCAGCAAGACATTCTAAGCAGAAGGAAAGGAGGATGTTTCTAATAAAGCTTGAAGTCCAGACTCAGACTGGGTTGTGAAGACTTTTGTAAGCTATTTTAGAGAATTTGGATTCCAAGTTCAGACAATAGGAAGTTTCTGAGGGTTTTAAGTAAGGAAGATAAAATGATGGAATCTGTGACTTAGAAAGATAACCTTTAAATCACATGGTTCGTTCCTGTGGCAACCAGCCCCCACCCTGAAGCTATTTAGGGGCCCACCAAGTTACCTCATTAACATAAAGCCCTGTGAAAGGGACTTATTATGAATTTGAAAAGATGCTCGGCTCACTGTTATCAGTAACCAAACATGGATTTTTTTTTTAAGGATTTTATTTATTCATTTAGTTAGTTAGTTAGAGAATGAGAGCTGGGGGCGGGGGAAGCAAGAGGGAAAGGGACAGGCAGGCTCTGCTCTGAGCACAGCTGCAGAGCTCTAGGAGGGGCTCCGTACTTGATTGTTCAACCCTGAGATCATGATCTGAGCCGAAATCAAGAGTTGGAAGCTTAACCACTGAGCTACCCAGGCGCCCCATGTGTTCTTCATAAATACAGTATCACACAAATAGTATTCTATCCCTAAATGTTTTGATGTATAACCCAATTTTTTACATTAACATATTTTAATCCAAAAACATACATGTTTATTACATAAAGTATAGAAACTATAGGTAAAAATATATTTTTTAATGTAACTCTTCTGTTGGAACTCTTAAAGAGATAAACAGTTTCTTCAGGAGTATATAGTCATGTGTGCATTTACAACTTTTCAAAACCAAAATGTATGCCCATATAATAATACAGCTTCAAACCTTACCCTCTGAATCACAAAAATGTATTTTAAACTGTAATTCAATCTAAACTAGTTTAGATTGCCTAGCCCTAAGTGTTTCTCTTTCTTAACAATGTCTCTTATCCATCTTATTTTTTATTTATAATATTAATCTAAGTGAGTTTTATTCTAAATTAAATACTTACTCCTTCCTATCACCTCAGAGATTTAAATGTATGATAACATCATTGGAAAACATTAAGATGACTCCAAACTTTGCTACTGACAACAAGGGAACTTTTTCCTAATAATTTTATAGTTCTTCAAGCAAGATATAAAGTGCTGAGATATTTTCACGTAACTTCCACTCCTTGAAAAACATAAATGTCAATTTAGTTGCATGAATTTTCAAAGCAGAAAGACAAGAGAAATCTGAATGTAAACTTTGCATTAAATTTCAGTAATTAGTGGGAATGCTTTACTTCATATATTGTTAAAATATAGATTTAGATAAAGTAAGCAAATGGCATAAGTGTTATAGAATAAGTGTAGATTTTCTCAGTACAAATTATAGTGTGGGAACAAAGTTGCATCGTTAGATTTTTAAGTTCATGCAGATAACTAATACATAAAATGAAACCTTTTGAAAATTTCATTTGTAAAGGCAGTAAGTAACCAGTGCTCATCTTCCTTAAAAATACAGATCACACTGGAATATGAAAAAAAAAATTACTAGAAATATTATAAGCTGGATTATATATCTTCCACCAACATAGGAAAATAAAATATTCTTGAATAAGATGAAAATTAACCTGGAATCACTTTGTGTGCAAAATCATATTTAAGGTAAATGTGATTATATGAAATATGGGAAATTTGATGGCCTTAAGCAAAAACTCAAAATCTATTAGTGTTCTAAACAAAACTGCAATTCTTAAAACCTGAAAATTAGGACAGGGCAGTTTGTTGAAGAACTGTTAAATGTGAAACTTAACATGTTGCAATAGATGTGGGATCTTAGTCCATTTTGATAACAGCCATGTGCTGCTTGTGTATATGCTAGGAAGAAATGTTAATTACGGGGCAATAATGGGCTCAGGGAGAGCTTTTACTGTGGCCACACTACTGTAGAGTAGTTTTGTTGGAGTGCTGTTTCTCAAATTGGTAGCATATTTCAGATAAAGAAAGGAAGTCCCCCATACTTGAAACTGCTGTGTCATTTCTTCTTCCTTAACTGAAATTCCAACCAAGTTTCAGGAAATGCCCTAATGAGCCACTTCTCTTTTCTCTTTCCTCAACTAAGTGAATTCCAACCAGCCCTAACTGTTCATTATTCATGATCAGATCATTTACTCTGGTTGTCTCTTTTGGCATGGTGCTTATGTTATGGGAAGAGGGATGATAATTTGGTGCTGTTTGTAGAGGTGATAACACTGATAGAATCCAATCACTGCTGGTAGGTAACTAAACTGGCAGGTTAATTTTCTGTACTGTGAAGACAAATCTAATCAATACTTATTTTACTTTGATATGTGTGCCTTGCTTATACTTATGGTTTCATCTTGTGTGATCATTAGGTATCATGAGCTGTGATTTGCTATAATCTAGGTAAAATATATCTGAAACTTTATTAATGTCTTATTTTTAATCAAGATTAGAAACACTGTTTTAGTTCATGATAACCAAAGCAATTTCTTCTTCCAGTTTAATATTCTTAGATATTTACTAAATTGTACTGATTTAACATTTTATTGCATCTTATAGGTTATTTTATGAGTAAATGTTAATTTCCGTTTACATTTTAGCAATATATATTTTATTGGCTTTTGACAGTAAGAAAATATGAGTTCTGTTCATAGCTGAATTAACACCACATAGTACTTTAGTGTATGTTATTTTTCCAGGGTTAAAAGTTATTCTGGTTTTTTAAATGAATATTTGGATCTGAAAAGTTTGTAGAGGAGATGTCAAATATCTCAAAGCAACAACTTTTTGTAGTAATAGTTTTCAATTGTTATAATTAGTAAAGTTGTGTTAGGGACCTGAAGATTATGTATCTGTTTACACACATATGTACACATCTATTTCTTACATATTTGTTCCTGTGAATTATAATCCCATATTTTCAAAATTGCCTTAAATGCTTCATTGGAAATAGACATTTTGAGAAAAAAAATAAACCTGAAGTAATCTTTAATTCATCCCAAGTAGCTTAATTAGTAACTTATTTACAGGAAACTTCATTTAACATTGACACTAAAATAACCTCTTCCCTATTCAGAGACTGTGTCAACAAAGCAAAGTGAAACAGAATGGGAATTTCTTATCAAAATTATTCAGACCATTCTGCTTTACTTCTCTTATAGATGAATCTAAGTGTACCTTTATATTTTCAAGTCATTTTTGAATGAATACTAAATCTTTCACTTTTTTGGTGGAAACTACCTTGAAGAGGCCAAATTTGTGATCTCCATTTTGAGAGTACAAGGTCTTTTTTCGCTATTAAAACAAATGGAATATATGTGATTTCCATGTTGTCTATTTTTATGGTTTTGATTATTAATATTATTTTTAAAATTTTCAGTTTCATTACAAAGCAGTAGAACAGTTAAATGCATGAGTATATTTTGTTGAACTGAAACTTGGAGCTCATGTCAAAAATGAAACGAGCTGAAAAACGTTTCTTAAGCGTCAGCTGAATTTTAATGACTATGGGACAGGGTTTGTAATAAGTTCTAAATAACCAAAATAATTATAAGACATTAAAACATGATGTAAATATCTAGCATAAGTGAAATTTTCACAAACTGTAGTAATTAACACAGTGGAAGTAGAAAACAATTTTGAAAACAGTGGTTTGAGTAGTCAAAAAGGAGAAATAGGAAAGGAAAAACTGAAAGAAATGTAATATTCTTACACAATCGTTTCAAATAAACTAATGAAATACGATTCAAAGGGGATAATGATAGATATTGGTAGAATAATAATCATAATTATACATGTGGAAATGCAATCATTCAACTCTTTGGAAATCAATGTACAAATCAAATTATCTGAAGTCAGTTAGACATGTCAGATTCTTACAGAGATAAATGTAACTCTTTTAGTAAGAAATACTGGATTAAGCACCAGAGAGATACCAGATCTAAAGAGGTGAAGTTTACTAATAGCAGACTGCAAATTTTATGCTATTTGGTAAACGAAACAAATGTAAAATGTAGCATATAGTTCCTGCTCAGGTTTTACTGATTGTCTTTACTAAGATCAGTAGGAAGAGTCTGTGAAGCATAGAGCTGAGGATGTATGAGGAAAGCGTGAAGAACCACAAGTGTCTTCAAAAACATAAGCTATGAGGGGAGAGCTTAACAACAGTCTTATAGAAAAAATGAGTAGCAAGAAACTACTATAAAAATATTCCTTATTTTATAGAGGTGTGAATTACCAGCCCGTTAAGGAGTCTGTGGGTTGGGGTGCAGGTGTTTGGAGACATATCAAAGATTTGGCAGACATCACTTTGCCTGTGAGAGCTTAGTGGATGCATAATTATGTGATTCTATTAAAGTGTATTCATTGGAGCATGGGAAGTCTGGCTGCTTACTCATCAGCAAAAAAAAAAAAAAAAAAAAAAAAGAAGAAGAATTGTATGAAAATGTATTACAGGTAGTTTAAGTTAAATGTCAGAAAAATTGGGGGAATCTGTATTATTGAAAAGTGAAATAGTAAGGTAGGTTTTAGAATTTCCTCAGGTAACTAGTTTAAAGAACAGATTGGTCAAGGAGGGAAAGCCCTTGTTACTGGTGTTGTAATTGCTCTCAAGACACAATGGAAGGTTGGATCTAATGATATAAAAGATGCATTAGGTTGCTGTTTTTCTTTTTTTCTCTTCAGGTTTGAAGACTAAGTGAGATTTCAAAAATAGGACTAAAAAAAAAGCAAGAAGGAAATAAATCTAGGAAGTAGAGATTGAATTTTAATAAGGATTCTTATGTTTCCTGATGTTCAGTTCTAGGAGTTACCATGGAAGAGTATCTACAAATAATTTCTTACCTTTTCTGAAAGACTTCTCCTTCACCTACATACTAGCATACAATGTGATTCATTTTCTGGGTTTTTCTACTGGGCCAGAAAATCCTTCTATCCCTCCCTTTTGTTCCTTCCTTTATTTCTTATTTTATGAACATGTTTCCAATACAGAAGTTCATATGCACATGAACAAATTAAGTTCTGAAAGATATTCATCTTCCTGAGATGTATTTCCATCCAAATAAGAATTTGAGCCAGGACTCTCTCTGTCTTCAATCAAATATTTTGCTGTGTCCTTTTAACTTCCCTTTGCCAAAAACTCATTCTATCCACCATCTTTCCCTACTCCCACCAAAATCTAGACCAGTACCTACTACTTTGAAAATTTGTCTACAGACAGGCAATGATCTCAGCTGGTGTCTGCAAGGAGTACCTCAGCAGCTAAGATGTTTATAGTCTCTACTCCCTTTGATCTTGTACAGACTCAAAAGGATCTGAACCTATTGAACAACCCGAGGTCTGCAATAGAAATTTTGTCAGCAGCATTTTTTACCATCAGACTTTAAGTTCTGGTAAACTTTTAGGCTTTCTCTTAATTACTCTTGGGCCAAAAGGGCATTAATCCTTTGGTCATACTGGCAAATGTTTCTCTCCATTTAGACAATTCACTTTCTCGCTTCTATAGCTTATGTTTATCCTTCACATATGCAAGGCTCTTTTCACATGATGGATGATTTGCTCTTTCCATCAGAATTAGATCTATAATTCAAGACTTTTTCCCATAAGTATATTCAAACTTCTTTACTTTCTCTCTGCTCTCAAATTATAAAACATCTATTGTTGTTTTTATTGCAAACAACCATTTTTTTTTCCTTATTAGACTTTTGACATGTTGTGGTCATGTAGGGTTATAGTATTTGGAAAACTCTGAGAATATCCACTCGTAGAGTGTATCCACTCCTAGAGTAGGAACAAACCGGTGGGTGAGTCTGCCCAGTGAGATGACTGACGACACTGTCTTCTGGAGAAGGTAGAAAATGTATAATTTTGTCTTCAGTGATAACTTAGTTAATATCTATGGTTAAGTTGAAGGTATATAAGTAGAGGATTGTACCAGGTGCAACACTAGTTTTTAAGGATGCTAAGATGCCTAAGATAGGGTACTTGCCAATGAGTATTTGAGGCATTTCTACAATTAATCGCACTGACAAGTTTTAAAAGTATATATCAATTCCCTATGAGTCTGGGGGTTTGGGAAGGGTTCAAAGAACCCTTGAAAAATAATTAGCTATTCTTTAGGCAGGCAAAGGATAGGAGAAAGGTATCAGACAAAAAGACTAGCATGTGCAGAGTTGTGAAAAGCATGGCACATCCAGGGGTCTTTGATTAGAGCTTGCGATCATTGTGGGGAATAACATAAAGTAGGGCTGGAGAGTTAAGATGGGGGCAGACCATAACTATGCTTTTAAGGGTTTTAGGATTTTAACAAGAGGAGTAGCTTGATCTGATTGTGTTTTAGCTGGATATCTCTGGCCATTTGGAACACAGTTTGGGGGGATGAAAGACTAGAGCCATTAGTTTTAGATTTTGTTTATATAGTGTCCCTGTATCTGCTTTAAGAGAAAAAGGACAAGTATGTGCCTCTGCATAATACTTTGCAAAGTGGTTGCACCTCTGGCAAGAACAGAAGGCAAGTGCTTTGCTAAAAATATGATAGAACCTACTTCATAAGAAAATCAAAGGTGGTTGACTGTGTCATTTTCCACTGTAGAAATAACCACTGAAATTGAACATGGATTAGCTCCCAAACCAGTGGGCCAGGCAAATATTTGCAAGTGACTCAGTGATTTCTTTGTGGTTGCTTGGTTTAGTGTTGGTAGAACACACTGAAATGGGAAGTTAGAGTTCAGCATTTGCTTCTAACTTGCCATGTGACTTTGAATAAGTGTGTGTGTCGGGGGCGGGTTTTCTGAATATTCTAAGTTGAATTAATAATATCTGATGTGGAGAGTGAAGGGCTAGGGCTGGGACTGAATGTGAAGGACAAGGGGTCTGGTGGTGGTAAAATTTAGGTCTCCTGTGCCTAAAGAGTAGCTCTGGATTCACTCCTGGGATTTCAAACTTAGATTGGATGTGGGAACTCTAAGATTGGAAATCTAGGTCAGAGCCAAAGGGAGGACCTCTCTCCTTCTCCCTATGGGATCTTTGATCTCACATTTCTGATAGATATTAAGAGCATAAAACATAACCATGGACTACTATCTTGTATTTCTGGCCCTTCCCCCCCCCCCCAATATCCTTTCTTAAATACAGGCTCAGAGGACTCAAACTTAGGACAGAGCTCTCAGAGCAAAATGAACTAGAGCATGAAGCAACTCTGGATAATTTGGGAGGTAACTTTTAATTTGCCTTTCTTCATAGGTCATCTCTGTTTTTCCATATTTTCTGGGGATATAGTACCAATTCACTCACATTTGTGTTTGTTTCAACATGAAATACTGGTTGTACTAAGTAGTATCTAAATTCATTTATATTCAGCCTTACTGAGGACACCCAGTGAAATGTATGACAAAACTTTTGACCATTTGCTTACGATGTATTTCTTTCAAGACAAAAATAAACAACAAAATAGCAAGCAAAGATATTCCAGAATATGCTAGAAGGAAAGAATTTATAAAATAAATGCATAAGCTAAAATAGTAAGTTCTCTACTTCGGGATAAAAAGGAAACAGTGACTGTTAACTACTCCTACTTGAGTAGCAGTCGTCTTAGAAGAGTTTTCATGAATATCAAAAGCAGCTATATACCTGGAGTCTTCTCTTCTCCAGCTGATAAAAGTTAACACTGATCGGGCTCTCATCCGTTGCAAAAGGCTTTGCATGTATCACCTCATTTGAACCTGAAAATACCCTTGAGGCAAGTGCTCTTATCTCCATTGTTCAGAAGCAAAAAAATGAGATTTTTTAGAAGATAGGTAACTTTGCCAAGGTAATCAATGAGTAAGTGATGGGGCAGTGACTTGGTTCTAGATCTGCAAGGTGCTTAGATACAAGTAAATTATATAATCTTTTTTTTTTTTTTTGGTCACTTTTAGATTTAAACTTTCTTTGTTGTTCTATTTCATTCATTTTGAACAAAATCCCACCTTTATTGCAGAGAAGGGGAAACAGTTCAAGGGAGAAAGGTTGGGGGAAATCAGAAACCATGCTATGCTAAAAATGGTGTCCAGGCTTACACATGGATAACGAGGTCTTTGACCGTATTAGATTTGCAAAAATAGCAGTTGCAGAGGTAACAAGGGACCAGAATAGATGGCTCTATTTCATAAAAGAAAGGGGCAAAGTGAAAAGACTCATTAATGTTGAAGCAGTAGATGGATAACCAGTGACAAATATCAAGTAGATTTCCTTCAGATTGGTCAGAGAAAGGTCATTGATTATTTTTGGTTAAACTGGTTCACAGAGGCCAGGTCTCCACTAAAAAAGGGAATTAATTGCTTCCATTTCCCACTAATTGCCTCAACATTTCCCTTTGCTTTGTCATTGGAGATTTGGTCAGAGAGGCAAAAAGTCAAAAGTCAGAGTGTGATGGAATCTACATAAAAAGGGAATCTGAGGAGACCAAATTATGGCATTTGGTATAATAATTATAATGATATTTAGCATTTTTTCCCTGGGAGTGCTGTGGATTTTTAGAGACCTTTTCAATCTTTAATCAGACCGTAGGGCACATTTAAGAGAGTTCACTGTTTTTATTTCCATCTAGAGGATAAGGCATCACAGAGAGATGAACTGACCTCGGGCAAGTCTCCTGAGATATTAATCCTGTATGTTGGATTGCACCCTCCTATGTTGAGTTTTAGCTAGAAGCCTGGGCTCTTCCCAGAAGTATCATTCATTCATGCTCCTTCAGAGTCTAAAGACTTTTGTGCACATTATCATCTGAGATTACGCCTTCTATCAATTACAGAAAAATCACCCAAGAAAACAGCATGAAATGGTCTTGATGTCACAACTGTTGCTCAGGTTTCAGCTTATTAATTGACATTCCAGCCATTTTCAATTAATAAGACATTTTATTTTGTGTTTGATGACTCAACCAGTCTTTGAAATGCTGCCCAGCTCTAAGTTCTCTGGAATATATGAATTTTGTATTCCAGACATTTTGTTTTATTGTTCTGAAACCCAAAGCATATAGAAAGGGGAAAGAACATGAGCTCTGGATTAGTCAGTGTTTTACTACCTTCAGAGGCCCAATAGACAAATGTTTCTTTTTAGGAAGTCTCAAATCTTCAGTATCAACTACTTTTCTTTGCTGGAAGAACCAGAAATATGTTGTTCTTAATTAGATAGTTGTTACACTATAGGTCACTTATGACCTATTTGAATGAGCATAGGTTTTAAAGATGGTTAGGTTTCAAAACCAGCTCTGTCATAACCAGTTGTTTGATCCCAGACAGGTTATGTAACTTGATTGAGACTCAGTTTCTTTATGTGGAAACCTGATACACCTCATTAGGTTTCAAGGTTATAAATGAGAAAGTGGTGGTGAAGCACCTTGCTTAATGCCAGCATAGAATGAGGACCTAGAGACCTTAGCCATACGCTTATTGTTGCTAGAAATTATAAAGATATTAAATAATATAACTATTAATTGAGACAAGGTTTAAAAATCTTTAGATGCTGGTATAAAAGAAGCCCAGTATTCTATAGAAATGATTTATAAGAATTTATAGAATAAGATAATTTAAATTAATTTAATTAATTAATTAAAATTAAATTAAAATAATTTATAGAATAAGATGCTCTCATAGTTATGGTGAACTTGAGCTGGACCTTGTTCCTCTGGTCAGATGCCTCTCCATGGCAAGTCTTCCTTACTCTATCCTAATGAAAGTGCTTTCTTCCCATTGCCATTTGGTAATCAGAACTATTCTGGGAATTGAGTAATATTATTGTGCCCATTTTAAGATTAGGGTATTTACATACTGGGAAGAAATTGAGTGGCCCAAAGGCACACAGCTTGTTAGTGAGGAGTCCAGGTTTGAAAACAGGTAGGCTGATTCCAAAACCTGTAATTCCAACTGCTTCTCTAACAGTGCTTTTGAAACATCAGACTGTAATTTTAAGTTGTCATCTGTGCAAGCTGAGAAATTAAATTGCCTTCACCTCCACTTTAAAATTAATTAAGGGGATTCTTAAAGCTTATCCTTCTTTTGACAAGAATGGCTAGTTACACTAAAATGGAAAACCAGTCAACAGTGACATCTATGTGACTAACCCTACATTGGTTTCTTTCTAAGTGTTTTAATTTATTTTGTCTCCAAAAGTAAAACTAGCCCAGTCTTTGTCAGGACACAGGTCTCAGTCCTCTAACCAAAAACTATTAGGAGCTGGGCATATGGGTCCTTCCTGCTTCCATGGTGCTTTTCTCTTGGCTGCCTTTCCCCTGTCCCCTTCTGTAGTTCTCTGGCAGGCCCAATGAGCCTTTTCTCCCCAGCACTGAAGCTGAGGACCAACTCTGAAGAGAACCCTAATTGTCTAACTAGTTGCTCACAACATTTTTGTCTTGTTTCTCTTAAACAGTGTAACCTAATAAAATTCCTTTAAAATATATAAACAAGGCCTACGTACTACTAACACAGGAAGGGCTAAGACTATGTATACATGGGAAACCTGGTTTGACTATTTTGATTACTTGACTGCTCAAGTCAGTCAAAAAGTAATCACCAGTGAAGCAAACCATTCTGACAGATTTTTGGCCCACTGTGACTGCTTATTTGACTGGCTTGCCTGTCAGGTTGAAGTGGTCAGATTGACTGGAGACAGTCTAACTGAGAAATTTAACTCTGGAGGACGTGGGTGTCTGTATACCAGAATCACTTTAAATAACTTTATTTGAAATCTATACCTATTTTCCTGGGACCAGTGGGAGAAATTTGAAAGTGACACATTGCAGCATTTGACTTTCTGGAGTGAGATGTCTTGTCGCTTGCTAGAGCTAGCAATATATTTATAGGCTACAAAACAATCACATTTTTCCCTATGCGCATATGGAGTTCAATAGGATTGAAACTCTACCCTAACTTGGCCAAGTCTTAATAAGGCATCAGACTCTGTAACTCTTCTGAAGGGTTTATGATAGATATGTGACAGCAAATGATTTCTCAGATATCAGGATACCAATTCAGTCATTAGTGACTTGTGGTAAGGGCCACGTTGACCTTGCCACTAATAGTAGTTCTAAGAAGAAGAAGAATGTATAAGAGAAAGAAAAAAATCAAAATAAAATACCAAACAAAACCCTTGGTCAGATGCAAGAGAATCTGGTTGACATTATTACTTGAGCTACTTTCTGAAAGCAAGCCCCCTTATATATCTATGCTTCTGTTCTTTTTGGAAGTTTACTTTGAAATGAGCTCCCAGGTTTGGACAAGACAACACGATAAGGATGGAAAAAATAATTTATTCTCACATGACAATATTGGATTTTTAGGGGAAGAACACATCAAGGTTATTATCTGCTGTAAGCACATTTTTATATGGTCTGGTTTATGTTGGTTGAATATCCTAATATGTTTACATTGAGAATTTGAAATATCCTGTTCTTGTTTGAAAGACTTATTCATGTGTTGCTCTTTAACCTTCCTAAAATTCTAGCTTTACTCACGGACATGGAAATGTTTTGTAAATGTCCGGAACTTTGATGCTAACTCATGTACTTCTATTAAATGTATTTAATAATAAGATTAGGTAGAAGTTAGGGCTACAGTGTTAGTAAAGACTTTAAAGTTATGACACTTTTCCTAAAATAACTTGCTTACTTGTCATATTTTCCCTTGCGTTAGAGTCACTTGATGTATCATTCTGGTTTTGGTTTTTCTATTTTTTTTTTAATTTTGTGATTAATTGAGGAAAGGAAGCTTACTTTAGTTTTGTTTTCAAAGTTTATACTTTTTAGTCATTTTATGATTAAATGTTTTTAGCAATAAAGCCCTTTGAGTAAAAGAGAGAACAAAATCAAATCTCAGTTTAAAGAATGCTATAGAGAGGCCATTGGGATATATATTTAAATTTTACATGTCCTCTACATTATAGAATCATTATTAATTATGTTTCAATGATCATCTTGATGCTTCAGGGTTTTTACACATTTAGGATTATTTCCTTAGGCTATGCAAATGTATTGCACAAATTTACTTCCTTAGTAGTAAGTGACCTGGGTACTTGTTGCATTGTTCCCTCCTCAGCACTAGGTATTAAGAATTAGAATGTATTTTGTTAAGTTTAAAGGCAAAAAGCTTTGTTTTAATAATTACGTCTGATGAGGAACAGAGACTCGTTAGTGAGACCAGTGAGGATTTGAACTTTCGCTTTGCTTCAAAGTTCCTTAATGTAGCCTCTATCTTCACTTTGGCCTCTGGAGAGAATTAGGCTGCTCACCTCAGTGGCTTTCTATGAGGATTGCCTGACACAAGGTAATCCAAGCTCTGCGCCTGACACAAAGCAACACTTACTTACTCACTATACTTATTACCAATTTATGCCATTATTGTCATTATGATAACTAGTGTAATTTTTAACTTTGAAGAGAGTACAGTGTGAGCTTATGTGGATTAATTTTTTAACTGTGTCACTTCTATAACTTGGCTAACCTCTCTGAGCCTTAGTTCATCAATAACATGCATAAAATAAGGGATTAGAATCATAAGGGACCAAATATGAGATCACAAAAGGGATCAGTGGATAAAAAAGTTCTCTGTTAATAGTAAAATACCGTATAAAATACAGTATACTGTGTCCTATTCATTCTATTTACTATTGTCTTTGGATTCCAGGGCAGTTGTCTGCTTACCCTATAATCTTGTAGCTGCATACTTAAAAATTCAGTTTCAGTGACAGAGAAGACTCACATAAATTGTGACAATGATGGTGTTATTAAATGGTGAAAACAGAAACCAAATTATCTATGCAATATACCACTGTTTTTTATTTAGTCTCATGGAAATATCATATTCAAAGTTAACAAATGTCCACCATTTTGTCATCATAAGATATTCTACAAGCAGTAAATGAGAAAATTAAGACCATGTTTGATGCTGCAATTTTTGGAGATAATTTCCCATTGAGAAGAGGAAGCATGGTTGATAGTACACTTCACCAATAAATCTTTTATGGTAGAATTTTTGCCACAACCAAGCAAGTGATCCGTGTTAAGAAGCTGGGACATTTATGGGGATGTCGGCTGGTTTCCTAAGCAGAGAGGTAGTGAGCAACTGATAGGAAAAATGAAAATGTAAAAGTTGACAGGGGTAGATTCTGTGGAGGGCCTTCTTCAGGGGATTTCAGAGGATGATCCAGTGTCCTAAACTGGGGCCTCAGCCTTCCAGCTTTCTTGCTCTCTTACTCTTCATACTTTCTCTTTAGTCTGATTGACTCTTAATATACAACTATCCCCTCTTCTCACCTTTGGGCCTTTGTTTCCTCCCTGTCCAGTCTTTACTTACTTCTGTCAGTTCTCACTGGTAGAGGTGCTTTTTGTCCCATTGTCCTGTTACAACTGACCATCCTCGACCAGCACAGCCTCTCAGCTGCACTTTAATCCTTAATTTGATCACACCTTCAAAAGCCCTTTGTAATGTAAGGTTACATATCCACAGGTTCTGGTGATTAGAACGTGGACTTCTTTGGTGAGGGAAGCATTGTTTTACTTACCACAGAATAATTGAAAATAATTGGTAAAAGCTTAAAAGACTAAAACAGTATATTTACTAATTATATATATGTTTTTCTTTTTAAATTTCAGTGAAAAGGTTTTCTTTTAATGCTTTGTCTGCTCAAATGAGAATGGAAATACAATTCTGGATCTTCATCTCTGAAGTTACAGTAAATATTTTCCACATATTTCAAAGCTACAATATTAACTAGCATTTTGAGTTTTTTGTTATTTCTTAAAAGCAATTGACATGCACAAAAAAGATCTTACAAAGAAATTTTCTGTTATTTCACCTCTTGCCAAATTTTTATATGTATTTGTTTATATCTTAAATTTATTCCTCAGAGCAAGAAGTTTAAAGAGATCAAATAGAATAGTCATGATATTTATTTAGAACAAGCCAAGGTGAAAATAGTATTTTCTGCCCTCCTCACCTCCTCCTTCCCCATCCACCTGTTCTCTATCAAGAAAAGGTGTTAGATGTTTTTAGGAAAGAAACATTTATGTAACAGTAAAGATAATATAAGGAAACTTCCTGGGGAAGAGGGCTAGGACTCTTCAGAACAGTGTACATTAAATACACAGATCTAAAGACAAAATTGGAACAAAACATCTTTAATAAAAAAAAGAAATTCTCATCTAAAGTTAGTATTTCCTGATGGTAGATTTCAACTATAGCATTGTCCCATACTGTGTAGAGAAGCCAGATCTTACATCATGTGAGAGTTACAAGACAAAGTGAAACACAAAAACAAAATCCTGAGTGAACCAAATCAAACTTAACTAATCATGGGGAAGCAACTGCAAAGGTTTTTCCACCAGAGTCAGCTGGTGGATACTTGTCTATGGATATAGGACACATCTTTTTCTAATAATGGAGGCTGGAGTTAGTTGTTATTATCCTCGCGAGCTGGTAATAAATACCTTGTAGTTGAAAGAATACCCTACTTGCAATCAAAAGACGTAAAGTAGAGTTCACTTTTTCGTCTGAGTGATTTTGCGCAAGTCCGATAACCCATCTGAGCTTCTGTTTCTTCATCAATGGAGTGAAGACAAAAGTTCTTCCTTAGACCATTGGAACGTTGGATTCCACGTGTGACGGTGGCTACTCTTATACGGTATTCTTGGACTTTCATTTAGTCCATGAGGTCCTATGATCAGTCTTCTTGATAAATTAATGTTTCATGGCCAGGTACTTTCTGTAACTATAAAAAATTTGCGACAGAAGTATGTTTCTTTGATTCAAAAGGAACACTGTTCTTCGGTGACAAGGGGAAGGTGAAACTGTGTGCAACAATCTGTAACTGCAGGCCTTTCCTACATGAAGGCATGATGACTGGAGGAATTTGATTAATGTAGATAAAGTAATAACAGATGCATCTGAAACACAGAGAGCCAGACATCATCCTATTTACTAGTTAAGTAAAACAAAGACAATGTAGATTTTGCCCTTTTTTTCCTGGAAATACTAGTAATAACTATAAAAATTGAGTGATAGAAATGTACTTATGAAACAAAGCCATTTTCTGCAGTTTGTCAATCAAAATGAATAATTTCAAAGTCTCATTTTCAATTAGATTATTTTAATATTTAACTACCTAAAATGCCCCAATCGTATTCTTTAGAAAATGGTTAGACTAGAATACCACAGTTCTAATGATGACATTTTATTATCATAAAAATGACTTCATTAATTGATGATCATATATCAACTCATAAAGTAGATACAGGATATAAAAAGTTTTCAAGCCTGAGATAGTATAAAACCATTTAAATTGTTTAGAATTTTTTTCAGGAATAAACCTCTGTGATCTTTTTATTCTCACAAAAAGATGTATGAATTTGTTATAAATTCAACTACCTTAAGAGACCTGTGAGTTTGTTTTACAACAAGATCTGTATAAGTTGACAATATATGGATATTATCCCAAATCTAACCATTGAGATATATTAAAAATGTAAAAATATAATGCATTTATAACAGAATGATGCAAACGATGCAAGTATTATAGGGAGGTTTGGATTTTGTTGTAGGTGTTCCCATTGATGGTTTTGAATCTATTTTAGAGCATGTAAAATTAAAAATAAATTCACTCATGACTTTCTAAGATATTTGAAACAAGACCTCTTAAAGAAGTCAGTCTTGTTTCTCCTTTATTCTCTGAATCCTTGAAAGAACATTTACAACTTCATAATGAAAATGATTTAAGGTCACTATACTGAGGATGAAAAAAAGTACGTTTAACCACTACATGAGAGCTTTGTTTTAAGTTGAAAGTAACTGTGAAGTATAAAGTATCATCTAAACACAACTGTTGGTTTCTGAAGCAAAGAGGACTTATAAAAGTTCTCTTAATAAATATTAATGTTTAAGCTTTAATGCAGTCAGTTAAACTTTTAAAAAAATTTAAGACATTTTACTGAATCTAGCTTAAGCAACTAACTTGTATTTTTCTACATTTACGAAAAAAATTTAATTATATGAGAAACTTCTGAAAGCTTTGGGGAAGAGTATTAACTCATTTAAACACAGCTAAAAGCACTACATATGAATATGTTTAATATCAAAATATAATCTTACGCCTTAACCTTTCCTTCTTTTTTTTTTTTAAGATTTTATTTATTTATTTGACAGACATAGATCACAAGTAGGCAGAGAGGCAGGCGGGGGCTGGGGGAGGAGGAAGCAGGCTCCCTGCTGAGCAGAGAGCCTGATGCGGGGCTCAATCCCAGAACCCTGAGATCATGACCTGAGCTGAAGGCAGAGGCTATAACCCATTGAGCCACCCAGGCGCCCCCCCCAACATTCTTCCTTTTTAAAGGGAAAACACATCTTTCATTCATTCAGTTGGTCTGTTGAATCAAAAAGGACATTTCCTCATGTCATTAGTTCCCCAAGAGTTAACATATTCTTCAATATGAATTTTGATTTTTGACACATTATCGTTTCAGAAAATAAAATGAAGTTAAATATTGTGCTGAAGTTTTTAAAAATAACTGTGGAGGCCCATTCAAGTTTTTTATTTATGATATTGTATGATTAAATAATATTATTTATTTAAAACCTATAGCATAGTCCCTTCTTCAGGCTGTTTACTCAATAAACAAAAAGAGTACAAAATCTATTATCCGAAAACTTAGGGCTAGATGTGTTTTAGAATTCTCAGTATTTCAGATATAGTACATATAGAGAGGCCTAAAATGGCATGACATACTCAAACACATTAATGTATCTGCAGCAATGCCTACTAGTATCTATTATGAGACAAAGAAAGATTTTAAATAGCCTTACTTTATTTCTGACCTGATTTTGCCACAAAATGGGTTTGCACCAGATTGAAATAAAAAACAAAAATGAACTTCTGATTTTCAGAGATTTTTGGATTCTGGAATTACAGTTGAAAGATTGAGGACTGATAAGGAGAGTTGCAATGCACTTGGATTAGGAAAATAAGTCTATATATCAAAGGGTTGAATATATCACTTTGGAAATAGGAAAAACAAATAATGATTTTATTAAGGAGGATTTACTCCACTGTGTAACACATACAAACTTCAAGTGAACTCTTGCAAAGTGTGTAAAAAAAAAAATAGAATCTAGGGAAAAACTAGAGTTTAGAATCAGAATTGATTACCTGGTGTGTAATTAGAGCTTGGGAGTCCACCATGTTCAGTTCTAGGCCCTCTCATCTTCTAATTCTGTACATCTCCCCCCAAATCATCTCATTAGTTACCATCTAAGTGTAAATGTCAAGCTGGCTTTATCCACAGTGCATACTTCTGAGTTCCAGACCCATGTATCTGGCTGCCTACTTCACACCTTCAAAACACCGCAAACTCATTGTGTTCAAAATCAAAATTATGATTCTCTGTCCCTCCCAAAACCCCAGTCTTCTCTGTGAAGAGTATCACTATCCATTCTCTCACTTAAGCCAGAAACTCAGGTGATTTCTTAATCCATTTCTAAGCATCTCTGAAATCCAGCTACTTGTTTCCATGTGATACCTCACTCTTATCCCATGACCCTAGTTCAAGCAACCCATTTTTCTTTCCTGGACTCTCCTTTTACCGTGCTAGAACTCATTTAACTGAACTACTATGGTCCCCTTCCCTGTGATAAAGAAAATAAGACACCTTTGAACACCTAAAAGCATTGCAAGGACTGGCCTCCTCAGTGTCATACCACACCATAATCTCTCTGCTCCTTCACGCTTCACTCCTCTCAAGCATTTTTCTCATCTTCCCTCCTCCCATCAAAGTCTTTGCACATGGTGTTCCATCTTCCTGGAATACATTCTCTATACTTTTGCTCTAATTACTTCCTTTTCATCTTCCAGATCCAGCTCTACCATCCCTTCCTCAGGCAAACCATCCCTAACTTTTGTCTGGATAATTTCTGTCCACAGGCTCTTAGTCTTGTGTATCTCTCCTTCCTATTCTAACAGCACTTGAGAATTTACAGTCATTTATGTGATCGTTTGACTAAAATCAGTCTCTTCTGCCTGTCCATAGATGCATAAGGAGAGGGACTATGTTTCACCTTCCTCACCACTGTTACCCACATTAATGGCTACTGGATAGAGGCACACATATTCATTTGAATGACTTGCTTCTCTTTTATGTCTGTCTGCTTGCTTTTGAGATACCTTTTACTTTAAAAAAATTTATCACATTGTGTTACAATTATACGTTTAGTTATATGTATCTCTTAATACACTGTGAACCTTTGAAGACTGGGCTATGTCTGTTTTGTTCAGAATTATATCCCCAGAACTTATCATAGTAGCATAAAATCTGATGTGCAGTAGGCACTCAAAAAAGTATTTGTAGAATCAATGAATGCTCAACCTGTGAGTACAGGGTCAAATGTATTTTAAAGTATTATGGCTCAAGTTATCTCCATGTTTCATATTAACTTATTTTGGTCGTTGATGATATTGCCAGTTGACTTTAGTGTGCGCATGGCCTGTTGTGTTCTTTTAAAGCCAACATGAGGTGGTCAGTCTCTGATGTCATTTGTAATTGACATTTACAGCTCAAAAATTCCAAATACACAGGCCCTTAAGAAACCGAGGAGAATAAATAAACTATAATTATTGCTTATATTTGTTCTAATTCTCTTAAAGGTATAATATGGTGATTTTCCTGAGGTGCTAACATAAACAAAACAAATCAGCACAAGCATAGATAGAACTAGACTGAGTTGTAAGGGAAGCTTAGACTTTAAAGTGTAAATATGAGTGCTTATGGAGTGCAACCATTTTTACTGCTAGGACACTACTGAATTACAAAAAGAAAAAAAACTCTGCTTAATAATATTCATGCCTCTTTAAAGTCTCATAAGTGTGGGTCTCTCCTCAAAGACATACCATCGGAATTACCTAAATTCAAATGATTGGGACTGACGGGATATGTTACAATCACATTTTACATTATTATCCATTAAATAGCTTTGGATTATATAACACTCATCTGAAATATGCTGACAGTTATTCAGAAATCTAACTAAAACTTTTGATGAACCAGGCCCTACTTTGTTCAGTAGTTATATCTCAATCAGACAAGCTCGACTGTATAATTTTAGGTTTAGTCAAGATGAGATTTATGGGTATATCATATCCAAAGACTGCTGCAAAGAAAGTAAGATTTGAAGAAATGAGTTATTAATCTTTACCATATAACATTAACAAATGTCGTGTGGCTTTTATAAGTAGCTACCTAGAGGTAGTAGATTCATGAGCCCCCCAAAATAGATTTCTTCTTATATACCTCTGATGCCAGGAATATAATGAATAGTCACCTATTATTCACTTGTGAAATCCAAGCTTTTACTTCATTTATTAAATTCAAGTTTAGTACAAAATTAACAAAATTAAATAAGGACTGTCATGTCGTAGTGAATGGGATTTTCTGTCTTGCTTTTCAACAGGGGTCTGTGAGTGTGTACATACATGTAAATGTGTGTGTGTGTGTGTGTGTGTGGTGACAGTGTACATGTTTTTCTTTACTATCATGAGGTACCATATTTACTATAAATCTATTTCTTGCTGAATATATTTCTGTTTCTCCTCTTGCAAATAGACTAAACATGCTTATTAGGTAGTGCCCACGTTTGCTTGATTGATTAGCTTGGCTAGTCAAATTAATGGTGATAAAAAGTCTTGTTATTGAGATAATTGCTTGTGTGATGTTTGCCATCACTTTTTAGTTTGGAGTTTCAAAAGGCCGGTACCCAGAAGGTGTTTTATCTCCTCCCAGGTCCTGTGCCCTCAGTTTAGATAAGTGGTCTCCAGGTGGATAGTGACATGTGGGTCATAGACCTGCTTTCTAGAGAGGAATGACTTTCCCTTGGGACTAGCTTTAACAAAGAGCAAACTCTCATTAAATGTTAAACTCTCAGTAAATGTTGAAAGAATTAGCTGAGGGCTTTTATCATCATCTTATGGTTTCTCTATAAAAAGATAACATTTTAAAAGAAGCTTATATATATATGTGGGAATCATGTTTATAAGTTTTTATATGATGTACAGCAGTATTAAGGAGATATGATACAAGCAGACAGTCTTACAGATACAGAATCACAGGGTTTATTGGAGTCCTTCAAAGATTTTTTTTGGTGCAACTACCTACTTGCTTCTAAAATTTCTTTGTACATTATACTCTCTCTGTTGTTATCCACCGGATGGGATATGAAACCCATACAAGAACTAGGTCAAAAGACTACAGTATAGAACACTGAAAAGTAAATTGGAGGAATGAACTCATGTATCTAGGAGCATAATTTGAAAGCCACTGTGTGAAAATAAGAATGACTCCACGTGGGGGCATAGAGAGTCCTTCTAGCCAGCACTGCATGGCTAGCCCACATTACTCCACAGTCTTCTACCTACCAGGAGGTCTTATACCCAAATGCAAATAGGGTCACTTAATAACATTTTGTTAATCCTAATTAATTCCTAACAAAATCTTTGCTGATGTGTAAAGTTGAACCCTCCCAAGCCTCATCTAAATTCTAAGACTTCAAAAAATTTTATCAGACATCAGTTACCCTAAATTGTTTCCTCTTGTTTCACCTGCTATTGTCAAGAGAATGTAGCTGACTTTTTTCTATGACATTTGGCTGCTTTCTCCTGGACCTCCCATCAATTCTCTTAATAGTCAGGATTCCTGCATCTGTTCTAGCCCAAGAACAAATAGAAAAAGGACACACACACACGCACACACACACACACACACAGACACTTTGCATTTGTAATGTGATCCCCCAGTCATCATGTTTCCTGCAACCAGGAGAATGCAGTTTTTTGCTTCCTGACCAAATCCTTCCCTTTAGATTATTGTATTTGTAGGAATTTGTGTTATTCTAATTTTTAAAAAATAGTTTACCCGTTAAGCACATTGTCCTAGTTCTATTAGTGGATCTAAACATTTTTTTATAGCTCACTAATACACTATATCTAATTTCTTAAAAGACCCCATCCCTTTATTAGAACATGAAAATCTAAACTACATTTGAAACATTAAAAATGAACTTTTTAAGCTAATTTTTTCATTTTTTTAACTCCAAGTAATGGAACTTTTTTTAACACCTTAATTTCTATCTAATGGTTAGTTTGAGACCATTGTGTTGGGGTGATGGCCTTACCAGGTGAGCCTCTGGGTTAGTCTATCTGAAGATGGAGTCTGCTGTGTAAATTGTTCTGGAGGCTGTGAGTGCTATCTCAGGGTCCAGTCAGATTTGTACAAGGTTATGTATTTGGGCTTTTCACTGGAGCTGATTCATATTATGCCTTTGATCAGAAATAAAAATAGTGTGTGGTGTGGTACATTGCCTAGATGATCCCCTTCACAAGTGAGCCACTCTTCCCTCCTCCTGATCCTGTTCTCCTCACACTACTGTGGCTGAGGTTCTGAAATCAACCCCCAACAAATCTCCTGCAGGCATGTCTCAGAGTATATTTCCTAGGTAACCCAACTTAAGGTGATTTTTTTAAAAATATGGGCATATGAAGAATTTCTTTGCCTATTTTACAAAAACTGCTATTGGGATTCTTGTTCAAGTCCTCCATGAAAAAAATCCAGTTTATAAATTCTCAGATATTATTTGTAAAAATATTTGTCTTTCCTCAGAACTGGTATGATCTAATTACTTAATAAAAAATATATATTAGGTTGACCCATATAGATAAAATATATATATATGTGTGTGTGTGTATATACACACACACACACACACACACACACATATATATATATATATTTAATTCTCCTTTTTCCTTGGCTGCCAGGATGTTCATGGGTAAGTTTTTATACTTAATTGAAATTTAATCTTCAGCCTACATTTCCTGGTGTAAATATCTCTTACCACATTCACACTTCATATTTATTTATAATGTCTTAGAAAATAAGGAGACTATAAATATATTCTTTTAAGTGAAATAAAACAGATTTCGCATGCAGGCATTAGATTCAACATGACCATGTCTATGTTTAGTTTCCAATGGTGGTATATCCTAGTGGTAATGCTCAAGCATAGTACTAAGTTCTGGGGATATGATTTACTTATTTGTTTTCATAAGCAAAATTCCTTTACATTTGGATGGTCTCAATCTCTTTGATAGTCCAGTGAACCAAATCACAGTCTACAGCTGCTCCGACTTTCTAGGTGAAGACTTTGACATTCTGGTTATGGTTTACCAGCTCTTCTAGTAGATTCCCAAAGCTATCTCGGGTCATCATAGTTACTCAAATGCTGTACTTCAATGACTCATTCATTCATTCACTGAACGCATGTAGATGCATTTTTAATCACCGGCTGGGTGCCATTCTCTGGGTTATGTACAGGATGTATGGGAGGAAAACTGTCAGCAAGAAAAACACAGTCCTTGCCCTTGGAGATCTTTCATTTTTCTTCCCTGTCCAAACTCTGACTAGACCTTCATTCTATGAAGGCAGGCACTGTGCTGATTTCCCTTCTGCCTTCGATGTACCTCTCAGCACACAGACACTTGGCACTCAAAATATATTTCTTGAATAAGTGGATAAATGAACAAGGGCAACCTATCATTTCATCTACTTCATCTCACAAAATACTGGGATCTTCAGTAAGGGAAAGCCAGTAGTTTCATGGCTTTGTCTTCAGATGCCAGGCAATTTAAAAGTGTTTTAAAATAGGCTTCACAAGGGGCACCTGGGTGGGTTAGTCAGTTAAGCATCTGCCTTTGGCTCAGGTCATGATCCCAGAGTCCTGGGATCCAGCCTCATGGGCTCCCTGCTCTGCGGGGAGTCTGCTTCTCTCTCTGTCACTCCTCCTGCCTGTGCACTGGTGCGCTCTCTCTCTCTGTCAAATAAATAAATAAAATAGTTTTAAAAATAGGCTGCACATGGTTTAGCTGCTGCTTTACACTTAGTTGTCTCATTGTTCTGATAATCAGTTCATGATAGGAGACGATGGAGATTTTCTGGGGAGTACTTTTTTCACATTCCATTGTATCTTTCCTGCTCCACTAAGCTTTTAGTCCCTTATGCTTGCTCTACAGATGTTCTGTAGATGGGGTCCCAGACGGTCCTCACTTTTGCCCTCTAACCCATTGTAATTTTCTGTAAAAAAACAAACAAAAACCCCAAAAGACAAAACGACAAAAACTCAATAATTTCGGCAGAATTAAAGTTAATCCCATTTTATGTTTTGCTTCAACTCTATAGAATGGTCTGCAGAGGATATGGTGGTCTTGTTTTGAGAAAGGAAACTCTATTCATGTGAGTTCTTTTTCACAACTAACATATGTGAATGCTTCCCAAGCTTTTTTTTTTTTTAACAAATATCTCTTTATTTGGCTGCAGATATAGAAGGTTTTTTTTTTTTTTTTTTTTAAATCTATTTATTTGACAGAGAGCAGGAGAGAGAGCGAGAGAGAGCACAAGCAGGGGGAGCCAGCGCAGGGAGAGGGAGAGGGAGAAGCTGGCTCCCCACAGAGCAGGGAGCCTGAGGCAGGGCTTGATCCCAAGACCCTGGGATCAGGACCTGAGCCAAAGGCAGAAGCTTAATCGACTGAGGCACCCAGGTGCTCCTGTCTCCCAACTTCTTGTCTTCTTTCTTGTTTTCTTTGATCTTTTGCTCTTGAGATTTCCTTCCTTTTGCCCCTGTGCAGGGCCATTTCCTTCCAACACCTGATTTAAAACCACTTCCTCTTATAATTCATTTAAAAATCCACTGCTTTTTGTGGCATTTTTAATTCATTGTATACATCACTGAGCTTTTCCTTTGCACTCCAGTCATTTCAATTATTTACTCAAGAGCCAATAGTACTCAGTGTTTAGGTAGGCTCTGTATTCCAGCTCTGTCCCTTACTAGCAGAGTAATGAGAGGCGTGTTATTAAATCTCTCTGCCTCTGTGGCTTTATCTACATAAGGCAGTGGGGATACTAATGATACTTCACTCCTAAAGTTGTAACAAAGATTAAAGGAAATAATGAATGTAAATATCCTGGTACCTGTTGCATGTTATTATTATCATTATTGTTTTTACTGTAGTTGATATTAATACTGCCTAACTAGATCATAGGCCTGTAGAGCCCTGGGATCACATTACGACTTCTCTTGATGTAACACCAAATGCAATAAGTACCCTAATGAAAGCTCTTAAAGTCAATGGATGAAAAGTAAAAAATGAATTAGTTAATGAATGTTGTAAATTCTGATTCAACATACTTTTCTTAGAACAAGAGGCATTTTCCTTTCGTGGGGATACAATGCTCTTTAGTCTTCAATTACATCGTATGATTTGTAAATCTGGAGATGCTATTTATAATGTATATTTTGTAAATGTACACAGATTAAGAAGGATTAACTAAAACTGTAAGATAATCTAAACAGCTACCCTAGAAAAATGATCACTGGCATTTTAATGAAATGTTATTTTACAACTTTAAAGCTCATAGCAATATAATTAGTAATATGTGTAATCTTTATTACCAATCTTAATCTTTTTTATATGACTGAAAAATTATTTTATGGTACTACAATTAAAATAATGCTAAAAATGTCAGCATAACAGAATTAGACTAAAGTAACTACTATAATATTGTACCCCAAACCAGCTAATTTAAATGCAAAATACTTTGTAAAGGCTATTTATCTGGGCTAATGCATGTTAAGGGATTTAAGGAGTAGTTTGTGTAGCTGAAATAAAAGGAAAAATAAGCACTGTACAGCAATCTTTACTATTGTTTAACATGAGAGAAATATTAAGTAGGTTTATATATAGGCCACTTGAGGAAAATGTATTAGAAGCCACATCACAGCATAGTAAATATAAAGAGGACTGGCAGGCAATACTACTTTCAAAGTCTTTTAAAGGAAAAGCTTGACGTGGTTAAAATTACACTTCTGCACTCCATGTTATATTGTTAACTGTGATAACTAGCTAGAATTTTAAGGCTATGTTTTGAAAAGGGATTTCAAAATATGGGACAGTTGTTTAGTTGACACATGACACTGGTTAGATTTTTCTCTGAATGCTTCCTATGATTCATAATCATCTACACAATTATTACTAAGTGAGAATATGGAAAAGCTTAGAAGTAAGATTATGTATGTATGTATATACCTATGTAATCTCTACACCCAATGTGGGGCTCAAACTCACAACCCTGAGATCAAGATCAAGCCAGATGCCCCTAAAAATAAGATTTTTTAAAACTAAAAATAGGGTATGCCTGGGTGGCTCAGTCCATTAAGCATCTGATTCCTGATTTTGGCTCAGGTCCTGATCTCAGGTTTGTGGGATGAAGCCCAGAGAGGGCTCCATGCTCTGCAGAGAGTCTGCTTGAGATTCTCTCCCTCTCCTTCTCCCTCTCTGTCTGTTCCTCCCCCAACTGGTGCTCTCTCTTTCTCTCTCTCTCTTTATTTTTCTAATAAATAAATAAATAATTTTTAAAAATAAAAAATAAAAATAAGCTAGCACAGAATTTTTTTTAAATATGGAAAAAATTACTTTGATTACTTAGATTTCACCACCCATATCATACTTAATATTTTATATATATATTTCTAGTTTCTGTTCATCATGAGCAATTTTTAAAAATATTTGATAAAAATAGTTGTGATTATGTCCCATGGAATATTTATATGTAATATTAAAAAATCCAAGAAATACATATTATATGAAAATTACTCTATTTTCCTTCTATTATTTTAAGCTTCCTTTTCTAGAACCTCAAAACGTATTGCTACTTATATATTTATTCCCAATTTTGGTTCAGTTACCTGTTATTTTGAGAGCTCTTCTTAAAAACTTGGTTAGCATTGAACATATTTTAGTAAGTTTAAGCTACTTCTTAAAAATGGTCATCCATTAGTAGGGTACGTAAATTATGATAGAAGCATAAATCGTAAATTTGAGAGAAGTAGATGTTGTAATGTGTCTATTAACATAATTCAGTTATTGAAAGTAGAAATCTGATTTACCAGGTGATACTACACATTGTATTTGTTTGATTTTGATTTGGTAGGTCTCAGCACATCTGGAAAATCCTGCAAAATCCCAGCTACAGAAAGTCCAGAGACAACAAGTAAAACCCTTCATGACCCTTGACTACCAGCTTGTCAACCAGACTCCTAAACGGTCACACCCTCCAACACCAAGCAGTGCGCTTCTGGTGCAGCAAGGACACCTGTCTCCCGAGAGTGACGCTGGCTTTACTGGAAATCCACTCACCAAGTTACTAACTCTTGGGAAAGAAGATGACAATGTGGAATGGCATGTATGTCTAGTAGCTACTTATGAAAATATATAATCAGCTTTTGAAAAAAACTGTAGAGAGATTAAACTCTACATTTTTATAGTAAACATTCCAAATGCAAATGTATTTAGCAAAAGGGATGTCTTAATGTATTCATTTATAATAGTTAGTTATGCACATATTGATTCCTCTGCATAATAAAATATAACGGTTCATTTCTCAATACCTCATTTCAGTTATGTATCAGTGTGAGTCAAAATGGGCTCTAACAGTCATTTATGTTAGGAAGATTTAGCTTTGTAAGGATTGTCTGGTATATTTAGTTAAAATATTTATCGATAGTTGTATTATCTTAAATACCCATTAAAATAAAACAGGAAGAAGTTGTTTAAATAGCAGTCAACATGTGCTCTAAAATAAGACTAAAAATGTTATTGCACTTAATGTTTTATGGAATTACATTTGGATTTCTTACTATTAATTATTTATTCATTCATTTCTATTTTCAACAAATACTGTCTACCGTTTACTAAATAACAGGAACTTAGAGGTGCCAGGGATACAAAATGAATAAGAATGTGTACCGTCATGGAATTTATATTTATCGTGACCTGCTTATGAATGAACCTTCGAAAAGTACTGAAGAATGAATTGAACTGGCAAACCACCAGACCTGGGAAAAAGACTTCCTTTAATATCTCAGTGTAGAAAAACAGCATTTATAGCTGAGCTTTCTATTCGTTTCCTTTTCTTTCTTTCTTTTTTTTTTTTTCCATTTGATTTGTTAGATGGAGCCATGGTCCTGTGATCTCCTGCGTTTAATCTTCCCATCTACATTCCTGATGATTATTACTGATTTCAGATTGCTGCTTTTTGCTGTGAAGTCAGTAGCTTCTAGTCACCAAAGAGTAATGCTCAGTATCCCATTATGTGAATTCCAAAGTGGTAGAGGAAGATTTCATTTTTTTACAAATTTTACATTCATCAGGCAAAGGGAAAATAATAAGTATCTGGTAGACTGCTTAATAAAATAGAAAACAACCACAAAACAGGACTCATTGAAATCCAAAACTGAGCATAAAGCTCTACATGGATATTTACTGATACTTTTCAATAGTGACAATATAAATAATTGTTTAAAAAAAGCAATGTAAGGTTAGTTCTCTATTCACTCTATGAAGAGCATAAAAATATATGTAGGATGAAAATCATCTGTATAGTAAATATTAGAACTCAACCAACACAATTTTTCTTACTACCACCTTCTTCCAAAGTTCATTTCATTGTGTGGAAGATTGATTTCTAAGGGAAAAAAACAAATCCTTAAGGATTGTCATATGCCAGTCAGTTCCAGGCAAAACCCAGAATATGATATTATGTATCTTATGAAATATGTTTTCTAAAAAATAGGAAAGGATAAGTAACATATATCGGTGTTCTCAGGTTTTCTTAGTAAATGTTTTTATTCCCTAGGTACACAACTTACATTTTCTTTTATAAGAATTTTTTACATTATAAAAGAAATCTATGTGATTTTAGTAGTCTTTTAGGTGGTGCCTGTCAAAGGAAGCTGCTAAGAAGGGCCAAATGCCCCAAAGGTGCGGAGCTCTGGGGACAATGTGCACATTAGCCACGGATTTTTTTTTTTTTTTTTGCTATTTTTTAAACCATTGTACCTTTGACTATGTATGTAAAGTTTCTTCTATCATTAATTCTACTTAATCATGATTTTATTCAGCATGTTGTAGTTTTCGTCAGTGTGTGTTCTCTTGAAGTCCACTTCTTATGTGCACATTTTCACATTCTGCCACCATTCACGGTCTTGTTATCTTTCACAGCTAAGATGTATCCTATGTCGTTGCAGTTTCCTAATATTTTTTGATTCATGGGGTTAGAACCACCACTTACTAGCTGTGTGGTCTCAGTCCTTAACCTCTCTTCCCAGCACTCCTACAACTGGAAGAGCTGCTTGCATTTTTTAAAGGTCCTAACACAAAGGCAGAATGGGGGCTCAGGAGATGGTGGCTATTGCCATTCTTTGGCGTTTCTTTTTCCTGAGCTTGTCTTGCTGGGACATCAGAGAACATTTCATTAATTCAAAGAAGAAGTCAGATATCGTGGCTACTACAGAGTAAGTCTGTAAGAACATCCTTAGTTTCAGGATTTGGGGGTTGGTATTAGGAGTAACTTGGTGATTAATGGTCTCTGAGACAGTGAAATACAAAATCAAAAGAAGCGTTTTATAGCCTGGGCCTTTCCAGAGGATAAAATTTGTACTCCTGGCACAGAAGACCCTTCCATATTTAACCCTTGCCTCCTGACCCAGACTTATCGTTCAGCACTCTGTGCGTCAGCCATATGGGTTCACTAGTGGTTCTCACAGTGGTCGGGTTCTCCATTCTTATGTCCTTTCTTTACCATCTACTCATTCAGCCTTCACCATTTGTCGAGATAATTCTAAGTCTCTCTCCAAAATTCATCTCAGGTTTCTTCTCTAAGGTGCTTTTGCTGGTAGTTCCCTGTGTAGATAAGCACTTATTCTCTGAATTTTCATAGTAACACCCATATCATGTGGATAAAAATTGCATTTATCACAGCATTTTCATAGAACATGCTATGTTTTAATTATTCATTGTCTTGTTTTCCTACCAACTGTAACTTCCAGGAGCTATAAGTTGAATGGAAGAGGAAAAAAGTTAGCAAATAATTATAATATTATGTAGCAAGGACAATGGTACAGATAGGAGCATGAAAGTGCTGTTCTTATTCAGAAATATCAATAGTAAAACTTGGAGAAAGTGGCTAGTAGAACATTTACACAGATGAGGTAGGATGAGTGGAAAATAAAGATGGGGAAGACCCAGAAAATGCAGTGAGCAGAAAAAGGGAACAGGTGGTAGCAAAAGTTGACACCAGAGATGTAGACAAATCACAGAAAGGCTGGCACTCCATGCAAAGAAATTTCAAATCCTGGAAAGGTTTAAATGTGGGGGCTGGAGTGACATAATCAGATTTGGCTGTAATATCATTCTGTCTGCTATGGAGGAGAGCAATCCTGGAGAGAGAGGGCCACTTGGGAGGTTACTTCTATAATGCAGTGAAAGATGATGAGACCCTCTATCAGAATATGCTAGAGTTGGGGTATCTGGGAGATCACCATGTGGAGATGCCAGTGATAGCTACAGATCCAAGTTTGCCTCAAGGAGAGTAATCTAGACTGGAAGAAGAGATTGAGAGTTGTCAGCATGGGGTGGGGGAGCGGGGGACAGGGGGATACTTAAAAGTTCACGTGAGAAAGAGAGCTCCTAGAGATCATGAAGAGAGTAAGAAGAGCAATGAACCAAGGATGGGATTGAGCCATTAGCAATATTTAGGGGGTGGTCAGAGAGGAGGAACTATAAAAGTAAAATAAATACATAGCCAGTGTGCTGTCATCGAAACCAAAGAGTTAGCTTAAAGAAGTTAGTTTAAATGAACTATATACTCAAGTGTGGTAGCCAAGTCTAGCAAAATAAGGGTTGATAAATATCTTGAGTTTGGCTGGTAAGCAGTCAAGAAAACAACAACAACAACAACAAAAGGAATTTCAGTAGGATGGTTGGCAGAAACCATTCTTCCACCTTGAATTCAGAGTTGACAGGAGGTGGAGAGGTAGAAACCTGGGATGTTTGGGATCACTGGGCCAAAAGCTAATAAGGCAAAGACAGAGAGAGAGAGAGTCATAAACTGAAAATTGTTTAGTTGACTTGTAACAGGCTCTAGATTGGATCTAAAAGGAAGATTGTGTTTTGGTCAGTGAGATCATAGAATTTAAGATTTTAGAAATGTAGTGGTTTAGAGGATGACAAGACTCAAGGCCTGTGCTAAAGAATAGGTGAAAGGAAGGCTAAAGTCAGATTTACGATTTTGAGAGAGGTGAGTTAAAATATTCAACTGCAATTGTTGATTTACTTTTCTGTAGAATTCTGACAGGTTGTTGCCATAGATATTTCTAAATGCATATCAATTTATGATCATTTGGCATTATTTTTCCTTTAAAATTTTATCTTGATTCTTATATGGCCCAATACTAACATTACTACTGTGTTTTCCATTTGGTCATATTTGTGGTACAATTTTCACTTTATTTTCAATTTTCTCTTATTTTATTTTAATTAACTATTATAATACTTTTTAAAAAATCCATTTTGAGAGTTAGTTTCTCAAGCAGTGTGTTAGCTCATTTACATTCCTTTTTTTACTTCTAGGATTTATTACTTTTTTAATGTTTTAAAATTACTATACTTTGTTTCATTATTTGTTATTTTTTTTTTCTATCCCCCATTGAACAGGTCTTTTTTCTCTCTTTTCTTTTTTTGTTACTCTAATTTTTTAAGATGCAATAGTTATATCTTTTTCTATATCTATATCATTGTTCAGCAAGATCTATGTCATATCCTTAAGTAAAAATCTTCCTTAGGGGGCGCCTGGGTGGCTCAGTGGGTTAAAGCCTCTGCCTTTGGCTCAGGTCATGATCTCAGGGTCCTGGGATCGAGCCCCGCATCGGGCTCTCTGCTCAGCAGGGAGCCTGCTTCCTCCTCTCTCTCTGCCTGCCTCTCTGCCTACTTGTAATCTTTGTCTGTCAAATAAATTAATTAAAAAAAAAAATCTTCCTTAGTATGGTCTTACCGCCTTGTTCTCACCTATCATCCTATATTGGGACTTACAGTATCTCTCTCTTTCTCTCTTCTCTCTATCCATATTCTTGTTTAGGCCACAAAAAGTTTATTTTTATTTACTCATTTTTCTTTTTCTTTTCCTTTTTTTCTAGAAGATTTATCTATTTATTTTAAAGACAGAGAGGGAGACAGCGTGCATGCAGGGCTCGGGGGCGGGGGTAGGAGGAGAGGGAAAAGGAGAAAAGCAGACCTTGAGATCAAGACCTAAGCTGAAATCAAGAGATGGACCCTCAACCAACTGAGCCACCCAGGTGCCCCTATTTACCCATTTTTCATTTGTATAGATTTCATAATTTTACTTTTCATCTAACTGGAATACTTCCTGGAAGAGTGTTTTTCAAAGGTCTTTTTGCTTTAAAACTTTTGAGTTTTTAATGCCTTAGAACAATTTTATTTCACCCATGTACTTAAGGGATATTTTATTGGTTATAAATGTTTAGGTTCAAAGTTCTTTACCTTTAATACTTCAATTATTATCCCATTGTCTTCCTGTACCCAGTGTTGAAAAATTTCATTGTTGGTCTTTCATAGATCTTGTTTTTAAACTTTTAGAATCTTATAAATGTTCTTTCTTTGCCCTCAAACCTCATACTTTGCATACCTATTATCTCCATTTTGATTTTAGTCAAAATAATTTGGTTTTTGTTATATTTCATTATCTTCATCTATCATTTTGAACATACTTATTCTACTGATTTGTAATTCTTCTTTTGTCTAATATGTTATTTCTCTTTCATCTGATATAAAATATTGTGTTTATTGTCTTTTCAAAATAACAACTGGATTCTTAGGTGAATAGTTTTGAGGATTCCTGGAAGCTATGAAGCAAGATTTTGAATGGATTTTAGATCTTAAAGTCAATTTAGGATAATGGAGGAACCAATGTCTTCAATAAATTAGGGGCAAATTCAGTCATGAAGGTGGATGAGAGAAATGAGGGATAGTGGTGTTAGGGAAGCAAAGAAGAACCTCCAATGAGGCTGAGCTTTCACATGTAGGAAAGAAAAGTTTCTTACTGAAATAGGAGAAACCTAAGCATATTGGTTAACAAGGAAAAATTAAAGATGCAGTAGAGTGCGTCATTTATGATGCAAGTTTCCAGGAAGAAAAGGGATAAATGATATATATAATTTTTGCTGAAACTACTGGAAGTACCCAAAGAAGAGCATTTATATAATTGTGGTTAGCATCCTTCTTTCCTCAGGTCTTCTTTACACCTGTTCAGTATAAATTTGTTGTTCATGGAAGGATAAATGTGAATGAGAGAAATATCATGAAATTAAATTTTGAGTTTAATAACAATCAAGAATATATTTTAAAACTTTCATAGACTGTATTAAACAAAAGAAAACAAAATATGCATATTTATTATTCTAGATCCTTTAAGGATCTCTCGATGCGCATGGAATAACGTCTAATGTCCAGACCATATGTGAAATCTAAAAAACAAAACAAATGAACAAACAAAAAAGCAGAATCTGACCTATAAATACAGAGAATGAACTGATGGTTGCCAGAGGGAACAGAGGTGGAGAGTGAGCAAAATAGATGAAGGAGAATACAAAGTACAGGCTCTCAGTTATGGAATGAATGAATCATGGAAATAAAAGGCACAGCATAGGGAATGCAGTCAATGGTACTGTCATAGTGTTGTAGGTGACAGATGATAACTATACTTGTGGTGAGCATAGCATAACATGTAGACTCATCAAATCACTCCGTTGTACACCTGAAACTAATGTAACATTGGGTATCAACTACATTCAAATTTAAAAATTAAAGTTAATTAATTAAAAAATGCAAGAGCTGTGCTCTTGAAGATGGTACTCACCAGCCACATGTGGCTATTTCAATTTAATTTTAAATTCATTCAAATTTACTAAAATCTTTAAAAATTCAATGAGATCAAAAACTTAATTCCTGAGTGCCTAGGAATTTAAATAAAAACTTGAAAAGAAAAGATTTAATTCCTCAGCTAAACTACCTACACTTTCAAGTGCCCAGTAGCTATAAGTGATCAGTTGCTAATATATTGGGCAGTGTGGATGACATACCTATGCTTAAAGAAATTTTTGTTGGACACCACCAACCTAGAAGCTTTTACAATATAGAGGGCATAGTTTTCAACTTCATCTCAAACCTTTCTCTTGCTCCCTTCCCACTGACCGACATTCTTTCTCCAATATCCATTTTCCCACCTCAGGGTCTTTGTAATTTTTGCTTCCTTTCCAAGGACTATTCTTTGCCATGTTACTCATGTCTTTGTTCAAATACCAGTAAGTCCTTCTCTGACCATTTTCTAAAATAACACTCATTCCCATCAAGCTCTCTCCCTACCTGCTTTAATTTCTTCAGACCACCGTCTGTTATTAAGCTGTTTCTTGTCTGTTTCCTCATTAGCGTTAGAGTTCCAAGAGGGCAGAGGCTTTGTGGTGTTTGTTTTTATAGCTCTAGTACTTGCAACAAGGTCTTGCAATAAATACTGCTCAACAAATATTTGTTAAATTAATACTGAGAAGTGTTCCAATTTTTTTTGGCATATCAACTTTGGGAGTATCTTAATAGAAGCCTGAATATTTGATTCTCTAAGGTTCTCAGAAATCTTGCTTAGAAGATAACATTAACAGAATCATAAAATATTCTCATACATCTCTCTGAGTTTACTCCTAGTTGTTTCTGCCTATGTTATAGGAAATTCAGAGTACCACAGTTGTATAAATTCAGCATTCTCATTACCTTTTTTTTTTTTGAAGATTTTACTTATTTATTTGACAGAGAGAGAGACACAGCAAAAAAAAAAAAAAAAAAAAAAAACCCACAAGCAAGAGGAGTGAGAAGGAGAAGCAGGCTTCCCGCTAGTGAGGGAGGCTGATGTGGGACTGGATCCCACGACTCTGGGATCATGACCCTGAGCCTAAGGCAGACGCTTAACTGATTGACCCACCCAAGCGTCCCTCTTTTTTTTTTTTTTTTTTTTTTAAATATAAGACTTTGTGTGTGTGTGTGTGTGTGAGCTATATCACCTGCTTTTTTTTTTTTTTTTTTTCTTTTTTAATGTTACGTCAATGAATCTTGGAACACTACACCAAAAACTAAGGACGTACTGTACGGTGACTAAATACAAGCTTTTGAAATCTTCTCCAGCTAAAGTACAGGAGAGAAGGAAGGCTATTTTAGAAAGGAATTGGGAAAGAGAGTAAGAAGCTGACTTAAGTTAGGACGTTAGGGCCAGATTTCCAGAATTTCAGTCCTGCCTTTGTCACTCACCAGTTTCATAATCTGGAATGAGCTATTGAGCATTTTTTTTTTCCTCTCAGTTTCTTCCTCTGTATAATGGAGATAATGATAGTATCACTTCGTAGAGTTGTTGTGAAGATTAAATGAGCTGATGGATGCAAAACACAGAGAAAGTGCCTGGCATATCCTCCAACACTGTATGTTTGCTTTTGTTGCTGTTTAATGGGTCAGTGACTATTGTTGTTGTTGATATTCCTATTATTATTATTAGCCATTAGGGAAAGTTGGATAATATGTTCCCGTGTAGTTTGTATCCATGTGGACCAATTGCCTGGTTTGACCACTGCTATTTGAATATCCACCTGTAAGATGCAATCAAAACATTTCAAAAGGAAAGTAAAGTTTGTAAGAAGTCATCCCTTTACATGTTAAGTACACAGGCTCTGGCTTGAGGCACATGATAACCACTCTGTTTATATAGATACTGATTTCCAAGGGACTGGCCCAGGGTGATTTGCCCAGCCATCACCTGCCAGCTGGCGGAAGCAAATGCGTGGAAAAGCAACACAGATCAAAGAGTGGCAGGATTTCTTCATTTTAAGTTCTAAACTGCTCTGGGTTTTGATATACATATAACCTTAATTTAAATATTCTTTAAAACTTTGAAAGAATGCTAAATTTTTTCTCTCTGAATTCAAGCTGAAGCACAACTCTTATCATTATGCACAGTATTCTAAATGTATTATATTTTGCTAGATGGAAGACGTAATTGAGGATATAATCGGTATGGAGTCAAGTTTTAAAGAGGAAGGAACAGATTCTCCTCTGCTAATGCAAAGAACAGTAAGTGTTTCTAGACCTGAGGAGGTCAATGAGATTGAAATAAATAATGGCATCTGATGATTAAAAAAAAAAAAGAAATTTAATTTGATTAGTAAATGGTGTCTTCTCCTACGTTTTTGAAACAGGCACAAGATAACAGATGAATATTATGAAATATTATTGGTGCAGAAAAAGATTATGTAATGTTATTGAGGAAGACGACAGAGCTTGCGATATTCTCTCTTCTCTCTCTCTATACTTATCTAATCCTTATAAACATCCATTTAATTAAATATCTGCTATTTTCCATGAGTGATTTAATCTTTAGCATATAATCGCAGCATATAATCAAAACATCTTCATGAGCTAATGGCTAAGTTTTGACTAATTTACCACAGCTAACAACTATCAGATTCAGAGGCTCTACACTTTGTAGAGACCAGAAAAAGATTATAACAACAAGAAATATGACTTCACTTTAGAACCAATAACCAAAGATCAAAGATGAACTTAAGAAAAGCAGAACAGGCCTCACCCTACTTTAAGGCCTGTAGACAGACCTCTATGTTGCAATCAGCACAAATTCCTGGAATAATGTGTCATGAAGGGATGGTGTCTTATCTCCTCTTTGACTGCTGTTGCCTTCTCATTGTTCATTTATTAATCACTAAAAATGTTATTTGTAAAGGGCGTGCAAGGTCTTTTCACCTACTTTGAAGGGTTATTGTTGCTTGGTTTGTTTATGGTTTTAGATCTTTTCAAAAAGTGGGGAAAATATGAAAGATTATGATAGAGTTATTTTAAACATTTCATTTAAAGAAAATGGATTCTGACTATATTGTGTAGTATGGATATTTTTCATCAGCAAATCAATGAGCTGGGATATGTTAATGATGAACATATAAATTTAAGACCTAAAGAAAGTATCCATTTTTTTTTTCTTTTCTGTTCCTTTTTTCCCCAGACAGAATATCTAGAGAGAAGCATCTCTTTCCTCAGATATGCAGGGCCTCCTAGAATAGGTCACGAATACTGGCATTATCTGACAAAGTTCAAATGAAGTTTAAAATTTAGTCTTTTTGCAGCCTTTATTTTTATTTTATTTTATTTTTTAGGATAAACTGACAATTCTTTCTACCTCTTCTCTCTTCAGATTTCAGGCAGCATAGTTATAGGAAATCTGACTAATTTTCTAGATAAATATATTATTAATGATAATTTCTCCCTGTCTAATTTCACAGCATGAAGTTACTATTTTCTTAACTAGTATTCAACCTCTGGGTTTTAGGAATTGATATTAATTTCCTGCAATCTTTTCTTTGTATGTAGTACTCATTAAAATTGTATACTGAAACATTTTCTTTGTCAAATTATCTTGTTTTGTAGAGGCTGCATAGAATGCCTTCCTCAGGGCAAATTGGTGGCAATAACTATCTGGAATTTGCATATGATAGCTAGGATGTCCTTTTAAAAAGATAGATACTACAGGCCTACCTGCACTTACATCAAGAAATACCAATCAGCAATCACTGATAAGTCTAGATCTACACATAAAACCAAAGAGTTCAATTAACCAAATACATTTATTCAACAGGTATTATGTACAAAGCATAATCCATTTACTATCGGAAACTCAAGTTGAGTAAGACATAGTTCACAAGTCAGGAGATCACATGATAGTGAGGCAATGAGTGAGGTGCACCGGAGGGGCAGGGAGGGAGTGTGTGGATCTCGGTGTTAAACCCAGATTCTAATCTAGATGTTGTGCAAGTCACTTAACCTCTCTGCTATCTTCTGCATTATAAGAATAATTAAAATCTTTTATTTCCAAGGCTTTATATATGTACTACGCTTACATTAGTATACTAGTATACTACATATGTACTTTTGAAACACTAGTCAGAGATCTTCTCTGGGGTTCAAGTGAAGGAGAAACTATATTACATTGAGATTTTTTGGAAGTGCTTTAGGAAAAGATGATATTTGAAATACAGTTATGAGGGATACTTAAGATTTTAAGAGGTAGCCAGGAACACAGAAAAGTAGCAAGTTAAGAGAATAACATAAGAAATGTCAAGAGGTGAGAAAAAAAAGAATGCTTAAGAATGGCTGGTAGAACAGATAGGAAACTCTGAAGGATTTTTATAGTTCATGTGGATAAAAATAAAGACCTGTTGGATTCAGAGGAATGCTTTGAGTGAGCGTGTTAGCAAGTGAACTTTTGGTGCAGATGGTCAAATCTGGCTCATCTGGGGCTTAAGCATGAAAGAAATTTGTTGGTTCATGTCACGTGTAAATTGTTAATACTATCGCATGCAGGCAGCCCTCCATAACTTTGCCTTTGTTTTCTGCCGTGCTGGCTTTTTTCCCAGCTTGTGAGCAAGCACTATCATAGCCTATTCCAAGCTATGCACATAGCTCCACATAGTTTCTTCTTGCTAACCCAGTTTTTGTGTTTTGTGTTTTTTTGCCGACATCTACTTCTTCACAAGGAAGAGAAGTTTCTGATTAATTTAAGCGAATCTTGGTGGCCCCGCTTTCCCCTAGCAGAAGATAGTTTTAGGAATGAGCTTGTGTTGTGATTTTGACATGTTGAGCAGCTCCCTGGGAATATTCTTAAGTCTTTAAAGTAGACCTAAAAATGAGAAGGGTTTTGCCTCTCTGTGATATTGTAGGACAATGTGACTGATGTAGTCATTTTATTGCCCAGAAGCTAAGTAAATAAAGAAAATCAAAAGAAACAAAGGGAGAAGAAAAGCTGAAAGAAATCCTGCTTATATGCCCCTGGAGAATTCTTTACCTATGGATTTCACATTATGTAAGATTTTTTTTCCTTTATTTTATAAGCTAAGTGTATCAGAGTTTTTTGATTGTTATATAGCCAAATTCATCCTAATGGATACAGTCAGTCAGGCTTGGCAACCTAAGGGAAGGAGAACATCGTTTTCCCCTTAGTTCCAGTTAAATCTCTGGGATGATTCTTACCAGAGCAATGTCTGTCATTTATCTACCCCAAGTCAATTTCTCTGGGTCTTGGGCCCACCCTAGAGCTGTGGATTGAGCAGCCCCACACAACAAACTACCTAGACTAAGAGCGAGAATGAGAATAGGAGTTGTTGTGCTCACTTCGGCAGCACATACACTAAAATTAGAACAGGAATTGTTAACAAAATAAATGTCAGGGAATTCTAACGAGGCTAAACCAACAGATGTCCTTCAAAAGTGAGATAGTTATCAATTAACAATGATTATTATTAATTTCTCACCTATTATGTGAAATTCACTTTTCTATATATTTTACGTACAATTTCTCTAGTTCTTCTAGAAATCTGTAGAATCTCAGGGGCTGCTGACTGAGTGTGCTGTTAGTCATTTTAGCAGTCTCTTGCTGTGGAAGCAGGAAACCTTGGATCTCACTTAGCTAAGATTTATCTTAGGAACACTACGTATAGGCTTAACTAAAAGTCACATAATAACTTCCATTGATTGGAAACTTGGAAGTTTCTGAGGGGAATCTTGGACCACTTGTGGTCATCCTTCCCATTTATCCAGGTTGAATGAAGGAGTTCAAAGTCTTTGCAGATCATTTTAGCCCACGTATTTCTGACCCAGAAATGAATGTTGAGTGATCAGTGACTAGAGTTAGAATAATTAAGAAGTTACCACTTGCTTTCTAACCCTAACGTGTCAGTGTCTTCTTACTATAACAACTATGTAAACTAGATTGCAAAGAGCCAAGGTGCAAGAAACATTCAGCCAAACCAGTCACACATTTGACAAAACCCTAACCTGTCAGTTTCTCAGTTTCTTTAGTGTCAGTTTATTTTTCTCTTCCCCATTTGGCCATTCCTTCACATGATTGCATCCTAGATCTTGTTATTGCTATTTTTTCTATCCCATAAGATCTTCATTTCACACTTTTTCACCCTAACATTCTATTTGTACCTCTACTGTAGTGTTATTATTTCACCAGTTGTTCAAGCTCTAAATCAATGGACTCTATCACTGTTTTCAATAGCTATGACTTCACATTCACAACATTTTGGAAATTTCTTTAACCTGTCTAGAGTCCTTGGTCATGCACTCTAACCAGTCCTCTTGCAAACACTCCTAACATCTCCCTTATTTTTCTTCATTTTACTTCCTTGGCAAAACCCCTGCCCTGATTAGACTTCTCTCATCTTACTCCACATCTCAACCCGAGCAGCTTAATGGATAAAATTTCACCACATTGTTCTTAGTACTCACCTCAAACACATCACCGAAACTTTGCAGGGCCTTTCACCACCCATTCTGCAGGTATACACAGCTATGCCCTGTGAAAGTTCTCATTCATTCAGACCAGTTTTTAATATCTTCCCTTCTCTCCTCAAAACCCCACAATTCATTGGCCATTATTCATTTTGCAGCCAATTTCTCTTTTACAATGTATTTCAAGGAGCAAATGTATGCAACACTATTGGATTCATTCATTAGCTTGGCATCACCAATTCTACTAAACCATCTGCATCTGTTTTCATTTCTTCTGCCATCTCTTCTATTAGAATAGTTGTTCTAGCTCATAATCTAAGGCCAGCCCACCACTTGTGCCCTGGATCTTACTCCTTCTTACCTTCTCAAGGTCTTTCCTTCTCTAAATAGTGAGTCCTTCTCCTCCATAATCAGTCTATTCTGATCTATAGGATTATGCATATAATCATTACACTGGTCTTTAATAACACTCCCTAAAAGTAAAACCAAAACTCCTTCTGAACACATTTTCTCTCTGGTTGCCACACTATTTCATGACTTACTTACACAAAGAAGGGCTTCTTGCTTCCATCCTCACCCTGCCACCATTTCCTACCCTTCTGTTTTCTAGTCTCCAACAGAGCCGTTGTCCTCACAATTCTAAAGGAGCTCTTAAAACCAACCAAAGTAGAAGCCAGTAGTAAGGTCTTCATTCTCACCTCACTTGGCTTCTCAGTGGTATTTGCCGTGGTTGACCATTTTTCCTTCTTCAAGTATGATCGGGGATTCTCTGGCACCACATTTTCTGCTTTTCTACCCACCTTCCTGGTTCTTTCTTTTCTAATAGGTGTCTAAATTCTCACCTGTTCCAAGGCACAGACTTTAGCCCTTTTTTTTTCATGTTTTTATACATCCTACAGGTGATCTCTACCCTTTTCTAGCCTAGATATCTCCCCTATATGCTAGATCCATTTATCCTACTGCCTGAAATCTTTTATGCTTCTACCGGACATCTCAAACTTAATATGATTGACAGAAAGCTTTTGCCCCCCCCCCCCCATCTACCCAAATCTACTTTTGGTTCATCTAGAACCCCTACTCCTAAAGAGTCATCTTTCTTCTCTCTCTTACTCCCATACCTCCACATCTATCAGTACATTCTAACAAGCATTCGAGATTTCCCAAATCTCCCAGCTTCTTATCAGCTCCTCTACTAAAAACACTTTTCCGAGCTACCATCATCTCTCACTTGAACTTCAAAACAGAATCTAGCCTAACTTCTCTGCTACTTCTTGCCCCTTACAGCTGTTCACACAGTAGCCAAAATGATCTGCACAAAGCAAAAATTAGATCCTGTTTGTCCTTGCTTAACATTCTGTTAACTTCCTAAAATCCTCAGAATATAATCCAGACATTTTACCATTGTCAGCATTTCCCTTTAACTTTAGGCTTTGGCCTCAATAGCCTTCTTCCTGCTCCTTGAACATGACATACATACTCTGATCTTAGGACCATTGAACTTCCTTTTTTGTTTCAGATCTTTGCATGGCTGCCCCTTTGCATGGCTGAAGTTTCCAATCCTCAGTCAGTATCAACTTGTCACAGAGGCCTTCCACAATCAGCCTAGCTAAAAGACCCCATCTCATCAGTCCCTAAATCGCTGTCTTATTTTGATGACCTCTGACACTTATTAGAATGATTATTTTATTTACCTATTTATTATGTGCTCCCACCCCTAGAATGTAAACTCTTTGAGGATAAACATTTTGTCTGTCTTGTTCACTGCTATGTCCCTGGAACCTAGAGCTGTGACCTGTTTATTATTTTATCCTCAGCACCTAGCACAATGCCTAGCACATCATAGGGGGTCAGCAAACACATGTTAAATAAATACTTCAAAATCCACACATATTGAAAAATTTATTCCCATTATACATTAGTATTTAATAATTTTTTAACAGAAAAAGCAGTAGCAACAAGGATAACAACTGTTATAATAGCTACTGTGCCTCAGGTACTTGTTTTGTGACAAGGATTGTGCAGAACGCTTTTTGTGAAAAATTGTATAGATATCCCAATAAACCTATGGGAGAGAGGCTAGTATTACCTGTAATAACTTTACAGTTGAGGAAAGAGGCTTAGAGAAGTTCAGTAATTTGTCCTGGTTACCGCAGTTAGTGAATGGCAGGGGAGGGTTTGAATCCAGTCCTATAGGATACCAGATGCGACAACAATCCTACCCACCCTCCTGTGCCAGCAGCCTCAGAAGGAAGCTGTTTCCTAGAACTGTAGAATCCTAAGATTTGAAGGAACTCCGGCCTGATAGAATTCTCTGCCATACACATGTAGGCTGATAGCCAGTGAGTTTAGATCTGTCTCCCTATAATTTCCACCAGGTGGTCTTGGTATCACCCCTTCCTTTTCGAGACGTGGTGGTGCAGAGTAACTCATTTCTTTTATCATAGATAGCTATTTTTTCAATCAGGTGTCTGTAAATGCTGGTGGCATTTGGCAATCTCAGTAAACTGTTATGGTTCAAGACCATTCCAGAGACGAGGACTGAGTAAATATTAACAACCCCTTGCATTTGGTTGGAACTTGAGAGAACGGCATAACATCAACAAGCAACCTTTTGTCAATCACAATCTAGAGCAGATTAGTCTTAAAGTCCAAGGAAGAGCCAAAGTTCACCTTGGCGCTGAGTTTTCTGCCCAGTCCTCTCAGCTATTGTTTGCCAGTTTTTAAGGAAAAGAAAATGATGAAGTAGAAAGAGAAAACGGTTGCTCTCGTGAAGGTTAGAGACACTGCAGCGTTAAAACTGGTGAGCAAGTGCATTTTGGAATTCTTTCAATGTCTGGAGATGAAGCCACCTTAAATACTGAATGTCAGCTTTATAAACTAATAGTCAATAAAACAAGGTATGTAGAAATTGAGCTTGGAAATGCATAATATATAATCTGCTGTACACCAACAAACTTGTTTACTTACAACATAGTTTTAGGTGCTCTGAATACAGTAAAAATACTGTTATTGTCTCTGTAGTAAAAAAAAAAGAATTGTTAAAAATGTATATTGGGACTTTTCTATCAGAAAGTGAGGGTTCCACTGGTTATTTATTGTAGTGTTTATATTAAGTCAATCGCTGTTTTTATTAATTTAGTATTAAGTAGATCATATGTATATAAAGTGTGTGAAGCAAAAGTATTTCTAAGTTACCATCTCTATTTTGTGTTTTACCTTTTCTACTTAAGTTATAAGCCAGCTGGCCAAGGACAAGGGACCTTCTACTCCCGCCCAACACATTATTTTTCTTCACTCATAATAGAACAAAAATAATAATAACTCAGTGGGACTTCCCTATTCAATGTTTGTCATTCAAACCTCATACATAGCCCTGCTTTTGCAAATAAAATACAGAGGGAGATCAATAGTGTGTGTCTTAAAACTGGAAAAATCTAGTTTACTACATTTAAATGAATAAATACCCCAAAGGAAAAAAATAATCTTTTAAATGCCATTTTTTTTTATGTATGCATACATTGTGTGGTATGTTCTCCCCTACAGTGCTCTCTCTTTATGCCTGATGTTTCTCTTCTTTTTATGTCTACAGTTATTCTAATAATTTCAGGCTACTTTTACCATTTTAGTTCCACTGTGAATGTCTTCACAGAAAAGAAAAATAGAAGATCCAAACAACTCAGAGTTTTCCCATGAAGCTTACACTAAATATGTGATGTAAATATAGACACATAGATATCACACATACACATATATATGTAAGGGTATATGAAGTTTTTTGCTTTTAGTGTTTATACTGAAAAATTTTCTGAAAATATATAACAAATGTATTTTCTTTCCTCTTTTGTATTTATAATGAGATTATCTGGGAGAGGGACATATCATACACACAGACCACGCCTACATATAGACAAACATACATAGTATACATATATGATACATCTATACACATACATTATGCATACATATATGTACACCACACACACACACACACACACACACACACACACACACACCCCTCTCCAGAAAATTCTCGGGCTTTTAGATAAGTAATTAATTTTCATGAACATGGTAAGTAGTATATACTACAGTACTCTCTTTGCTGAGTGGAATATAAATGAAGAGGGGTAAAACAATAAACTAAATTATTAAATTTATGATTGAGTTTATTAGTCCTGTATGTTTTGGTGAGGAGAAAAATAAACAATGCTGCCATGAAAGACAGTGTTGGAGAACGTTTGGACTTTAAGTTGAGCCTTAGAGAGTAGGTTGGATTTTGATACTTGAATAAAACTGAGAAAAAAATTGTTCAATGGCTTCCAACTTTTTGCATGTTCAAATCACTTCTTACCATTCAAAGTGTTAAGGAAAGGACCTTTCCAGACTAGGGTAGGTAGTAAAGAATCCAGCCTTTGTTTCATATAGACCCAAAATTAAATCCCAAGCCCACTATTTCTATAACTGTATGATCTTGAGATAACTTAATTTTTCAGTTTTAATTATTTTATATTTAAAATGGGAAACATTTTAACTCCTCATGGAGTTTTTACAAAGATCACTTGAAACTGTCATATCATCTTCCACAACAACTGCATCATTTCACATTCACATCATTGGAAAAGGTTCCAATTTTTGCACCAACACTTGTTATTTTCCTTTCTCTTGATAATTGTCATCTTAATGAATGTGAAGTGGTATCACATTGTGGTTTTAATTTATATTTCCCTAATGACTAGTGATGTTGAGCATCTTTTCATGCGCTTATTGGCCTTCTTCTTTGGAGAAATGTCTATTCCAATCCTTTGCCCATTTTTTAATTGGGTGGTTTGTTGTTGCTGCAGTTGTTGAGTTGTTGGAATTTTAAGAAAATATAATCTGGATATTAATCTCTTTCTTACATGATTTGCAAATAGTTTCAATATTATACTGATGAGTTATCTTTTCACTCCCTTTTTAATGTGCTTTGATGTACAAAGCTTTAAATGTTGTTGAAGTCTAAATTCTTTTTTTTTTTTTTTTTGGTTGCCTGTGACTTTAGTGGTAGATTTAAAAAAAAAAAATCATCACTGAGCTCATTATCAAGATTTCCCCCATCTTTTTTCTAAGAACCTTCATAGTTTTAGCTCTTATGTTTAGATCTTTGATCCATTTCAAGTTAATTTTTGTATAACATATAAGATAAGGGTCCAACTTTGTTCTTTTGCATGTGGAATCTACTTTCTCCAACACCATTTTTTGAAAAGACTGTCCTGTCCCTATTGAATGATCTTGGCACCTTTGTCAAATCATTTCACCATATAGTTGAGGGTTTATTTCTACACTGTGTCTGAAATAGTGCAGAAATTCCACTCCATCGGTCTATGTCTGCTATTATGCAAATACCCACTATTTTGATTATTGTCACTTTATTGTAAGTTTTAAAATCTGGACGTGTGTGTCCTCCACCTTTGTTCTTTTTCAAGATTGTGTTTGGGGACCCCCAAAATTCTATATGAATTTTAGAATGGGTTTTTCTTTTTCTACAAAAAGTGCTTTTGAGAGTCAATTGAATCTGTAGATCACTTTGGGTACTGTTGTCATCTTAATAATATTAAGTCTTCTGATCAATGACTATGCAAAGTCTTTCTATTTATACATGTCTTTTTAAATTTCCCTTAGCAATATTTTTCATTTTCAGTGTACAAGTATTTTGGCTCCTTGAGTAAATGTTATTACTAAATATTTTATTCTTTTTGATGTTCTTGTAAATAGGATTGGTTTCTTAATTTCCTTTTCAGATTCTTTATTGCTAGTGTATAAAAGAGATACTGACTTTTGGGTGTTCATTTTATATCTGGCAACTTTGCTGAATTTCTTTGTTGGCTCTAATAGCTCTGTGTATATATGTGTGTGTGTAATCTCAGGTTTTTCTAAATATAAGATCATGTCATCTATGAACATGATCATTTTATTCATACTTCTCCAATTGGATGACTTTGTTTCTTTTTCTTGCCTAATGACTCTGGCTAGAATTTCTAATACTATGTTGAATAGAAGTGGTAAAAACAGACAACATTGTCTTGCTTATTTTTAAATCTCAACTTGTACTCTTAGTATTACCTTTCTTTCACTTGAAATAGTATTTATTTATTCTTAATTATTTTTCCTAAATCTTGCCAGAAACATGTCATTTCTGTTAATTAAAAAAAAAAAAAACTTGCTTTGTGGATCTTTTATATTTTTTTCAATAATTTTTGTTCTTATTTTATTATCTTTTCTACTTTCTTTGGGTTTATTTGGTTATTTTCCTAGCTTCTTGAGAATGATAATTTATCAAATTTCAAATTTTTATCTATTTTTTATATTACTTTTTAAAGGTGTAAGTTTCCTTGAAAGCATTGTTTTGCCACATCCCAGAAGTTTCTTTATGTGTATTTTTAGTATCTTTTACTTATTTCTAAATTCCAGCATGATTATTTTCTTTACTTTTGAATTATTTAAAAATTTCCAAGGATTTTAGAAATCAAGTCTCTATGAAATACATTGAAGGTGTTTTTTGACAGAGTTCATAATCAATATTTATATATGTCCCATATATACTCAAGAAAATTATATGTTCTCTAATATTTGGATATGGAAGTTTGCAGTATCTATTGGGCCAAGTTTTTAGTTTTTTTATTCAAATGTTCTATAACATTACTGATTATTGTTGTCTGCTTGACTTTCCAAAAATGAGGAGAAATGTCAAAATTTCCCACTACATTGGCGGATTTATTAATTTTACCTTACAGTTCAAAACATTTAGTTTTGCATATTTTGAGGTTATCTTATTATATGAATGCATGCCTATAATTATAATTCATTTTTTGAGAATTTCACTCTTTGTTATTATGTAGAGACTGTCTATCCCTAGTACATTTTCTAATTTTTAAATCTATTTTCTCTGATATTTATATAGCTATGTCAGTTTTCTATGGTTATCATTTACTGGCTATATTTTTTTGCATCCTTTAATTTTCAATCTTTGTGTGTCCTTCACTATGTAGGTGTGTCTCTTGTACTGTCTTATCCAAACTGTCAGCCTTTTTGCTGAGAGGTTTGACTCATTTACACTGATATGTGTTCACCTGTTTCTCCCATTTTATTTTATTATTTAAAGTGTGCCCATTTATTTCTCCTTAGTTTTAACCACTTTTACACCCTTTGGTTTCCTTCTACTTCACTTCAATCATATTGATATTATCTAAACTTTAATACCAAGTTATATCATTATATATTTCTTTTTTTTTTTTTTTACCTTGGTTCTCCTCATCTTTTTTAGACTACAACCACTTACTAAGGTATGTGATCATTTTTATTTTGTATTTTTGAAGCATATCCTTTAAACATCTTCTTCTATTTAGGTACTTTATCCAAAACTGTTTTCAATGTTAGTTTTTCTGGGTAAACATTCTTAAGTATTTTATGACTCTAGGAATATTTCTTTCATGGCCTCATTTGTGAATGACTCTTAGGCTGGATATAAACTTGTGTTTTAAGTTCTTTTCTTTCAACATTTAAAAAATATTCATTCACTTTCCTCTTTCATTCAATGTTGCTATTGAAAACTCTTACGTTAACCAGATTCTTGTTCCTTTGGACATAATCTTACCTTTTCCTCTTTAGGCTTTTAGATTCTCCTCTTTGTCATTGAATACTGTAAAATTTCACTATAATATGTCTGGGTGTAAGTTTTTCCTATTTTTTAATAAAAATAAAATCATAATAAAATAAGATATAATAAAACAATAGACTTTAGTTAATTCTCAGAAATGTATCTCCATTATTTCTTAAAAATTTTCTTTCTTCTAATTTTATTTCTCTTTCTCTCTGCAACTTCTAATATTTGTATTGTAGTTCTAATAAATCTGTCTTCCATACTAGCTAGATTTTCTTCTATATGTTCTATTTCTGGGTCCTTTTCTTCATCCTCCTGAAAGATTACTTCAGTTTGGTTTTATAGTTTACTAATTCCATTATTCCTTTCTCACTGTGTTCATGATGCTATTTTCCATTTTATATTCTTTATAATACTATTTTTCAAGTACTATATTTTCAAACCTCTTCTTTCTGCTTATTCACTTTGGCCATTTATATGTTAATTTGTTCTAATTTTATATTATTAATTATTATAAACTTTTTATTTTTTAGAACGAACATTAGACTAATTTAAGAAAATTGGTTTCATGTGATCTTTCTTTTTTTAAAATTTTTGCTTCTGGTGTTATCTCTCACATTGCATGTTGTTTTACTTTTGAAGTAATCATTTTCCTCAAATGTTTTGATATGTTGACTAGTTTGTTTTCTTCAGGAATATCAGCTACTGTGAAATTACATATGTGAAAGTACATATGTGAGAAGGTCAGGGCCTAGTCTACTTCAGTCTTTATAGTCTTACTAATGGAGGTGTGACTAAAATCTAGGGTGGAGAACCCTAAACAACAAGAACCACTGGCAATCACTCCTCACCTGAAGGCAACTTCTGATATCAGGGGTTCATGCTTTTTACCAGAAGGAAATATTGTCTTGAGGAGTATGTTCTAACTTTTGAAAAAATATTATGATAAATTCTTTATTATATATATTTAAAATTTGTGATTTTGTTGTTAATATTGATATGTTCCCCTATTGTCATGTCAAGGGTTTGCTTTACTGAAAAAGAAGTGTTTTTAAAACCAGAATAATAAATATTTCTTCATAAAATATCTATCCAGTTTCCCACTAATCTACAAAATAAAGTTAATACATTACCTAAGTAACTTATACCTTTGAGAAAAGTAGATACAATTTTGCTTTGTAAGCCTTTTCAAGGGTGTATGTAATCTTTAAATTTTCACTAACATTGTACTCACATATTTTAAAGGAGGAAAGGCACTATAGATAACAGGAAGTATAATACATATTTTGAAATTGAAACCAGTTGTCTAATGATATTCAAAAAGTGATTAGCCATTTACATGAAATAGAGTGGTACCTACAGCATAAAATTAAATACAATATTAATCATTATGCTTTAGGGCATAAATTGAACAATAATCAAGGTCAGAAGAAAATGTAATATACCTATAGTTAAGCAGGATTAGATTCATTATCAGAATTCCAGCACCATTTCTATATTAGGTATGGTCTGACCAAGTAACATGGACCCAGAGTAATGTTATAGTTGGGAACTTATCACTTTACTGTTACATTATATATGTAATATAGCTCCTTTTCTTCTTAAACATTTTTGCAATTTGCCACTGCTGCATTGAAATCCATCTGAATTCAAGCTCTTCAGAGAAAAGTGCCCTTTCTCTTGTTCCTTCCCTCTTCCTTCCCCCTCACTCCCTATTTTTTTGTTCAGCACATCCATTATATTTCTCAAAGGCACAGAGGAAATGTACAATTCAGGTTGGTGATGCCTCAGCTTATAACCAACAAGATTATCAAAAAAGGTCTTGGAATTTTTTACTTTTGCAGTATGACTAAATGACTCACACGTTAGGGAAATATCTGCTTTTAAGATTTCTTCCTAATTGTATTTTTCCTATATAAGCACTTATCATCTATCCAATTTGATCAACTATTTTTTAGATGAGGAACTTGAACAGGAGTAAATACTCAACTTAAGTGTTCTCTTCCAAGATTTATGAAGTAAAAATACATTTTAAAACAGTGAGTTTATATAAAGATGAGTCTTAATAGAGTAAATAATGAAAAGAACCAACATATAAAAATATGTATCAGAATAACATATTCATCTATGATATCCTTATTGATATACATATTCACATATATTAGCCTGATTTCCACTGTATTTTTCAAGTTCCTTTTCCTCCAAAATTCACAATATTTGTTACTGTAGTTTAATGGATTATTATGTCAGAATTAATTTTGGTCTTAAAATGTTCTTTGTTCACATTTATTTTCAGTCTGACTTTATAAGTATCAAAAATTTCCCTCAGTTTGAATTGGAGTTTTACAAAAAATGTAAATAAGGAATTAAGAATCTCTGTAATAATATAGTTATAATTTTGTTGGATTATTTGTATTATTTCTAATCCTTAAGAAAAGAAAAAAGTTGCTACTTATTTGGTTCTTATTTTACTGCCCAGAAATGAAATATAGGTACTTAAAATGGAAATATTTTAAATGTTCAAATCCTACATTTTAAATGTGGCTTGCTCTGGAATAATGAATATTAACTTGAGTTATGACTATTATTTAAATTAAATTTTCTTGGGAAGTCAAATCAATAAGCACATTTTAAATAATAAATTTGTACAATTTTGAATTTTGTTATAAAACATCTTAGTTTTCTGAAAAATTGTTCTCAAGAAGCACATTAGAAATTGCAGTGTTTCTATAATTAGATGTACCTTATATCCACCAGAGGCAAAAGTAGTTTTAGACTACTTTTGGTTACCAGCTGGGATATTTATAATAATCTAGAACATTAAGTGTGCGATGAGAAAAAGTATGCCTTCCAGGAAGGAAAGAAAGTTTCTCACTTAATTAACAGTGTAAAACACCTCTTGACTATGAGTTGCTGGTAGCACTGATGGCATTAAGAAGGCTTCCAAAATGTCCAGCCATTATACCTAATTTATGATATGCAATGAACTTTCCAGCTTTGCTAATATGTATATTGATTTGTCCAAGCGATTTTTTAAAATCTTACTCATTTATAACCAGGTAATGTGCAGATCAAACTTCCATAACTTTGTAAATATTAATCAGAATTTTCTTTCATGAGTGAACTAATTTCTTTTTTTGCTTAAATATAAATAGCTTTTTGTCAACATATCCACAAGCATCCCATAATGATTTTGAAAAGTCAATGCATATTCACTCTTGTTTAAAATTAAAATGCTGTATATAACAATTATTAATAAAATGGCAAATTTAAAATACGCATCTAAATATTTCAGTGTCTATAGGAGGTTTGATTCATCTTTTCTTCCTTTTATTTCTAAAGTTGTCTGGAAGTATTTTGGACGTGTATAGTGGTGAGCAGGGAATTTCACCAGTTAATATGGGCCTTACAAGTGCTTCCTGTCCAAGTAGTCTGCCAATGAAAAGAGAAATTACAGGTAATGTTGCTTTTTAGTTTTATCCCTTTTAAATCAACTACTTCCTTTGTTATATAACAAATTATCCCAAAATTTAACAACTTGAAATAATAAATACTTACTCTCTCATATCATCTCTATGGGTCAGAAATCCAGAGATGGCTTAGAAAATTGGTTTTCACTCAGTCTTCCATAAGGCTACAGTCAAGATGTTGTCCAGAGGTACAGACATTTGAGACAAGGCAGGCTAAAGGATGTGCTCCCAAAACAATTCTGTTGCAGGTCTTGAAAGTTAGTGCTGTTTGTTGGCAAGAGACTTTGTCTCTTTACCATGTGAACCTTTCTATGAGGCTGATCAAATGTCCTCATGACATGACTGGTGATCCAAGAGACACTAAAGTGGTACCTGAACATGTTTTTTATGACCTAGTCTTGGTCACACTAGTGACCACACTAGTCATTTTCACATATTCTGTTGGTATCCCAGGTCAGCCCTGTCTAATGTGCAAAGAAACACCCAAGGATGTGAACATCATTGAGAATCATGGTAGGCGATGTTGGAGACTATCACAAATGCTTGCAACCATGTAGCACATAAAGTGTCATTTCCTGGAAGCGTTTGATAAGAATACCTAAGAAGTGTTGCTAGTTCCAACTCCAGGGATGTAGAAATCATAGTTAATTATGAAAAATGTTGGTTGTAAAAATTAAGCTGAAATGATTTTGAATAATCTTAAAATTCTTAAAATAATAATAATGATTGAGCAGTTTAATATTTGCTATGCACTGTACCTCTTTTCATCATCACAGTGATCATCAGATAGGTATTATATTATGCCAATTTTATAGATGAGGAGCTGAGACACAGAGAACTTAGGTAATAGATCACATGGCTATTAAAAGGAAGGCCAGAATACAAATCCAGGTTTTACTATTCAAACCCTAAAAGGTTAGGCATTGCCTCTTTCTTAAAGAGTGCTTTGCTCCAAATTTCTAAATATTGGCATAAAAATATTATTATGCCATTTGGAGCAAGTAATATTGTATTTTCACCTAATATTTCTGAATTAGTTTGACTAGAGAGGTTGTAAAGTAGAACTAAGCACAATTTAAATTATCTTCCTTTTGATCAGAAACAGATACGCGAGCTTTGGCAAAAGAGAGACAAAAAAAGGACAACCACAACCTCAGTAAGTATATTTTCCTTTTTTTCTAAAAAAAAAAAAAAAAAAAAAAAATTAATGCAAGAGGAAATCCATGGAAGTTAAAATATGTGGTCTTTTATTGTCACTTTGTAAGTATTATTATGAGGTCACATGACCAAAATAACCATAATGAATAGTATATGTTCAGTAGTTGTGCTATTTTGGGAAATTTAAATCATATGAACCCTCAGAAGAGCTACATAATTTTAGGAAGTGAAACATCTCAAATTGTCTCCTTACTCACTCTCTCTCTCTCAAGCAGACTGGGTGTGACAGAGACGAGTGCATTTAGTTACATTTGAACTCTGTTGTGACTCTGACTCGAAGGTTTAGAGATAAAAGTGGCTTTAGAAAATGTACACCACTTATAAAGCAAGAAACAACTCCACGTTCTCATCTTTCTGTGTCAATCTGCCCCTCCCTTCCTAATGATAAGTTATCTGAAAGACATTGCTGACATTGTACTGCTGAATTCTACCTCTGCAAATTAATTAATTCATTCATTAATTAAATGTCTGTGATGCCTTCCTAGGGGTCAGTTTGACTCTGATGACTGGTCACATGAGATGAGAAATACAAGTGAGGGAAGTAGGTTAACAGCAGTATTGAGCTTGATAGTGTTTGGTCGTGTCTCAAGTGCTTAACTGCCTCAAGTGAGCTTGACTGAGTGTGAAGCCTTCTTGTTTTGGAAGGCCAATCAAAAAATGAGAAAAGAATAAAATAGAATAAACATAAATAAAAACTTCAAAGTTCTAAAACAAACCAGGATTTTCTTACATGGGGTTAGCGGAAATTGATCCTACAGGGACCTGTGGACCCTACATCTGTCTGTTCATATTGTACCTGCTACATCACAGGCTGATCAGAGTTTGCTGATGGTGAAGTTACGAGGAAAGAGCTAACAAGGGGTTCTAACCATCTGTGAGGTTGTCGTGGAAAGGGAAATGTTCTCACTCTGATAGTCCTTAGCAGTAGAGCAGATCACCTTTGGTCCAGATTGTGAGACAAGTAGAACACAAGTAGGGGCGAGCCAGTTGTTGACAGAAGGGATTAATACAGCAAGGAACTATGGGTTTCTCTCTTCTTTTAAAACCTGTTAACTCATGACTCTCCTGGCTCTTTTCTTCTTTTCTCTACATCTCCAGTTTAAATAGCAGGTCATTTAGCATAAAGTATGATAGGTGCCTAGTATGTCTATTGTCAAGTGTTTGCTAATCTGGATTCCCTTACTGGAAGATGTTGCTTTTTGGAGATCTCAATGTTAAAAAACACTTTAATATCCTATTGTAAATATGATGAATCTAGGACCACCCCTAAAATTTGGCAAGAGGACAAATGGAGACCCACTTACCAGAAGTTTAAATATTTAAAAGTTCTAACTCAAGCTAGAGAGTGCTACCTTAAGTATTCTCTATTCTTTCTAAAGACTGGAAGGCCAGGTGTGAATTAAGAATTCTCAGATCATCGGAGCTCTGACTGGGGGATGTCAGGGTCAGGCAAAGCTAGCCTTAAGCCAGCAGCCCATCTCACTGCTCTCCCTACTCCTTGTTTCTTTCTGTACTGCCAGTGGCCTTGGACATGAGTGCGCACATTTGTCTTATACATTTTAACTCCACAACCACTGGTGTAAATAAATTCCCTCGTCCGAATCTTGAGCCTAGAGGTGAGCACATCAGTGTCATGGTCCTCACTCAGGAGGATGGACCCAGGAAGGGGCCTGCACAGGCTCTGGAAGTGGGCCCAGGGCATTTGGGAGGATAGCCCCAGTGTGAGTTACTCAGTGTAGTTTGACTCCGTGAACTGACTTGCTCAGCTGGGAAGGAAGGGTGTGGTGAGAGAAGGCAAAAGTGGCTCCTCTTAAGTATGGGTCCAGGATAGGTTCCTCTCTCACCCTGATCTCAGAACAGGAAAGAATGGATATATCAATACTGTGGAGAGTGAAACCACAAACGGCATGCACTAAACTTGGTAATTTCTTAAAACTTGACTCCTTCGCAAATAACTACTACTGGATATGAAAACATTGAGGAACCAAAGTTCTCATTATAATTACCCATTAAAAATTTATCAAGCACAATCTAAGAAGAGTAGAATAGGAACTTCTGATATTTTACATAAGGTACATTTAAATAATAGATTTTGAAGAAATATTATAGGACGAAACCTTATTTTGAGGTAAAACTGTGAACATCCTTGATAGCTATTCTTCATCTTATATTTAAAAGTCTGTTTTATAATATAGTAGTATGTGTGAACATAGAATTATTAATAATTCTTACTGTGAAATATGTATGTATTTCTATCAGCTTTACCTTTGTTTATCTTTTCAGTTTTTTAATGTGGTGTCATTGTTTTTTGAATTAACTCCCTCAAGAATCAATTATATTCTAATTTTAGAGTAATCCCAATATATTATTACTGAAGGTCAAATCCATTCATGGTAAATTGCTTTGTAGAGTCAATTATTATTCTTTCATGACTTTCCTTGTTTGTGGTAGCAGATCTTAATTTTTAGCATGCATTAAGTATTTTCAACTATTTTTGATATATGATTTTCTTCTTCATGACCTTTTTCTTCCTCCATTTTCCTGGAAAGATTTTTAAAATGTTACCTATTGAAAAAATACTGTGTAGAAGGATATGTTGTGGTTCTTGATTCTAGGAATATAGAGCAGACTATAAGACTACACTATACTCCATAAGACTGCTTTCTCATAGGGGTCAAATATAGGAAGCTCTACTTATTTGTATATCTGATATTTACTGAACATTAATTAGATCATAAAATTTCCAAAAGCAGTGAAGTCGTGGAAATGCAAACAAAGAAAACAGTCTCTGAATAAGAATTTATACCAATAGTTCTCAAAATGTGGGCCCTAACAGCATCAACATGACCTGGGAATTTGTCAGAAATGCAAATCCTTGGGCCCCAACTGATGTATGCCAAAAGTTGAAAGCCACTACTCTATATATTATTGAAAATTTTTAAATTAGAAAAATATATTTACAGTCTAATCAACACTTATTTAATATCTCCTATATGCCAGACCCTCTGAGAATAGAAAAATGAGGAATAAATGACCCCTGCCCTCAAGAAGGTCACAGTCTAGTTGGGCACACACGTCCGAGATCTGCCAAAAGTTGTGTTGGTTCTCTGGGGATTGTATGAGAAGAGTAAAACATGGTGCAGACCTTGAAAAATTATGATCCTGATGGTCAAAATGAGTATGTGTGAAATGATGATCCAAAAGATAAATATATATAAATACATATGCATTTCAGTATGAGTGAATATTATAGCATTTCAGAAAGTGAAAAAAGTTGTTTTGAGAGAAAATGTTTTTAAAGCATTGTCAATACTAGAATCACAATTCTAATACTGTCATTTTTTACTTTTAGATTGAAATATATTTGAATTTTTATTTTGAATACTCTTTTGATTATAAGGAAATTTTTTCACTCACTGTTTTTTAAAGATTATTAAGAAAGTTTACAGCTGTCCAAAAGTGAATTATGCTTCAATGAGCATAATCAATAACATTTCTCTTTTAATAGTTGAAAGAAGAAGAAGGTATAATATTAATTACCGAATCAAGGAGCTTGGCACTCTTATTCCAAAGTCTAATGATCCGTGAGTTCAACAATCATTTCCATAATAATGTAATAGTTTGAATACCCTCCAACATGGGTGGGAGGGAAAAGAGGAGAAGAGTACCAATTGCTAAGAAACCAAGTAGCTTATGGTAAAGGTAAGGCAACTCCTGGTTTTATTAAGTATCTATTCGAGAATGATAGTTATTAAGCATCAATGTTGTTACTAACATTTGCTCTTCTGAGATGTAGGAAATAAGGACATTATTTCTTCTCAGTTCATAGCAGGTCTTTCGATATGGCACCAATATTGGTAAATTTAGTGGTAGTATCAAATGTTGTCTATGACACTTCTTGTATATTCAGTTTACAGTTATAGCAATTCTTCCAATGTGAGATTTATGTTACATGAACATTGAATTGTTAGGTTTTCAGAGGTCCCTAAATTCTGGAGCCATGCAGGTAAAAAATAGGATTGTAAAAACATGCTGATTGATGCCAACCAATAATTAGTTATTTTAATTAAATTTTCAGCCACTTTTTGGCGTCATACACAAAATCAGTTAAACAAGATGTTTGAGGTTGTAAATTTCAGGAAAGAATTGATTAATCAAAGTATCAAGTTAGAATGTCGAATGTCTCTCCAAAACATAAAAATAATGGCCTCCTGGGTGGCTCAGTGGGCTAATGCCTCTGCCTTCGGCTCGGGTCATGATCCCAGGGTTCTGGGATCGAGCCCCACATCGGGATCTCTGCTCTGTGGGGATCCTGCTTCCTCCTCTCTCTCTGCCTGCCTCTCTGCCTACTTGTGATCTCTGTCAAATAAATAAATAAAATATAAAAAAAACATAAAAATAAGATCTGTTGCATTAATAATGACTTCAAAACGTTTCATTCAAACTGAGAACTGGCCTCTCCAAATACTAGTGATCATCCATTATTCAAAAACAGTGATGTTTGATAAAGTGATATTAGTGAGATTTGGAAATACTCTTTCCCTGAATCCAAATGTGCCAACTCACTTGGACAATTCAATAATTTGTAATAGAAGGGAAGGTCGTATTTCTCCTCATGGGCATATTAGGTGCAATGGCACAAAGAGCCCCTTTTGGAGAGTCTGAAGAACTTGGTCATAGTGTAGCTGTCATTTGATAACTCTTCAAATCACTTAAACTCTCTAAGCATGCAACTCCTCCTGTTAGCAAAAGAGAATACCCATTGTCCTGATGGGACTTTTCTTCTTTAGCACTTAATATATATACATGCACATTTATTCACCAAGCATTTGAGGTAAAGCCAAGGCTTTTTTTGTTTGAATATGTGTTTCAACTTTTCTTTCTTACATAAACTGCACTAAAATGTATAGTTTATTTTAATTTCTTTAAAATAAAACAAAAACTCATACAACTCAAATATAGAGATACTTTTAAAATGTGTATACCCTTATTTGTGACAGCATATTTTTTAGCAACCCAAATTTACTGACATTTTAATTGAGTTTTTCCAAAGCTTTTAATATAATCTTCCTAAAAACAGTAACTATTTTTATAAGTGCTTTCTTTTTTGGCATTCATACTTTACTAGCTAATGTACCTATAACTTAATTATATTATCATCATAGTAATTACAGTGGGCATTAATTTAACCGCTCAGTCAGTACATGGCACCACACTGACAACAGAAATACCTGGATGTATCAGAGGGTAGCCCAGTGCTCTCTATTACCTATTTTGTTCTGACAACAGTCAGTGAACATCACAAAGGGAATGGAGTGTTATTAACCTTGAAAGTGATTGGATAAAGGTCAGTTGAGAGAGGTTCTCTTGTAACTGGTGGAAGCTAACCCACAGTGCTAGAGCGTGGTTATATGCAGAAAGCGCATGAGAATTCAAGACTGGACTCTGAAGCCTAACTGACCATCTTCAGATGTCACTATGCTTATAAGGCACCAATCGTATGGTTGGGTTTTTATAAACATAAAGCCAAATACTATATATGAGAATACCGTACAAATGATAACGCTTCTGTAAGGGATGACTATTCTATACTTTATAGAAACTTTGGTTATAAAAAGGCTCCTTTCTCCTTCCAACTCACGGTCTGGAACAGTGAATGGCAACCTTTTCCTGTAAGGGACCAGATAGTAAATATTTTGAGGTTTGTGGGCCACATAGCCTGTGACAATTTTCTAACTGTGTTGCGGTAGCATGAAAGCAGACATAGACCATATGTACATGAATGAACATGGATGTGTCCACTGAAACTTTATTGACAAAAATAGACCACAGGTCCTAGTTTGTCTGCCCCTGATCTAGAATATAGAAAATCAATTTATCACAGAATCATATCCAAAAGAGACTCTCACTGGTAAAATTTTATTGTAAACATTTTTAAGTGTTTTCCTCCTCCTTATGGATCTCAGAAAGAAGTATCATTATTTATTTTAATTGTATTATATGTATGGAAATGATATTTATTTTAGGTCTAATTAAAAACATTAATTAATTCAACATTGACGATATCTATATGTGGTTCTGTGCACATAGCAGGTAGAAGAGATGCTTCATTGTCAGCTGTGGCATTCCAGACATCCAATACCAATTGTGTTTCAATATATCTTATCCCTTGGCTTGCTGTGGCCTCACCTGTTACTCTAGGGCTTCTTTTTAGGGCCCACCAGTGTGAGTCCCATGGGTGAATTCAGAACACAGCCTCTTTAAAGCTTGGATCCATGGGGGGACACATGGGTGGTTCAGTCAGTTGAGCATCTGACTCTTGATTTTGACTCAAGAAGTTGGTTAAGAAGAAACCTTACATATTAAAATGACTTTAAAATAGAATGAACTTAACAAATTTAGTGCAAATGATGTCAGATAGAAATGGTCAGAAGACCCATTGTGTGGTCTTTACCACCATTTTGAAGGTTTATTTAAATAAAGAGTACCTTAAACTTCAAAGTTGACTGGTGGTTATCCTTTCCATATTATTTCTTCTGTCTTTCTAGGTTTTTTTTTTTTTTTTTTTTTTTTTTTTTTTCCCCATGAGAAGAAATAAAACAAAATCAGGGCCAAAAGTCTCCTGCTGCAGCTTAGGGTTTTAATTCAGGAGTTCACATTTTTGAGTTACAAGTACCTTCTTAGCTTAATGACAAAAGTAGCCCCTTTCTCTGTAGCCTTCCCATCACCGGAGAAGTCACCGTGAGTGGAATGAGAACAGCAGCTATGATGGCCCTAGAGGAGCTGACAAAGCATTTTCACACTCTTGACAGACTCTAGTAATGGGTTGGTGTCTTTTGGTAGAAAATGTTTTAGCGTTTTCTAGTAGACATTTTCACCTGCCAGTAGAAAAGTATATCTTCCTTTGATTTATTGCCCCTAATGGAAGTATCACCTAACCTTAACTTCCAGTGAGGAATATGCAAGCCAGATTTTTCATAAACTATATTTTCCCACTTCTGATCACTTAATACATACATATTAATTTCAATCTATCTCACATAGATCATATAAAACAAAAGTACATAAAGTGTAATTCTAAAAAAAAAATTTCCTACATGCTGGGATGCCTGGATGGCTCAGTCATTTTTGATTTTCGCTCAGGTCAGGATCTCAGCATCCTAGGCTCCAGCCCCACAGTGGGCTCCATACTTAGTGGGGAGTCTGCTTAAGGACTCTCTCTCACCCTCTCCCTCTGCCTCTCCCACCCCACTCATGCTCTCTCTCTCTCTCTCTCAAATAAATAAATAAGTCTTTATAAAAAATTTCCTACATGCTTACTTATGCTGTACTAAAAAAAATAATCTCATGACTCTGAACTGAAAATTCATCAAGGTTTTCTACAACTCTGATTAAATTTAGCAATTAGTTTGACATCATTCTCCACATGTATTATTAATTCTCATACGGGATTAAATTCATTGATGTATTTTTCCAGAAGTTGCAACCGATCGCTTGTTTCATAATTCCAGATTTATAATTTCTCCTGACTTAAAAATAAGTTTTAATAAAATATTTTTCCTGTGCTCTAAAAAGATTATCTGGTAATGTTTAATTTATTTACTTGTCTTAAATTTATTTAAAAATAGGCATCCAACTTTTAAATCAAGTATTGATGTCTTTGTGCAGAAAAATTTGCCTAATGATTCTAGAAAGTTTTGCTCTATTGCTTAAAGTGATGTTGCTAAACTCTGATTTGTTTCACAATCACTCAGGATCACCATTCAGAAGGGACCTTATTTTTTTTTTCTTAGAAGCATAAAAGCAACCTTATTAGAAAGTAGGTTAAAAGACTGGTACATTCGAAATGATCTTAAAAAATTTAGGCTTAAGTCCTCAGTAATGTACATTTCCTAGTTCATTAATGCAGAAATACTGCACATAGATTTTAATCTCAGAGTTAATAATAAAAGCAATTTTCACTAAAAATATAAAAACTGTAATGGTAGAATCATGATATTGCATTTAGCTCTCCCACAAAAAGTCACTTTATTACTTTCTTTTGACACTTATTTTCATTCTGGGATTAATTTTACTATATAAGGGCTTCTTAACTATTCTATTAAAATTTCTATTCAGAAGCAATAATATCTAAGAGTGAATAATAGTCATGTAAATCATTATTTCATATTAATGTAAAAGATTTTGTAAGTTCTTATGAATTCTGCTGACATGCACAATTGTGAAAAGGTTATCTCTCCGTTCTATAGTGATATGCGCTGGAACAAAGGAACCATTCTAAAAGCATCAGTGGAGTACATCAAGTGGCTACAAAAAGAACAACAGAGAGCTCGAGAATTAGAACACAGACAGAAGAAATTAGAGCAGGCTAACAGGCGGCTTCTACTCCGGATTCAGGTTTTTATAAAAATGTTGCCATGAACCACGTCACTTATATGTGACTTATCCACCATCGGTTTTATTCATTGTATCATTTATTTTTCTTATTAACAATTATTTTCCTTCTAAAGGATAATTTTATTGCCTTTTAGAAGCTCTTGGATTGGGTTGTTTCAGTTAGACTTTGATTAGATGTCCACGATCAAGGTGGCTTTAAAAGTAGAATGAATAACAACTAATTGCAAAATGCCTAAAATAGAACCAATTTGATAAGCACATGATGTTATCCCAGCCAAAAACTAATAATAATTAAAACATTTTTTTCTTTATATCATATTGGACACTAAATTGTTCTCTCTCCCTTTTATTTCTTTAGTAACATTGCTATGGATTTCATTGCCGCCAGGCATATTATGCCAGTATATATTAAGTCAGTCCTCATCTGTTCATGTGACACAAAATATCAAAATATGGGTTTTCATAACTCTCAAGATTTTTTTTATGTGAGCGTGCTTATTGCCAGGTAAAGCACCACTCTGTTCCATGAAATGGTCCTATAGTGAGAAATTAATCAGGACGAACAAATGAAATATTTTCCACTATCTCCAAATGGTTATATTGTAATCTGAGCCACTATGGAACCATTCTATGTTATGTATTCCCTTGAACAGCAATGAGAAAAGAATTTTTTTTTAATCTGTATAGTTTTCTCAGGGTTATTTTTCAGGCATTAGAAACACACTCGGTTCCATTACTTGCAAAGAATATTATAATATGTATCAGTCTTCATTTTGAATGCTTGTTAATATTTTTTTCTATTTCTGGTTTATTTACTAGAGTTAAGTCCACTTGCAAAGTCATCATTTAATTATTATTGTTTGATATTGCAGGAACTAGAAATACAGGCTCGTGCTCATGGTCTGCCAGCCCTGGCTTCACTTGGCACAGTTGATTTAGGTGCTCATGTCACCAAACAACAGACCCATCTTGAGCAGAATTCAGTAGACTATTGCCAACAACTGACTTTGTCTCAAGGGACCAGTCCTGAGCTCTGTGATCAAGCTATGGCCTTCTCTGATCCTTTGTCACATTTCACAGATTTATCCTTTAGTGCCTCTTTGAAAGAGGAGCAAAGATTGAATGACATGCTACTAGATGACACAATATCTCCATTTGGAACAGATCCTCTGCTATCTGCCACTTCCCCTGCAGTTTCCAAAGAAAGCAGTAGGAGAAGTAGTTTTAGCTCAGATGATGGGAATGAATTATAAACAAAGCAAACAGGCTCAATTCATCAACTGGGAAGCAATTCTATGCTGGTGCTATGCAAGTATGTTCTGTTTCATATATTGCTTTGGCTTAGTTTTCTCAAAAGGAATAGACTGTTCACGAAAAACTAGAGATGACAGAAGAATTCACAGGAAGAAGAAACATGGTGTTGAAGAATTATTGAGAATGATTAAGGATTTTTTCTTCTTTGACTAAATTGTGTTTTCCTGAAAAGAGGTACAGCATAAGAAATAACTCCCTACTAATGTTGTCAGAGTGGAGATGTGGTGATGTATTACTGGAACCATCAGACTGCAAGGAGAAAACCTACTGAAATACGCAAACCATTTTTCACTTATTCACTTCCAACTCTTCTATTCAAGTCTTGTGTTAGTCATCAAGTATCAAGATCAACAGCTCTCATAGTCCATTGACTTCCTCCACTGTCTGCGGGGACATGTTGAAAGTTCAAACTTGCTAGAGGAAATAGTTAAAAGATACAGAATCTGTCATATTCTAATTGAAAAGTGAATCTTCAGTAAACATTAGAGTTTTCCACAATAAAATACCAAAAATTTATGAGAACTTTGCTTCCTAAAATGAGGCCTAATCCCTCTTGTCAGTTCAATTACACTAATTCTGAGAGTGTCTTTGCATATTTATGTTCAAAAAAGGAACATGTTGAATAATTTCCTCAAGAATATGAGCTGAAATTTTACTCCTTCCCACAAACATACACTTACACACAGACACACAATGTAGGTAGTACATGTCCTTTTTATTTTCCTTTCCTTTCATGATTTTTCTAATCGGGATCAGAAATTGTATTCCAAATCTTCTTTACTTCATCCAAAAGAGATACTGGATAATCAGTTTCAATAAATAGAATACCCCCCCCCAAAAAAAAGACTTTACTAGGACTTCTCAGCTAGCTACAATTTATCGCTGTCTCTAAAAATGGATGTAAATTAATTAGTTGATACAGTTTTGCTCCAAATTGACAAAATATAGAAACTTTGTTTGCCAACTGACAAAATAATTAGTGAAACAGAAACTCTTTCTTATTATATTGAACTCTGAGTGGACAATAAAGCTCCATTCCCATAAGTACTTAGGATACCCTGTCACCTTTGCTAGCTTTGTTAGCGTTTATTAAAAATATTTATATCTCTAATGCTCTACTCAAAATTTTCTTTCTCAAGAAAGAAAGCTCAAGCTTGGGATTAGGAACTGACTTACCAAGCAGGTTGCTCTGTGCTATATCTCCATGAGTGATCATCTGAACAATGACTATTTATGGAGGGATATGCAGACTTCAGTGGATCCTGTGAAAATGTGGAACAGATGAACAAGATATGGTCTTACTCCCCAGGGAGTAACAAGACTACATGAGGAACAACAACAAAAGATAGAAGACACATAGAATTAAGCTCTGCATGGTACAGCAAAAGCTACAAATACAGAAGGTCAGAGAAAATGGAAATGAATGAAGAAGGTTGGAAAATCACAAGTCTATGGGAATGTAGAATGTAACTTCTCTTTAAAAGCATAAATTTGGTGAAAGGGAGGGCATATTAGGGAATAATATCAACCAAATGACAAAAATGAGAATAAATTGAGGAAGTGTCTTCATGGAACATTCATTAGAAAGATCTGGCCACCCTAGAAGATGTCTGCTTGGAAGTCCTGAAAAATAATTTTGGCAACAGATTATAGAAGATCTTGAATAGTAGGATGAAATGATATGGTACAAATTGAATTTTTTTTACTAGGAGGGAGAAGCCTAAAAATTAAAATGCTACTGTACATTACTAAAGTAATTCAGAGGTAATCTTTCTTGAATATTAACTTTGGGATAAATTTTTGAAAGGGTGCTTTAGGTATTACTCACAGGGAAATATGTCATCACAAAATTTGAGACATAATGCTAATGAAAGTGGGAAAATATTAAATTCCTATGGTCTAGTAATTATCTCAGGCTTAGCTTACAGCATTAGCTCAGAGTTTGGAGAATTAAAATAATTTTTATTGTTTGACATGGAAAAAATAACTCTAAATTTATAGGAATAGTCATTAAAGCCAGATAGATAAATTCATCTGAAATAGGCCATGTGAAAAAGAGCAATAAAATACACTTCAAGAATTTTTGAGAGAACATTATATGCTTTTAACTTCATGATAAAATTCTACTTTATTATCTAGGTTGATAGTTTAATATAACAATACAAATCATATAGAAGGAATATATTTTTAAATCCATGCAAAACACATTCTAAATAGAGGCTAATTTCTGTTTTCATTTTATCCAGTATTCTCATTTCTTCGTATTTTGAGAAGACCTACACTGGTGATGTCATTACTCTGTCATTCTTTTCAATTCTGTTTAAATACTACTACTCCATTCCTGAAGGTCATTCCTCATAATCTTAGCTAATGTAAGGACTTGACACAGATGGTAGTCTGAACAAAAGAGATCTGAGAAGAGTACTACTACTATTTCTGCTACTTTCAGATGATAATAGCTATCAGGGGATTGTAAAATGGGTAATGGATTTTGAAAGACAAAACAAAGAGTGGTGCTGTGTCACAGTCAACTGAAACAGATTAAAAAATTAATTTTAGTCAGTAGTACTTAACTTTTTAAGGTATTGAGAATCTAGTGAAAGTTATAGATTCCCCCAGAAAAATACAGAGTTGTATATACAGTCCAATATTTGCACACACCAAGAAGTTTTAGGGACCTCCCAAATGTCTTCTTAGATGCCAGGTGAAGAATTCCTCTATCAGGAATTACTTTAATGGAAACCACTGTAGTTATGTATCCATTAAGAGCTAAGTGGGTAGTGAATATCATCTACAGTGATGGAGGAGGGAGCCCTGTTTATCTGTACATCACTCTCCCAACCCTAAGAGTGTTGAGGTTGCCTAGGAAAGTAAAGTATATATAGCAAACACTTGACTATTCACAAAGGAACTTGTTTACTTATAAAGTAATCTCCCTTCAAACATCCCTGTTGTTTATATACTTCCTATTATATACTCATGTTATATATTCATGGTCAGTTTCTCTACGATTATTGGATATTGTAAACATATGCCAGTAACAGTTTAAAATAATGCAGTATGTATTTCAAGGCAAAAATATGTAAATTCAAAAGAAAATTATGTGAGTATCTAAGAATTGAGAGAGATCCTTGAGATATTTTTGTAGAAATGAGACTTGTAATATTAAAAGTTGTATATTGTTTATCAAACAGTTTTGTCACAAATAAGCCTCAGCTGTCACTGGACTATTAATATGCAATTAACTAAGATTTGTTCACTCAAAAGATTATTGCATAATTGTAATTACAGTAATTGTAATTGTAATTACAAATAATTGTAATTACAGTAAACTTTGTTTAAAATAAGGTACAAGTTTTATTTACTTTTAGTTATCTTTTCAAGATAATGTCCCATGCAATCTTACATCTCTATTTACTATAAACTATTGGCTCTCTTTTTTATGGCTATGTCTTTTGTGTAAGCAGCCTTCCCAGTTCCAAATTATCTTAAAATAACAACTACCTCCTTTGAGTACCTCTCCATATATTTCTTCTTTTAGTGTCCTTTCCCATTACTGGAAAATTTATATATACAGAAAAAATTTCCTCAGTTTACAGACATGGTATCAGTAACTATAGCCTTCCTTATGTGGGTACAAAAGCTCTAAATAATAAATACCTAGATGAGCTGGGGACATTGAGAAATAGCCTTCCTCTTTTTTTTTTAACTCATTTTTTTTCCACTCACGTGACTATAAATAAAATATTTAATAGCTCTTACTTTTAAAAAATTAGGTACAAGTTTCTCGATTTGGCATGCTCATTTACCTTTATGTCAGGGGAGAAGTTAGATTTCCCAACGTTAAGAAGAATGTATTTTTTCTTTGTTTTGGTAGATTGAGTCATGTTAATTTTTTTATACTTCAAGGTATCTTGAAATTTTTTTTCTTGCTGTTCTGATACTGTGGAATTTTGATGTTTAAATAAATAAATGTCATAACTAGAAGTGTTTCAGTGTTTTTACAATATCTCTAGGCTGATATTTACTGATCTTATAATATCTAAAATGTAGATGAAAACTGGAATCAATTAGTCATTTTGCTGTGTTATCAGCACTAGATCAACCATCTGGGTTTCTTGAAAACACCTGAAGGATTGAATTTTACTTCAGTATTGATAATGGCACAGCCTATATAAGCTACATGGAATGACATCATTTGGCCTTCCAGTGCCCTGCATGTTGATAAGTGTAAGATGTCAACTCGAGTTAGTGTAAGTTACATATACGGAGATGTCATTAAATGTACTTAAGAAATACTAAACGCATTTAGAGTGTTGCTTATCTAATGTGTCAGATGACCTTCCCATAATCATTATTCATTGCATGTACCAATATTTTATCATTTGTATGATATTTAATTTGTAAATAAGGAACCTATTCAAAAACTGATAAAAATAGTTTTCTTTAAAATTTTTTGTGTTAACTTTTTTTTCTGTGACATTATTAGAGAATTTGAGTGTATAGGAGATTATCAGAAAACAGTTCTTTGGATTAAAAAAGCAACCTCCCACTGGATCAGTTAATTTAATGATGAAATACTACTTTCTGCTGCTCGATACATAAAAGGGGATGTTTTGTCTTCTTCTTGTGAAGAGATTTATTTATGTATTTCTATATATCCAAAGTATTTCTCTTAACCCTCAGTAAAATGTCTTTTTCCTACATTTATTCAACAGGCTTCAAGAATAAAATTAAAGATTTTTGTGTTTGCAGCACTACCTCTCCTATTCCTTCACTATCATTTTATTATAAAAATTCTATATTTTCAACTTTGCTTTTTCCACAGAAATAAATGTTACTTAAAACTGGTGGTTATATATAACAAACAAATGAGAAAATATGTAAAAGAAATTGTAGACTATCATTTTGCAGAAAAAATTATATATGATCAGGAAGTTACACATTATGTTATTCTTTAATACATGACAACTGAAGTTTAAAAGCTAACTAAATTCAAGGATCTTACCTAACAGCATTGCAGTTGCTTATGGCATACAAGGCTAAAATTAATTCAGCTATTTAATCTTAATAATAACAATGTAGTTAAAAATCTTTGACTTTAATAATGTTTTATACATATAAATAGCTGAAGTAACATTCCTATAACTTTAATCTAACATTGCTTAGATCAAGAAAACATTGCTAGTCTAGTAAGACCATAGAATTTGTAATTATTGCTATTTCTCACTTTTATATAGCAAAGTAATGTGTCTTATCATCTAGGAAAATGAAGAAAACTGGTGTGTACACTAATGCATACATAAATCTTTGTGAACATTCTTTAAAAAATGTACCAATATTTTCTTTGAGTATATTGAATGAAAGCACAAACTTATTAAATGCTTTAATATATTTTTTATTCTGCCTTTGTCTATAGAGTGTACTGGAAAATACAAAATGTGGGTTAATCATCGGAAAGGATACTCAACAGCCCCAAGACTTCACAACTGACAACGGCCTACTACACAGTCCATGCTGAAAAGAGTGACCCAATAGTTCCCTATTAACAAAAATAATAGTTACACTCTTTATTATAGTCTCCTACCATCTGCTTTTCCATGCTGCTATGGTTTTGACTTATGGGAAATATTTATCAAACTGTTGCAAATTTGCTAACAGGCATAATCGTAGCAGTGCAATCACTAAGAAACGCTGCAAAATCTTTTAATATACTAGATGGTCCCCAGATAATCTAGGGTAAATAGAATACTGTATTTTAATATGTAAAACATTTTAAAGCTGCTAATTGGTATTGACTAGCCCTATCCCTTGATAATGAAATTAATAAGGATTTCAGTTAAATGTTAAGACACTCTAATATTTAATACCATGTTTATGAATTTTCATCTACATACCTTCTTCAAAAATAATCAAACAGGATAGCTCCAAGTTGACTATAGAAAATAATATTTTATGTTCAAGTATAGGTTCATTCCTTTTTTAAGGCTATACCATGTGAATATTTTTTAAAGCATTAATCAATGCCAAAAAATACTGATCAATATCATAATTTCTGTGTGGAAAGAAGTAACTAGTATAATATAGATCAAAAAATCAGGATAATTTTTTGGCCCTATACAGACTGAAAAAATGGATGACTGAATAGATTTTATACCTGACTGTTTATCGTGTATATACATACATGTGTGATGTGTTTGGGAATGGATACATGTGTGCCCATGTGGGAGCTTACAAAAAAAGTTTTCTAATGTCTTGGTATTAGAAACGACTCTACTATAAGAATATGTTATTCTTATATTATTGTTTATTGGAACCTACACATAGGCACTATTTGGAGTTGTCCCCAAATTTGGTCTATTAGACACACGCACGCGTGCGTGTGCGCACGCGCGTACAACACACACACACACACACACACACACACACCTTGCTCTGAACTGAGTCCAAAAGGTGGGATGGATGAAGACAGCTGTAACAGGGTTTTACTATTTTTGTTAAAGTAAGTGATATATGTTGCTATCGACCATTTAGATAATAAGCATTGGGTTTACTGACCACCAATATTATCACCTGCAGTGTTCTAGCTTTGTAAAATGTAATAAGGCTTATTGGTTAAGTAGTGGATACCCATCATGTAAAATATATATCACTTTCATTAATTGGCATCCATAAGACAAGAGTACAACATTCTAGATGGTGATGATTTTGATAGGACCGACCACATTGCGGTTAAGTATATGATTCACGTAATAAGAAAAAAGGTGCCTGCAGGCTATTGTTCCTAGCATGGATTAAAATTTACATATTGCTTCTCCTTATGTCAAAACATCTGGTGCCTGCAAATGTTAACATTTCGTTAAAAAGTTTCACAAGCCAGGAAAAGTGGATTGGAAACATTGCATGTGAATCATTCAAGCATTATAATAGAATAAGAGCTATGTTCAGAAAAAATTAAATTGTTGCAAACAGTACTATAGTCAAGATTGTAATTTATTTGCTTATGCAAGTGAAAGGTGATGCTGTGTATCTGTGGAGAAAAATAGTGTTTGAGTTATATGGTTATCTCTTCAAAAATACTTATTTCTTATAATTATATGGAGCAAGTAGGTTTCTAAGTCCTTCAAGATTTTACAATGACTCTCAACAGAGACTCTCTCAGCCGTCTATAGTTCTATAAAAGCCATTCTGATATACCTAAGAATAGGAAGAGGGAGATATCTGAGATTTTATTCATTCTGCCATTAAATTTTTATTTACTCATTGGTAAATGTAAGAAGTATATTTGAGGTGCAGATGAATTACCTTTCCTATGCATGTCCCCAAATCAAGAAAGATAGACATCCTTGCACCTTCCACCATAGTCCAGCCTTCTGTTCTATAATCTGACAAGGCCACTTCAAGATTTGCCTACATTTAAAGCTTTCTTCACCACCCCATTCCACAGTTATCATTACTATCATGGTTCCTGCTGGCTATACCAGCTAGCTGCTATTTAAAATCTTTGTATTGCTTTTTATTATAGCTAAGCATAGATTACCTGCCTCATCAAAATGGACGGGCATTGCAAGCAAAAATCATGCCTTAGCTTTCTCTGTATCCCACATTACTTAACACGGTGTCTTGCTTGACATGTTATTTCCTTTAAAAATCAATAAGCGATGGTTAATTTTAGGTAAGGAAAGTGTGCAAGTGTCAAATAATTCAGATAATGAAATGGTCCTCACTCAAGGCTGTGACAATTCATTGGAATGAATCTATTCCAAGCTCTCTTTCAATTCTTGCAATTGCAGTGAGATAAGTGTTTGTGTTTCTTTTGGCTTATCTAAAATATGAGTTTGAGATATGAAAATATTATCACATGTTGCAATAATGGATTTAGAGAAATCTACTCTAGAATTCATCCATTTATTCATTCACTGTTCCTTTAATAAGCATCCCGCAAGGATGAATGATTGTTGCTAAGGGGAATATAAAAGATGAAAGTAATTGAGATCTTTCTATAAAGAGTAGTAAAGGCTATGCTGGCAGAATGAAGGGTGCTGGGGAAGCCCAAATCAGGGCATCTGTACCAATATCAGGGAAACTTAAACCTAGGGGCAAGGTGGGGGCTGCATGTGGTGCAAGACGGGAAGGTGAGGCAGAGGGAAGTGATCTTTAAGTAGAGGCAGCCAGTCTGATGACAATTACTGATTGAGAGGGCTCATCAATACTTTCAGTACATAGAATATAACTGGGTGGGGTCAGAAATTTTAGACTTATTTGGAATAATTAATCTTGAATTCATATTTATCACGCAAGATCCAGGTTATTCAGATACTTGGTCAGAGGACCCTTGTGTTACTTCTCCTAAGCCTGGAGTAAGAAGGCATATATTACATATCTGTGTGTGTGTGTGTGTGTGTGTGTGTGTGTGTGTGTACATAGGAAGAGCATAAGTATACTGATATGGTGAATCAAAGTATACAGTTATCAAATTATTACTTTTTCCCCAAAGGTTTGTTTATTTATTGGAGGGAGAGAGAAAGAGAGAGAGTGAGCATGACTTGGTGGGGGGAGCAGATGGAGAGGAAGAGGGTAAGAGAGAGGGAGAGAAGCAGACTCCTCGATGAGTACAGAGCCCCACACCGGGCTTGATCTTCATGACCCTGAGATCATGACCTGGGCCAAAATCAAGAGCCAGTCCCTCAACGAACTGAGCCACCAAGCATCCCTATTCTCAAACAGCTTTACCACTACTCACCCCTCCTCCCAAACGGGTGATGAGCTGCTTCTTTTTCTTATTAGTAGAAAGTATATAGTAAACCCGACACTTCCAGTAGTAGTTCCTCCTTGAAGTACCTCTCCATGCTCTCTGTGAATGCCCAGCAGTATTCGATACACCTTGCCCCTTTTCATTCATTTTCTACATATGTCATTTAAGAAACCTAGTGTGAAGAGAAAACTGCCTAAGTTGAAAAGCGTACTATATCCTTGGATGGAAAAAGTCAATATAATAAAGATTTTAATTCTCTCTAAATTAATTTACAAATGTTATCAATACCAATAGGTTTTTGTAAACCAGACAAGTTGACATTAAACTTTATAAACAAATGAGGAAAAAAAGAAATATCTGAAAAAGGGGAGAAATGAGGAAAGATAAGCACTACCAGATATTAAAACGTATCCTGACGTCTCACGAATTAAAAATCTGTGGTATGGGACGTGAATTAACACACTGTCCAAAGGACAGAAATAAGCTTAAGTATAATTGGAATTAAAGAAAAGGAAGCATTGCAGATCAACAGAAACAAAACTATTCTATTAATAGTATCAGAATTATGCCAAATGCCCATCTATATGAGAACTACAGCGTGTCTGTGTAATGGAATATTATGACCCTGCAATGAGAAACAACAAAATCACTCTGTGTTTTGATATGGAAAGGTCACTGTGAAAAGCTTTTAAGTTAGTAATATATGGCACCGAGTTGCGTGTATAGTATAGTCTCTTTTGGGTGATGAGAAAGGGAGGAATATGAATTTATATTTGCTGTGTATGCAAAAACAAGTTGTTAGCACACACAAGAAACTAACTGTGTTAAAGTGGGAATAGACGTGGAAATATATTTCACTAAATATCTTAAAAATTTTTTTTGAAGCAGCTGTGTAATTTTGGTAGAGTTGATTCCATTCTGAGTTTCAAAGGTGGGTTCTTACACTAGGGATTGGTTCAGATAACCCAGGCACACAATTGGTTCATGGCTTTTCCTTGGTACATAATTGGTTCAAGGGTGTAAAGTTCAGGAAGCTCAGAACTTTTGTTTAATGGTTTTGCAAAGTGATTTGCTTGCTCTCTCTTCATGTTTGTGAACAGGACAGCATGTGGGACCAGTTAAAGCTGGCAGCCATCGCGTCTTCTGGAGGAAAGTCAGCGTAAGGACAAAGCAGACATATGTGGGGCGGGAGAAGCTTGGAGAATTCTGGAGGAACAACTGCAGCACTAATTGAATCCCATCCCAATCCTGCCCTGTCCCATGTCTTTTTAAGTTCTGTAGTTTAAAACAGAGCTTCTTTCATGTTTTAGCCAGTTTGGGTGGGAATGTCTGTTACTGGCAAATGAAAACATGCTAATAGATACAGCAGAACTAAGACAACATTGCCTAATCTTCTGACAGACATGGCCATGTGTGGGAGGCACCATCACCTGCAGAGCATTAGAGCACGACTCCCACGTGTTGATGTTTAAGACAAGAGCAGGAGATTGAGAGAGCCTCCCTCTGTGCTCTTCGTAGGCGGCATGGAATTGTTCACAAGTTGAAACCTCCATGGACATGTTTAGGGACGTGGATCCAATGTGCTCAGTTCCTCTAGCCTGAAATGTGTGTGCAAGGAAACTTAGGTGTCAGAAGACAGCTCTTTTTCTTTTCAAACAGAGCAGGACTCAGTCACAATTTTTTTTTGGCATCCCCCATAAGGTAACTAGTCTCTTGCATTGGTGAAAATAAGTTAACTTACATCGTTTGAAAAGTTTCTTTACATTTACAGAAATGCAAGTAATTCTGAATGCAAAATGGACAGGATCACCATGAAAATGTGGCTTCTTCCTTTCACCCATCTGTCCATTTCTCAAACAGTTCTTGATTTCCTGCCAGGTGTCTGGTATTTTACATCTGTCAGTGGTTGACAGAGATTAGGTTTCCCGAGTTCCCATCCTTAAGAGACTCATTGGTGGAGGAGAGGAACCAGTACGTCCACGAACAAACACAGAATCATATAAGAGGCCCAAGTATCCAGATTTATGGGGGTCAGGAAAGGATTCCTGGAAGAAAACGCTTCTGCCCTATGTTTGTGGTGAGTGTCGCTATTCCAAGTCACTGCAAACAGATTTCTTAAAATTTTAAAGTAAATTATTTTGCTTGTTTTTTTAACGTAAATCAGTGTTGTTTTTTTTAAAGAAATAGCTAGTAGCTATGAAGTCCAAATGGTATAAAATAGTACAAAGAGCATGATATATAAAAAGATAAACTGTACAATTATATGTAAGTCTGAACTCCTAAAATAACATGAAAGTATGATTTAGTCATCAAAATATATAACATAAAATTTATATTTGACCATCAGATTCCCACATTGTAAAGAAAGATTCCATTGATCTTTTCTCGTGTTCTTCAAGCCTGTTGATGTGTTTTTCTGCATGTGTGTGAACGTGTGTATGTGTCTAAGTGTATATAACATGGATAAGGTTTGTTTTTGAAAAAATAAAGTCGTGCTGAGTTTACTTTTTGACTTATTTTCGTAGGGATATCTTTTCTGTCATGGAATATTTTATACTTTTTATAAATGCTTCATTGCAAAGATGGAATTGATTTTACTTAACCATTCCCTGTTGGTGGACGTTACCTTTTCACTTTTACAGAAGATGCACAAATCCCCATGTACATGTCCCCTAGTACACACGCAGAATTTTCTCTAGGACCCATATATGGAAAATTAATATCTAGAATATGAGGTAGTGTCTTCAAAAGTAGGTGTATTATTTTGTATCCTTACTTAAAGCATTTGCTCCTTCCGTATGGTCACAACTCAACAACACTTGATTTTGCCTTGTTTTATTTTTATCAATTTTATGCAATAAAATATTTGTTTTCCCTTATTTTACATTTCACTGATTCCTACTAAGTATAAATTTTGAAAGTACATTTTTGGCCATTTGGGGGTTTTTTGAGTGTGAGCATTCTCTTTCTATCCTTTGCTTCTTTTCTTGTTTTATTGTTTGTTGTCTGAAACTATTTTTTAGTTGATTATAAGAATTCTAAATGTATTCTGGATGCCAATTCTTTGTTGCTTATACCTTTGTAGATATGTTTTGCTAGACTGTGGCTTTTTTTTTTTTTTAACTTTATTCATGCTATACCCTTTGAAACAGAAATTTTAAACTTTGACATAGTCAAATTTTTCAATCACCCTTTCTGAGTTGTATTTCATATACTGATCTAGGAAATTTTTTATACCCTTGTTAATTGAAGATACTGCACATTTTACCCTATAATAGTTTAAAATTTTTATTTCGCACACTTAAATCAAAGTTTTCAGGTGTTTATTAATAAAAAAAAATCAACATTTTTATTTCAAAATGCCAATATCACTTATTCAGTCCTCTCTCCTTTATAAAATGTATGTTTATCATATATTGTATTATATGCAGGTATTTTCTTGTGTTCTCTTTTTGTTTTGTTTTTCTGTTACATATCATTTTGTCAGTTCCGTACTACTTTAATACTGTTTTAAAGCAATCAGTAACATACAGGAGAGTATGTTCCTATACCCTTCCTTCAGAATTCTCTTTGCTATTTACAGGTCTGCATGTGAATATGAAAAATATTTTTCTAATTTTGTAAATCATGCATATATTTTAAAATTGCATTTCATTTAAAGAATAATTTGGGGGAAATTTACATGTTTAATATGTCATATCTTTCACTCTATGGCAACTTTTATGTGCCTAACAGTGTTTTGTAATTTTTTTTTTAAGGTCTTGCTTATCTTTAATTATATTTTTACCTCTGTTTTTAATGTTCCTCCTACAGGTGCAACTTTTTTACATTAAAATTTTTTGTTGCTTTTTTATATTTGCGGTAGGAAAGCTTTTATGTTTCTAGGAATTTTCCCATCTCATCTAAATTTTCTAATTTATTAGTACACAGTTATTCATAGTATTGTCTTATAATCCATTTAATTTTGTAAGATTGGTAGTGAAATTCTCTCGTATTCCTGATTTTAGTAATTTAAGTCTTCTCTCTCTCTTTCTCTCTCTCTCTCTCTTTATTTATTTGGTTTTTTTTCTTGGTCAGCCTAAGCTACTGTTCTTTGCATGTTGACATATAATCCAGAATTTTTGCTGGATTTTTTTGTTAGTTATAATAATACCTTCATAGATGTTGTTGAATTTTCTATATAGACAGTCTCTCAAAAACTTTTTTCTTCCTTAGTAATTCTTATATCTTTTAGTTCATTTTACAAGTATTAATTCGTCAGCTTCTGTTACTACTACTAGTGTTAAATTAGCAATGATAGGGGCTTCCCGACTTCAGTGGTGTCAATAAAAATTATCCTTTCAAGAAAAGTATTCAAGTTGGGAAAATATAAAAGGGAACATGGAGTGATTTTTTCAGTGCTTGTGAATTTGACTTTTTATTTACTGAATGATTTTACAACTCTGAGGGGGTAGGTGTGAACTTGCAGAAAATTGATTGCAATGTAAATTATTCTCATATTAGAGAAAAGCAGATCATCCCATCCATGCCAACACAAAGGACTTTTGCCTGATAGTAATAAAATTTATTTTAATACAAGTTCACTTTGTGTTTGTATCAAAGTTATGTTTTAACTTTTTAAAACTATGCTGCAGCAATGAAAATGTTTATATATATTTTTAGCAATAAATATGAAGTTTGTTGTAAGTTTTTCCTAAATTGTTTTTACCGGGCTAACTAAGTTCAATCTCCTCATATTTGCGTGTGGAGTGGAGTTTGAGGGGTATTTGTCTTTAGTTAAATTTTTTGTTTGTCTAGCTTTTTCTTTCTTCTTTTTGTTTTTATTTCTTTCTACTTTTTAATTTATTTTCTATGGATATCCAATTTTCAGTACCATTTATGGAAAAGACTGTCTTCTTCCACTGAATTGTCCATGTACCTTTATTGAAAAGCCGTTGTCTATGTAGTTGTAGGTGAGTCTCTGGACTCTATTCTGTTTCATTGACTTTGACTAATTTATGTCAATAACACATTGTCTGGATTATTGTACATTTATAAAATAACTTGAAAGCACATAGTGTAGGTTCAGGATTTTTTTTCTTTTTTGGGTTTCTTTATATTTCTATATGAATTGTAGAATCACCTTTCAGTTTTTGCAAATAGATAGTTGAAATTTTAATTGAGATTGTTTTGAATCTATAAATCAACTTTGGGAGAAATAGCATCTTAAGAATATTAAACCTTCAACCCAAGAAGATAGTATCTCTAGTTACTTAGGTGCCTTTAATTTCTTTCAGTTTTGTAGTTTTCAATGTATAAATTTTATAAATTTTTGTCATACTTATTCTAAGTATTTAAATTTTGATGCTGTTGGCAAATGGCATTTTATTTATTTCAACTTCTAATTTTTGCTTCTTATACATGGAAATACAATGTTTACAAATTTAGCTTATGCAATCTTGCTAGTCTCACTTATTATTCCTAGTAGTTTATTCTGTAGAGTCCATCAGATTTTCTATATAGATGATCGTGTTGTCTGTGAGTAAAGATGGTTTTACTAATTCTTTTCCATTGTGGATCCCTTTTATTTCTTTTCCTTACCCTACTGGTTCAATGGCTAGAACCAAAGATACAAATTGAACAAAGATAGTGCAAGCAGACATTCCTGTAGGTTTCTGATCTTTTGGAAGAAAACTTTCAGTATTTTGTCATTAAATATGTCTTTAAATAAAAGGTAAAAATACCTTTTATCTGGTTGTAGAAGTTCCCTTTTATTAAGTTATCTGCTGCTACATTAGAAATTACTAAGCATCCAACTCTTGGTTTCAGTCATGATCTCCCAGTGGTGGGCTCTAGGCTCAGTGGTGAGTCTGCTCCAGATTCTCTCTCCTTCCCCCTCTGCTCTTCCCCCGACTTGTACTCTGTCTCTCTAAACAAATAAAAATAATTTTTAAAAAATTAAACCACAACTTAATGGTTTGAAAAACAACATGCATTATCCTATAGTTTCTGTGGGTCAGGTATGCAGATCCCACTGAGCTAAAACTTTATAAGTCCTTTACACAAACCCTGTGACAAATGAGTTTTTTCTAATCTGTTTCAGAAGGCAGAAAGTGCTGTAAAGAAATTAAAGTTCAGACCCTATTAAAATGGGGAGTCCTTGGTAAACATCTTGGGCTTTTAGGTGAGAAAGCCTATGCCCTAGGAATAAGGATTATGCCCTAGGAGTAGTGAGTCTATCCTTGGAGTATCAGCAACACTGTATGAGTATGATACACTCTTACATAAAGTCATATTCACCTTAACAAAGCCTAAAACTGAGTCTTGACAGCTGCAGTTCACCCTCTAATAACTTAACAATTTGCCAAAAGAAAATTTTACACTCTCCAGAGGAAAATAACATAATCCAGAGTTTCTTTACTATAATTTTTACAATGCTCAGAATGTAATATAATATTATCACTAGACATGTGAAGAAGCAGGAAAACGTTACTGATACTAATAAACAAGACAGTTCTTTTGTTTTTAAATTAACAGGAGCAAGTCCAGGGATAATCCAGATTCAGAATTTAACAGAAAATTACTTAAAAATAACTTTATTTTCCAAATAATTTTAACTTTGCAAAAAAAAAAATCCTATTTTGGATTTAGAAGCTTATTAAAAACCATTGTTTCTCTCAATTTCCGTGGTAAAAATTCTAACATTCTCAAGTAAATGAGAGTAAATATATGGTCTTGTGAGAGTCAAGAAGGAGATCAGTGCAAGGAGATAAAAAGGAGAAACTTCATAAACAAAGTTAAATAATGCATTATTTCCCTTCTTAAAATTTCAAATTTAAAGATAAATACAATTTTTTGCCTATCAAATTAAGAGAAGTTAAAATAAGTATCAATATAACACTGTATTACTACTTGAAGGGTTAAATTGTATATACTTAAGCAATGTGACATTATATATCAGAAACCTTAAAATCCTTAACATATTTGATAGTAATTTTATTTCTAGGACTATATCTTCAGAACAAAATTGCAAGTACAGGCAAAGATTTCTATGTAAGTGTGTTTATTCTAACCTAATAAAGTGTCAGGAACAAACATATTTCTTATAAAGTTGACTGATTTGTTAATTATTCACCCTTTTAAAAACTCATGCAATCATTTAAATATTAATTTATTTAAAAATAATATATATAATTATATGTAACTGATATATATACACACATATACATATATGTATGTAATAATATGTAATCATGTATCATATATACAGTACTTTCTCAATTAAACAAAATTATATGCATACAACAACTAGAAAATAACAATAATATTAATACGTATTATTTTTGGCTCCAAGACTATGATTTAAAGTTATTATTTTCTTGTATACATGCTTCAGTATTTCCCAGCATTCCCACATGATTGTCTCAGACATCTCTTTCACATACTCGGAATCTCTTACTTTCCTGTCCTTGTACCTTGAATAAGCTCCTCCAGACTTTTTATCTCTGCTTGCTGATTAATCTTCATGGATCAGTTCAAATTTTGTCTTCTCCCAGAACCCTTCCGTAGAACCTGTAGCTGGAAATTATTTTTACCATGTCTGAAGTGTCATAGTACATTATCTCTACTTCTTTATGGCCTTATCACTTTCCACCCTGGATTTTAGCTACTTATGTATATATTATAATTCAGTGGGTAACAGAATTTAAGTTTGTTGAGAAAAGGAATCTTTTAAAATTTTTTTGTATATTTCACAGCATCTAGCTTAATGCAGAACATGTGGGCATTTAAAAAAATCTGTTGAAGAATACATTTATGAAAATATAGATAATAATCAAAACCAACAATTCAATAATTCAGAATTTACTATGTGATCATTTGTGTACATATTTGAGGATATGGCTAAATAAGCTCTGTCTTTCTTCAAGAACAATTTACTACATTAATGACAAATATACATACTATGCTTTTCACTGGGTAGTCATTGCTGTGGATATTTAATATAAATTAAATCATTAAATCTTCTTAATTACCCTATGAGGATATTTAGACATGAGATGCTAAGAAACTTGACCGAATCATATGGCTAGTCAGGATTAGAACTCAAATAGTCTGAGTCACCAAATCTTGTTCTTGGTCATATTACAGTGTTCTGAGTTTTCATTAAGTCTTCTGATATGTCGCATACCTCTGCAAAACAGTGGTTATGAAAAATCCTTTCATCTGAGTGGCATTAAGTTTTGTGGATAAATTACATACATATACCCATTTATATTTATTTGTATTTATATGGATATGTGTGTATATGTATGTGTATGTGTGTACACACACACACACACACACACACACACACAGAGGATGAATATACTTCAACGCCTAGCCAGTTCAAATTAAGTGCTAACCCTGACTTGCCACAACTATCAATTGTCCATCTACTTGCCTTTATATTTAATCTTTGGATTAATTGACCAGAGTTTTTCCCAGAAAGTCACCTGAAAATAATCTATATATAGCAATCTCTGTCTTTACAAATGAATGCAGATAATCCATTAGGCAATTAATTGTTAACTTTGTCCTGAAAGAATAAGGTTAGAAGAAATTTATTTTTGTGGAAAGGGAAATATGGCAGTAACAAGTCTACAATGATGGGACCTAACTTTTTTTTTTTTTAAGATTTTATTTATTTATTTAACAGAGAGAGATATCACAAGTAGGCAGAGAGGCAGGCAGGGGAGGGAGGAAGCAGGCTCCCCACTGAGCAGAGAGCCCAATGTGGGCCTCAATCCCAGGATCCTGAGATCATGACCTGAGCTAAAGGCAGAAGCTTAACCCACTGAGCCACCCAAATGCCCCAGGACCTAACTCTTGACAGGTTATAATCCAGATGAGTAACTCAGGAGTGCCCTGTATGATTCTTGGGAAACTAGGGGTAAAGTTGGGGATTAACAGCCATGCTGGTCAATGCCTGGGTAAGAAAGGCAGGAGATACTTGAGTCTTAATCTCTTTAGAATTTGCTTGGGGATGTCTGGATGGCTCAGTTGCTTAAGCAACTTCCTTGGGCTCAGGTCATGATCTGGAGTCCTGGGATCGAGTCCCACATCAGGCTCCCTGCTCAGCAGGGAGTCTGCTTCTCCCGCTGACCTCTCCTCCTCACATACTCTCTCTCTCTCTCTCATTTCTCTCTCTCTCAAATAAATAAAATCTTAAAAAAAAAAATATTGCTTGGGATTAACCTCATTTTGGGGAAATTAATCTGAAGAACCCAAAGACCTATCTAGAATATCCTAAAATTACTTACAATATCCCACTATATGTTATTTTTAGCTTCTTTGAGCAAAAAAAAAAAAAAAATTTAAAAAGCAGATGGAAGAATTGTTTGGCATCCATCCAGGCCATCTGGTTTAGCCACAGAGACACATCCACTAGGACAATTTACTCATTATAACAGAAGGATACAGCTTAACAGGATAGAAGACTGGAATTCCTCTTCATCGTCAAAGATGTGCCCAGAATATTTGAAGAACTGCCATTGTCCTTCTATCTTCCCAGAAAAGCAAGCAAACAAACAAAAACTTGTAAATACAGATAATTTGGAGGCTGACAAAGGCTATGTGTCTACCAAAACCAGTCAGTTCAATGAAAAAAAGAAGTCCATCATAATTGTAATTTTCTTGCAGAGAGCACTAACAGACCTTCTAGACTCTTCACCTCCTTTATGGAGCACCATCCTGTCATGGTCATTGTGGTGTGATGTCTCTTTTGATTGTGTACTAAAGCACCTTGTTAAGCTTTCTGGTAGCCCATATGCAGATGGTCTTTTGTGCGTCTCGCAATTGGTTACATCTGACCTGTCAGAATATGTTCTAACTATTATGGCCTACTCTGAGATCGCACAAATACTTTCCCCAGAATGACAGCTATTCCACAACCTTGGATTTCTTTTTTTATCCAAAAACATACCTTGTGTAAAAGAAACCTCTAAATACAATGAAAAATGACATTTCCATATATGTGTTTTGTAATACTTTGTCCCCAAATACTAATACCTGTACGTGGTACATAATTCTAATGATATAATCCAGTCTTAGTGTTTTACTGCCATTCATAAACTGCTTCAGCAGAACTACTTGTGATTTACAGCGTCAATAGAACCCTTTAAATTACATCCTATATTATGTCGTAGGGCATGTATTGCCCTATGGTCTCACATGCAATGTCAGAGACGGAGGGAACAAGAAACGGAGAATTGTGATTTCACTGTAAATCAAAAGCTAAGTGTTGTTTATGAGCACTGGGGTTTTAGCGCATGATATCATTTCACTTTTTTTCTTCTTATAGCAGTTAACCTAATCTGGGACAAAAACCTAATTCAATCAACAATTATTTATACTTTAATGTCTTTGGCATTGATAAGGAAAGGCAAATACTAACCATATAATTCTCCTAAAATTACTCTGTTATTTTAAAAATTGGCTGGATTTTTACTGTAAGAATGGAAAGAATATTGAAAGGGGTGCATGCTTATCCTCATGCTTATGCATATGTTGTTGGGCACTCTACAAACATTTGTTGAGTTTTCCATTAGTTCTAAAAAAAAATGAAATTTACAAATTAAATTGATTTATTAATTTGTGCATAACTAATAATATAAAACAATGAGAGTTGCACTTGAGAACCCATCTAGTCACCAGTAAGTTTGTTTGTTTTTTAATTTAGATGATTTGATAAATAAGTGAAATCACAGTATACGAGACATAAAAGTTGGATTCAGAGGAGACACTAAATTCATTTCATGGCCTAAATACTTGAAGTTTCATATCATCTTTAGTGATTTATTTTAAGACTTGTGATGACAACTGTGATTTTTCAAAGCACTTTAGGGTAGCATGACCTTGAATTTTTGCAGGAAAAGATGTCTTTTGACCTCAGATTTCCCCACAAAATCTGAGCCTAGTAGTAAGTAGTTAGAGTTAAAGCAGTAATAATTTGTGATTAAAATGCAAACATTTCATCTGAGCATAACCAGTTTCACTTACTTGGAAGTAAAATAGTGTAAGAGGCAGACAAAATCAGAGGGAAAAGGCAGGAAAGCACATACACATACACACACTTTTCATCTTATAACCATTATTACCGTTGAACATACATGGAGAGGTACACTTGCTTCCGAATGAATATATCTTGTCTCTCCCATTTGTGATTTGATGTCTCCAAATCCTGACTAAACCATAAGCAGCGACTCTGAGATTCTATCAACAAAAGATATGTACACAGATGAACAAGAGTCATTTAAAAAAAAAAATCGATTCTCAAACCCATTTGGATTCAGTTAATCTCTAAAGAGACTGGTTAAGAAATCAAAGAAGTAGATGAGGTTATTTCTACATTCTATGTGTCTAATATTTACCTGCAGGCATATATGAAATAATTCTTAAATAACTGTGGCTACTTAAAATTTACAGAATTGAACCTATGCAGGAAGTAGTTGATCTTCAACTGACGCAAACCAGAGAGTGTCTTAATGTTACTCTAAGGAATTTTAAACTGACTCTGTTAAAGCTGAGGTTATTTGCCTTGGGGATGCCTAATGGAAGGGTTATTATAACACTGTCCACAAATAGGGGCCTTGAGAGAGTCAGGCCACAGCACTCCATAGACAGCTAATACATTTGACCATTGCCCTGTCACAGGGATCTCCAAGGCCAAAGGTCATACCTCTTCCTTAATATTTAAATAAAGATACTTGACAAAAGCAAAAAACACCTTATTGCCAGTGATGGCTGCTGCTCAATTTATAAGAACCTTTACAAAGTCATGCTAATTCTCGGCCTTCTTAGAATGCGTGGTAACCTTTCATAAATCCATCTTTTCCAGATGTCCTTGGAAATGACAGTTATAAAACTACAAATGATTTGTAATGCAAAATGGGACTGACAGACTTGAAGATTAGGGCTCCATGTACTAAAATGACTAAGATTATAGCTAACAAAAGACATAAAATACATCAATAAATAGCTCTGAAGTAGCTCAAGATTATTTTAAACATCCTGAGTCAATGCTAGAACAAAACAAAAAGGGAAACTCATGCCTGTAATGTTAGAAGTAGCAGTTTACCTCATGAAGATAGAGGAACAGAATTCCTCTGTGCGGGTCAGCTGGAAAACAGCAACCCAGTTACACTTTTTTTTTCTAGGCAGTAGAATTGTTTTTCTCTTATGTCCCTTTTTAACTTGTCAACATATGAACTTGAGTCTTAAAATCTGTCAGGAATACTGGACTCGTCAAATTTAATTATATATTCTCTTTTCCTTAACTTTTAAAAAAATGAGTCAACAAATGCTTATCCTCTTAACATATCTACAATGAATCACAAATTAAAACCTAATGAAAACCAATTTTTGTACTTCATCTTTACTGCTGAGATGACTTACATTCACAGGGTAAGTTGGGGTTCTGTATTTAAGCCACACATATCAATAGATGTTTTCAATTGCCTATTTTCAGGGAAACTGAAATTCAGGAAATATTTTGAGGCAAAACTACAATGCTTGTAATCAGAACTTTTGAAAAATTCTTGAGGAAATGATTAAATACTACTTTTTTGTATAATTTTGAATGACCTACATGATAAGCCCCCTGCCCTGTAGCACTTTCATTTAGCGAGTGTAAAGTCTGTCTCCAAAACCATCAGAACAGTATTAGGAGCTTGGACCCGACAGGACCTTCGACCTTCTGCTGGAGAGGGAGCAGCAGACAACACATTTTCAATGTTTTGGTTCTGTGTGAGTCTTATTGCTCCCTTCTCCATGTGTCCTCTTCTTGAATTTAACTCCTTTCAAGTTATACTCACTTTGCTTCTTCCTGATGGCTGTTCAATGACAATGAAATCAAGTCCACAGCTATGATTCTGCTAGGAGTGGGGAGGAAAAAAAAAAAAAAAAACAACTTAAAAATCAGTTGAAACCTTCAGAATTCAGTCCTCTATTTGCATTCAGAGAGCTTGAAAGTGAGCCACAGCCTTCCGGTATTTAGTGACTTAGAACTAGAATTCTACTGAAGACGTTTTTGTAGAGGAGCTAATATATCTTTGAAACAGGAAATAATACATTTTCAAGGAATCTCTACATTTTTCTATGAATAGTTGCATTCATTAGTCAAATTTACTCAAAGTAGTAAGCTCATTTCTAAACATTTCTGGAAACCGTATGTGTGCTAAGTTTAGTTAACTATAAAATAGATTTGACTAAAGCATGGAGAAAGGATATTTCCTTTTCTTGCTTATTTTTCCAGTGCCATAAAATATGCTATCATGTTTACAGTATGTCAGAGTGATGTCATACGCAGAACACTAAAACAGATGATGTTTTCAATATGTGAATGAAAAAAATCCCTCAGTGCTCACTAGGGGCCCTCAAACCAAAACACTACAGTGACACTAGGTAGACTGTACTGGGGAGGCCAGGCCCCTGTGAAAACCAAGGCATGCCTTAACCTGTCACATGGTCAACTTACTCTCCCTTCTCACCCAGTCCATCTTATTAAATGATTAGGTTATTGGGTGGAAAAAGCAGTGCACTGTGGGGTCCAGCTATGGAGCCAAGAAGATGGGCCTCTTCTAGATATTTTAATCGTCGGACTGCAGTATTAATATCATTCCTTCAACATTAGCTTAGCATTTATTTATTCACTGGAGCCAAGAAAACTCACTTTTTGGGATTTTTTGAGAATTTGACTTGTAATTTTCATTTCATTCATTCATTCATTCATTCACTTATCACTCCACATTTATGTCTTCCATGTATCAGCAGCTCTTCTAGACACTGCAGGACATGGAGGTGAGCCACGGAGTGCCTCCTTTAAAGGCCTGATAATCATCTTAGTGTTATCCCCTCCTCAAATGACTTGACTTCATCTTCATCTTGACTCTCTTCAATATTAACAGAAACACTTTCACTGAAAGAGATCATTGCATTTGCCTTTCTTACCTCACCTAAGATGTGGATTTCTACAGGGAAAGAGCTAGGCTTCCGTCATTTTTAGAACCCCAGGCTAAATGTTCAATTAAAAAAAAATACAATGAATGAATGAACAAACAGAATAGATAGCAGCAGAATTATATTTGCTTTGTGAGCTTCAGTTAGCTAGTCTTTATCCTAACATACTCAAACACTCCCATGACACAGTGTTTTCAATCCTCTTAAATACTATCTTACCCCAATCTTGGTTTGGAAAACTTTAAAAGAAAAAAGCAGAAGGGGAAGCTTATGATTAAAACATGGGCCAGAGTAGCCCCTGTTTACTGTGTGGCTATGCTTGAGAATAAAATAGACCCAAAGTCAAGATAAGAGTCACACAACTTTTTACATCTATTACCAATCATCTATTTTTTAAAGATTTTATTTATTTGAGAGCGAGACAGGAGGGAGAAGTAGGCTCCCACTGAGCAGGGAGTCCAATGTGGGACTCAGTCCCAGCACCCTGGGATCATGGCCCCAGACAAAGGCAGACACTTAACCCATTGAGCCACCCAGGGGCCATGTCATGTCATATTGACATTTACAACATTTAATGTCATTTAAATGATTCCCCAATTGATAATTTCTCGTGCAACGTTTATTTGGTTTGATCTATGTCTACCCTAAGATGGGTATCATATAGTCTTATAGGATTTATAAGATCCTTATAAAGAATCTTAAATGATTCTTTATAATATTTCTTTGGTACACAGAGAATGCCATCAACTCTCACCCCCCTGCCCCACCACTCTCTGTTTGCAACACAGAAACTTTTTTTTTTTGAGTAACATATTATTCTTTTTTCTCTTTTAAATATAAATCCAGGCTGGCAGACACAGTGCTTATGTGTAGACTGGATTGAATCAAAGCAGCATTCTCCTACTTTTCCTGTGCATAGGAAGTGATACTAACAAGAATCAGATTTTCCTGGACCCGTAACAGAGTAACAGAGGGAACAACTTCTGGCACAGTAATTCTTTGAACTGGAACCATGAGGGCAAGTACTAACGTATCCTCCTATTGCATGCAATGCCTTATGCACAAAAGCAGGTTTTTTTTTTTTGGTTGTTGAAATGGATGGAGTCAGATTTGCAGTACAAAATGTTTAAGGGTATGTGAATATTTTTATTTATTTTGAAAGATTTTATGTTCACAATTCATCTGTTCAGATGAAGAATTTCAGTTTTGATTCCATGTAATTTACTTATGGAATGGATTTGAGACAGATGTTTAGGAAGATGTTTTATAAATATTTTCACTTGATCAGAAGAAGTGAAACAACTCATAATCCAACAATATTAATGCAATTAATACAAGCTTGTATTGTTGGATTATTAGTAGTATTTATTAAGCACTCATAGGATTTGGAATAAGAAGTCTAGAGCCCATGATCTGCCATTAACCTCAGTGAAACTCACTTTCCTCATCTGTAAAAATGAAGCTAATTATACCAACCTATAGGTTCAAAGGATATCACAGAAGTAAATGTGTTTTTCAATCTGTACCATCTCTAAAATTATATAATTATTTATTTCCCTTACAATGTGAGCTATGTTAGGACTAGGATCATTTTCATAAAAATTTCTATACTGAACACTAGTCCTGGCACGTAGCAGGTGCTCAATAAATGTTGAATGTATACATATACAAGAATGGATTCAGGATACGAGAGCTACAAGGATTAATATGATCCCCATCCCCTGAAAATTATCATCTTGTAGAGGAGAAAAATGTATGTTCCATACACCCTGACACAATTTAAAATTATTCCTGTATAACCGCAGCAGCATGAGAGTAATCACCGATCTGGTAATTTCTCCATTCTTTCTTTTTGTGTGCAAACATCTGCAGAACAATACATGAGAACAAATTCAAGCTCGCACTGATACATGCTACTGTTACATTCTTGTGAATTTTACTGTACGAACAAAGAAAAATAAAACCAGAGTTTTTAGCGTTGGGAGAAGTACTTTAGATAACAAATATATCTAGTGAGGAAAATAACCCCATATTACACAGATGCCTTTTTGGAGATGATAGGTGAACACTCCCATTTCCTATTTCCCTATATTTGATGTAGAAACAGTGGACTTCCAGAAAATCCGTAATGACTGAACTTGGTGATTTCTCATAAGGAAGGGAAAGTAAGCCTAATGTTTCACTCTAGTGAAAAAAATGAAGGAAGATGTTGGTTATAATAACTTAAATCTCAAGGATATTTCCTATCAGAAATATTTTTGTCGACAAACCTAGAACAATCAGGGTTTAGCCACTCTAGCCTTCTTTGAAATCACTTATTGGCTAGAAGATAGTGTGGAACAATAGTTGGCCACAGCTGTTTAATTGGCAAAGGGAAGGAAACACCATAGGTCAATTCAAAGTTGGGCTTAGTCTCACCCGTAATTCACTCTCAGTCATCTATGTGGCTATAGTAAGATCTCAAAACAGTGAATGCAGGATTGAAGCTAGGGGGATTTCAAGTATGGTCATCAATTCTGTTAAGCAGAATTCTTCTCATGGTATCCTACAGAAACAGTCTTCATTTTCCCATGCATAATGTTACTTTGTATTTCTTTAAAGCATTTTATCTTTATAGCAACATTTGACTGGGGAAATAGTGATATCTACTTGTTGCATGTAGAGAAAACAAAGCACAGAAGAGTTGGGGACCTACTAAGGGGACCTGTTTACTGGCAGAGCAGGGGCAATAATCCAATGTTGCAGAAATTAAGAACACTCTTGTCAGTGGAGTGTTCACTGGTCCACTGGTGCATGTTTCTTTTCTTTCTTTCTTTCTTTCTTTTTTTTTTTTTGCCAGAAAGCTTCTCTGTAATAGCACATCTTGTACCAATTTGGTGCTTCATGCTGTTGGAATGGGAATAAGGGTGAGGATGACATCGAATGGTGGGAAAGGATAAATTTTGGCTTAATTTGTTGCAGTCTGAAAGAAGAGTATATAAAAAACACAGCCCCAAACTAGAAGTGAAATTAAAAATAATGCACATATTTAGTGCAGAAAGAACTCTTTTTCTCTTTATTCCTCCCTTTATTTCTTTATGATTTTATCCCCATCATCTGCATGCACAAGAGAAGCAAAAGGGGTGGTAGTCTATGTATACACATTCATAATTAAGACAGGGGTCTGCAACATACCTGAAACAAGAATGAAATTACATTTGCAGAGTTCTTTCCTCTTGCTAGTGTGTGCATGTATGGGTGTGCCTGTGTGTGTGTGTGTGTGTTTGTGTGTGTGAGGCCCTCAAGCAAGGCACAAGGTGGTGGGGTATGTTGGTTGCATTTCAGCCCTTTGGTCAGACCCAATCGTGACTTTTCCACTGAGAATTTTGGCGCACCCTGAAGACTTCCGTTTCCATCTTTACTCTTTCTCAGAATATCCTAAAAATCTTATGGAAATTAATTTTTTGTAGTGCATGAGTGGGGAGACCTATGAGAAACAGAAAGAGTGCAAGGAACCCATTCAAGAAGTGCATATGTCTAGAGAGACAGGGTTCAACATTGTTAATGGAAATAGTTACAAACTGAAATGTGCAAGTTTTATTTAAAGAAGACATGACATCCTAAGAATGTGGTTCCTTTTGTTTTAAAGAAGAAAGAATCTGAAAGGAGGGCATATAATAAATACGTTGTTTTACGCTTTTCTACTTTTCAAATTTTTCTTTTAGCCATTAGAATGATTAAAAAAAAATCTCAAAGCCTCCAAAATTTGATGCTATTTTTCTTTCAAGCTCCATTCTAACATGGAAACAAAGTCAGGGAAATAACATTGTGAGACTCTCTAGCAATAGTCCCCCCCCGCCCCCCGTGTGCACTCCACCCCCCCACATCACTACTGATTCTCATTTAGCTAGCTGCCAGCCACCAGCCCAAGTTTGGAGAGATTCATGGCCCACCTTTCCTCGGAATTATCATGTCCTGTTTTATGGGATGTTCAGACTTTGGTAAGAATGGAAAGATAGATCCTCTTCAGTATTAACTGAGATGTATTAGTATGAGGGCTCTAAGGGTTGTGAATTACTTGGCTCAAAATTTCATCGTCCTGAGGAAAAACTGAAGAGGGTTTTATTAAAGACAATAGGCAGAATTAAATGTGATGAAGAAAGCCAGGGGCTGACACTGAAAATAAACATAGTCACATGAAATACTCCTAATCAGTTTGGATGAACATCTGAACAATAATAAAAGCTAAAGCTCTATTGTGGTTAATTTTTGAAAAAGTATCTGTAACAACTGTCATTGCTATAGAAGAGAATTTCAGAAATTGTGACTGTACACAACTGGTTTCCACAGTTGTGATACTTCTCTTAAAAATTGTGACAATATTTCAGTGCCGAGTTAAAACTACAGCATTGAATTCTCAACTTCCTTCACTTTCTCCCTTATTCCTGGAGCACTTCCTTAAATTCTGTAGCTCTGGGTCACAGTGTCTCCCTGAACTAAAGAGGCTGTCCCAATTTAAATGAGAAGTTATGTTACCACCCAGTTGGTAACCACAGTAAGTAGACCCAGACTTCTCTGGGATTTAATGCCAAATCTCTAAGCAAAAAACATACCCTAATTTTTATATTTATCATTAATATTGCTTAAAGTAGAAAATTTTTAAGTAGTCAAATTAGTTATACATCAGAGTGTGAATAAAGTGCAATTGGGTGGAGAACAGAGGAAAAATAATCTTAAAACTAAGGAGCATTAAATTCGTTGAATGAGATACTCTAACCTGGAAGCAACGATTTTCTTCAAATAACCCATGCTTGGGTGCCTCCCCACTCCGCATATGATGGACTTGTGACTTTTTCCAAAAACTAACTTTCAGTTATTTATTGTTAAAAGTTATGATTTATGAAAATCTGGAAAATCCCCCAAACCCCACCTTGCCTTCCACACATAGCAAAGTGCTTTGGTATTTTTTGTATGTCAAAATATTACCTACAAATAAAGTATAAATTCAACAAACAAATAAATAAATTCAAAATATTACCTACAAATAAAGTAAAAATTCAACAAACGAATAAAGTTCTAGATTCTGTAGTGCCTCCTAATTCAGGTTGCCCCCTCACAAATCTTGTCTTTCTTCAGAGATATCCGTAACTTGTTTTTCAAAATCTTAGGTCTAGAAGTCAAGTCTCCCTCAGGCGTGGCATTGCTGTGCTCTGAAATGCGTTACTTGCTCGAACAGATCACAGATCCTAAGCCTTAAAGAGGAATGCAGTTTGCTGTTTTGGAGCTGCTGCTTAAACAGTGGATGCAAGTTCCGTTTTTTCGGAGGAAGCCTAAACAATAAAACCCTTCTCCGAGGCACTTGCATTTTTTTCCACTAGAGGTCTCTCTCGTAACAGCTTTCCTTTTGTTGGGAATCATTAATTATTTTACTCAAAGGAACAATTCTACCTTTTAGATTGGAATGCTGCACTTAACATGTTATGCTAGAGAAAGATATAATACCTCCTTAGCTTGTTCTCCTCCTTGATGGGTAGATATTAGGTTGACTGAATGAATCATCTTGGGTATTTTACTACACAATTGGCTACACTTTAGCAAAGAAGTTGGAACTTTAACCTATGCCTCCAAAAGCCTCAGAATTTGACCCGTTAAAACAATATGCTACAGTAAATATGCCTTATCAATGAGCGCTAAACAGTCAGGCTTTGAATTCTCCTAAGAACATCTAAGATCTGGTACTAACTTAGATCATTAAATCGCAAGCCCGAAATTGTTTCACATTCACTACTTCCACTTCAGCAAGGAAAAAAAAAAAAAAAAAAATTTTTCTCATTTGTGTAGGGATATTTAATTTTGGCTGATTCCTTGTATATTCTTTTTACAGAAAATAAGGCATTAGCTTCAAAATAATCCATATTTTATTATGGAGGGGGTTTTTTGGTATTTAAAAGGTGTTTTCTGAGGAAATACTAATTAGGAGCTACATTTTACCCAAAAAAATTCCCTTACTTTTAACTAATGCAAAAAGACCAGTAAGTTTCAATAATGTTAAAACAGAAAAGAATCTAAAATGAAAACAAGCACCAAAGACTTTTAAGGAAAATTGCATTGAACAAAGTACTATAGAATAAAAAAACACACGGACATCAGTCACAAAGCCATTTAAATATTCAGCAAACCCAAAGAGTGAGCAGATTTCTGAGGATGGAAGTAGAAAGACAGTGCTATGCTCCTGACACAAGAAATTCAATGGGAAGATGTGAAATGTGAAGAAACAGAGGAGCGCCTAGCAAATCAATTTTAGTGTTATACTGAAGGTAGAGTATGTCGGCATGAACGGATACAGTGGCTAAGCACAGAGCAATAGTGTATAATGAAAAAGGGCACAAGGAAATTTGACAAGCTGAAAAATGTACCACCACCTGGCCAGGAGAACACAGACCTGTCAGACAACAGTTTTGAGAATCAGAATCTGTCCTAGAACAGAAGCAGAAAATAGATAATGCATTATTTACATTATTGAAATTGTAGTCTGCTACCCAAAGGGTTTACCCAAAACCTCTTCCTCCAACCGTAATTTATTAAGCAGTTAAGTACCCGCTTTCTTTCAACACCGGTTCAAACATATCCGTGTATTTGGTGAGAGTCTAAATCCCCACCTGCCACAACTTCTACTGTCGGCGAATTACAGGTTGTGTAACAAAAACAACCCATCCATGGAATTAAATATGAGATTGGCACATTTTTTACTGGAGCAACTAGTAGAAGCAGGCATTTTGACAAAGTTTTGGGGCCTGTGTGTGAGTGCCAGCACCCCCCAATTGCGCCCCTCCCCCTTCAAGAAAGCACACCCCCCACTCCCCCCAGCTGGCTGGGCTGTTCAGATGGCAGAAACTACAGCACAGACATGGCAGACTCCTGGGACTTCCATGCAGGAAGGAGTCTAAGAGACCAGTTTTTTCGCTTTACAGTTGAAGAGACTGTTCAAGGAGGTTGGTGACTACCATAGAACCCGATAGGACTGGATTATTCTGAGACCTGAGAGCCAGTGGTTTAAAAACAAACAGTGGTGTGGTAGCATCATAGACAGTTGAACACACCACAGTGATATAGAGACTCTAAAAGCTTTGAGAGTTAAAGACATGTTAACAGCATGTTATTATGGAAAAAACATATTTTTGAATATTAATTGGCTCATTTTAATGGAATGTAAAATAAGCACTATCTTTAAGAAAGATGGTTTTTCAGGATAGGCATTCAGTGCAGGAGGTTTTTTTATCTATCAGAGGACACTATGCCCCTAAAGGTATGTTTCCTTCATGTTTCTGTTACTAAGTTATGAACTATTATCTCTGGTTTCAGGCAGTTCTTATTATTTTTTATTTAATCTGGAATATTCTAATTAATAAGAGGGTAGATTGACCCAGTCAGCCATACCCAACTGTAGCAACAACAAAATTATCCAAATGAGAGCAATGAATAAAGGTTTTGGTTAAGTGGTAGGTTTTTTCCTTTCTTTCTTTCTAAGACAGTTTGTTGCTGAAATTAGTCCACCATCAAACTTGTGTATTTCAAAGTACAGTTTTGAAAAAAGGATGGTAAAATGTCATTAAAATATGGGAGCTAGGGGTGCCTGGGTGGCTCAGTGGGTTAAAGCCTCTGCCTTCGGCTCAGGTCATGATCCCAGGGTCCTGGGATCTAGCCCCACATAGAGCTCTCTGCTCAGCAGGGAGCCTGCTTCTTGCCCCCGCCCCCCACCTGCCTCTCTGCCTCCTTGTGATCTCTGTCTGTCAAATAAATAAAGAAAATCTTTAAAAAAAATTTAAAAAAATGGGAGCCAAAAATCTCTATAAGGGAAAATTAGAGATGAAGGAAAAGGAAAGGAAAAGCTGGCTTTTTCCATGGGAATAAAAAAATGTAATACTTCGTCTTCATGAGATCTTTTTCTTACCTACCTACATAAACAGAGTAGTTGATAACTACATTTCTTTGTGTTTATCCCATCACCTTTATTCAGACAATTATTGGCATTCTGATGTTGAGCATATTTTGGGAAAAATGTATTCTATGTAGTTTCCAAACTTCAAAAAGTTATTACACTTTCTTTCTTGGTAACCCTTTAGGTAAAAAATAATGTGTTTATTCTGTTAGTTACCAGCGAATTATAAAGGAATGCAATATGTTTGAGTCAGATTGGTTCAGACTTGTGTGCAGTCTTAATAACTAGAAGGCTTTACTTTTAATATATTTTGGAGTGAGAGGGGAAACAACCTAGAATCCCCCAAAAAGGTTTTCTAATTTTCCCCTTTTTCATCAGTTCTCCCTCTGTCTTCTAATCCTTTTTAAAAAAAAGAAAAAATCCTTTTTCTCTTTCATTCTCCAGTGACATTTTAGAAAGTTATTTGCTTAGCTTTTGTTCCCATTTCTGCTTTCAACCCTGGACATGATTCCTGAGGTCATTGAAAACCACTTGGAAAACAATGTAAATTTATTTTAGTGATTTTTTAAAAATATATGCTTCTTAATTCATATGTATATATATAGATTAGTTCTTCCCTTTTTTTTAGTCTACCATGGGAATAGAACTATTCAGGTATCCCCTCCCAGGATTAAATTATAGATTGTAGTAATCCCCAATCAGAGATAAAAATGCCAAGATGATATGGATCAAGTGTGTTCTTCCACTGAGAAGATTGGGTTTATTGTCTAAGCAAAAGCTGAGCCCTCTCCCTGTGTGGCCAAGCTGGGTGTGGGCACAATTTATGAGACAAACCCTGAAATAGGTTCTTGTTTTCCTTTTGGAAATTTGCATGTTTTTTTTTTTTTTTTCTCTGACCATTAAGCTTTTAACAAGTGTTTCCCTAGATGGAGTGTTTTACAGCTGGTTGTTAAGGTAAAATAGCACATTACCCTACCTGTGCCACGACTGCACCAATTAGATCATGCAGAAGTTTGTGCATGAAGGCATTTGGATTTAGCCCTGACTTGGGTGAACTTAAAAAACAATCCGTTTTTCTTTGGGAGTTTTCTTTAATGGAGAAAGAATATTTCCCTGTAGCAAACGTTCAAACCATGTTGTTGCTAGTTCTTTTGTTTCGGCAGATCACTGAAGTGGCACAGGAAACACAAGATGGAATGTCACTGGCTTTATTTTACTTTTAAAAGGGCCTACTTTATTTTCATAGGACTTTGACGTATTTATGTAATTGCTTTCCTTGAAAGTACAAGTGAGTTGTTTTTTAAAACGCCTTTGTCAGTAACCATCTGATATACCATTTCAATTGGCTTTGTTTACAGAAAATTTTTGACATAAATAAATATGAATATTGAACCAGTACAAATGCCTGGAGCAGTCAGCACAGTGGATCATACATCAGCTGTCATCGTGAGCTGAAACACGTCTACACACTCAGTAGCATATTTTGGGGCCTGATTAGAACAGTATGTCATCTGGGAGCACCAAGGAGGACTTGCCAGGCCAGAATTATTTACAAGTTGCATTTTGTGTCCTAGAAAGTTTTATAAGTGAAGAAAAAGATATCTGGGGGGCGGGGGGGGGAACAACCTAAAAAAAGATAATGCAACATGTTGGTTTCAAATATGCAAATGATAATTTTTAAAAATCTCAAACATGGTATTCAGTAGATGTTACAATGTTACAAACAGCCAGAGAGAGTTTTATAACTCAATGCTTTTTTTATTCCCCCGAGTGTATGGGGCACACAATGTTAACATAGTTTCAGGTATCCAACATAGTGATTTGAGAAGTATATACATTGTGCTATGTTTGCCACAAGGGTAGCTATGTAGCTCAAGTCTCATAAAAATATTTTCAAATATTAAACAAATAATAACATCCAAATAATAAACAAATATTGTTATTTATACAGATCCTCTCTTTCTGGGTCACTGTGGACCTGGCATCAGAGAATCACTTTTTGATTAGTTGTCTTTTTTCCAGTTTTCAACTCAAAATGCCAGAGCATGATTGGTTGACAAGGGACCCATGTAGGAGACTATGCCTGTGGTTGTGTGCTCCATGCATGTTGAGATAGGCTGTGTTTGTTGAAGGTAAATGGCTATGTGCAATGTCAAGACAGGTAATTAGATTCGTGAAGGAGAAGGTTAAATCTAGGATGCCCTTGGAATGAGCAAAACTTTATTCTCAAGGACCTCAGATTCCTCCTCTATACCCTTTTTTCAACTTTAAACCCTAAGTATTCTTATGTATACTTTCCCTCTTTACATCATTTTTCCCCACCCTGCTACTCTTTCCACCTTGTTCTCAAAGCATTTTAATGGCTATTAAACTGTTAAATAAAATGAGACAAAGATGTATCATTTACACTTTAGAAAAATTTTACCTATCTCATGTTCCTAAATTCATACTTCAGATAATTTGCCCGACACTAGTCTGGCTATCATCTCACTCTGTAGGGTTTTCTCCAAATAAATACGGTACAAAAGCTAGACTTCTATTTGAGCAATTGGATTCCAAGTTTCCTAAATAATCAATAATAATGATAAGTAGTATGAAGAAAGAGCTAATAACAAATAAATTATTTCATAATTAGAATTTAAATCACTTTTCTTCTATAAATGATTATAGGTAGTTAACATACTTAGGTACCAAAATATTGTGGTGTATTTTGAGGTTTTTTTTCTTAGAAGAAAGGAGGTTTACTTATCATATATTTTCACTGAGTCACTTTTTATTATTTACCTCATGATAAGTACAGTCACAAAAGACACAGCTAGATGGAAGAGATGGGGATCAGGGCATTTTGTGGCCATTTTTGGCCATTCATCATATGTATATGAGGTTTTCTTTTTAGTTTAACAACTTACGTAAAACATTTCTTCCTTTAAAAAAGATCTGCTCTTTTCTCTGTCCCACACTACTTAAATGTTATGCCTAAAAATGTTAGTAAATAAGTTTATATGAACTTTAAGAACTTTGGCTATTAGCCCTTTCTTACTTTCTGATATTTCAATCCGTTAAAAGCAAAAATGTTAGTGCTTTTTTGTCAATAAGAATATAAGACTCTAAAGATTTTCATGTAACTTTTAAAGAAAGTCTTAAAATCTGTATTTGTAGGGGGAGAAAAAAAAAAAAAAAAACAGAAATAGGTCTCTTTCCTGCCCAGTAGGATATTAATGTATACAAGTGATGGGAGTGGGTGGCTCAGTTGGTTAAGCATCTGCCTTCATGATCTGCCTTCAGCTCAGGTCATGATCCCAGGGTCCCAGGATGGAGCCCCACATCAGGCTCCCTGCTGGGCAAGACATCCGCTTCTCTCTGTGACCCTCCCTGTTCTTGTGCTCTCTCACTCATTCACTCATTCACTCTCTCTCAAATAAATAAATAAAACCTTTAGAAAAAAAAAAGTATTTTTGAAAAAGAAAAAAGAAGTGATGGGAGCAATATGGGATAGTGATACTTTTTGTAGGAAATTACTAAGAAACTGCTATATTTATATGATACTTGATGATATTGATAAAAAAACGGGCTTGATAATTAGAAATTAGCTATGTAGGGAAAGGCATTATGTAGGAAATAATCTGGATTTGCAAATGATGTTGATTTGGTTTTATTTTATCTGAATGTTTACTTTTATGTATACTGTATATTGACCATAATAGTTCAGCCTGTTCTAGTGAAAATGGATGAACATTCTCAAACAGCTCCTTATTTTTTGCCAAAAAACTGGCTGAGATTTATTTATTTTTAGTAAATAAGGGACAATATATAAAGACATAAATGTGTTTTTAAATTTTTCAAACTCAATGTGTTTGCCATAGGAAAGTTACTATATCAGTTCTTGTTTTCAAGTATTTCTAATAATCCACAGCTTTGCTTATAATAGGTGCTGATCCTAGTGAACATAGAGGAAAATTTATCTTGAAAATAAATGTCCATTTCCCCAAAAATATGTGATACCTATGAAACCAGAAATTTTGTAACTTATTTAAAGATGTAAGGAACTTAAAAACTTATGTTTTCTTATCTTTCAAATAACTTATCTTTCAAATAAAAGGAAATTACTAAATATATACTCCCCATGCAATAAATAAGAGAAAATGAAAAATTACTGTACTAATATTAGTTATTCCATTTGGAGATGGGCATATTTCTTGTCACAGTCTGTTCCACAAGTATTTTTCTAGTGGTCACTGAGATTGTGAATCAGATCTAATTAGTCCTTCTCAACCATGTTAACACTGAGGCTTTTCAAGCACTCAGGCAGAATTAGTATTATGATAATAAGAGAATTACTTTGAATGCTATGTAGGGAAAAAGTTCCGCATGCAGGAAAAAAAAAAAAAAAGGATCAGTTGCCATAATAGGTAAACATTGTGTTGTCTGGTACTGTGCTTTAAGTATGGAAGTCTAACGACATTCTTAACACTGCAGAGGTGTGTGGAAAGCCATGACACATGTCTCTGGAATATAAGGGCTCTCCTTGAGCTGGGGAAGCTTTGCATCCTCACATAAGGAGTCAGGTAACTTTCAAAACAGTCTCGGCCAGGGAACCAAATGTGTGGCACCAACTCTGGGAGTTGTAGCTGGGCTCCTGTGCATGCAGCTGTGTAGACTAAGGAATCTTAAAGAATGAGGATAATGTTGGAGAAGAGGGGGAACCTCTTTAGAAGAAACCCATTGAGAGAGTGATACGTGAAAGATTGGAATATTTGTTGTTCGTTGTCACTGATAATACATTTTAACGTATATGTTTAAAAAATTCAGTGTTCTGCTGTATCAAATATTTCTCATTGCTCACTGAAATAGCGTCATTCCCAGTCAGGCAAACATATCAAAGTTGACGGCGTCTCTTGTGGTAAGAGTTTACCACAGTAATTTTAATTTTGAAATTTGTCTACTGAACCACTCAGTGATAACTATATAATTACTAATAATTCTGACGGCTGACAAATAAAGTACGGAAAACAAGTAAGCAGGTGAAATTTTATTTGAAAATATACCTTAGATGAATTTTCATTTTGAACAGGATATTTTGGTGTTGCACAAGCACAGATTAGACATATTGTGTGAGTTATAAACTTAATTTAGAGGGTGCCTCGGTGGCACAGTTCATTAAGCATCCGACTCTTGGTTTTGGCTCAGGTCATAATCTCAGGGTTGTGAGATTGAGCCCCACATTGGGCTCTGTGCTCAGTAGAGTCTGCTTGAGTTTTGCTCTCTCCCTCTGCTTCCATTTGTGCTCTCTCTCAAATAAAAAAATCTTAAAAACCAAAAAAAAAAAAGAAAAAACCCCTTAACTTAGTTTATCATATATTAGTATTAGGCAAGATTTAGCCTAGGTGCTTTCTTAGCTGCAATAAAACTTACTTTCACCTTGTATTTGAAATATAATGTATAGTTGGTACAGAATTTTTCAAGAAAACTATGATTCTCGAAATAATCGTGGTCATGTGCATATTATAATAGGTCTCATTTCATAAACATGGAAATCAAGGCTCAGAGAGATGAAATGACCTTTCCAAGGCTAAATTGCTTTTAAAAAATAGAACTAGGGTTAGACATTTGGATATCTTGGACCAGTACTCTTTTCTGTTACCAATAGTGCCTCTTACATCAGAAGGTATATTTGAATTGCCTACCGTCACCTTCATTTAAATATACATATACTTAAAATTAAGTCATTAAAAATAATTGAACTCTGTACTTTTAGGGAAAGAGGGAATATGAAATGTATTGGCTCCTAGCAGGAGGTTGTCCCAAGTGAAAGAGCCAGGGGGTACTCTATCAGAAACTCGGGAAAGTATTTGTAATATTTGTCACAGGAGAAACACGACCAGATTGAGACAGTATCTTTATCACTTCTAGTCCAGAATTCACTCCCAGGAAACAAAAAAACAAAAGAGAAAAATAAAGGGCATCTGCCTAAATGCCTATTAGAGGGACTGTGTTACCTGAAAAAAAAAAACAAAAAAACAAAAAAACACACTTGATTCTTTCAGAGAGATGCTGTTCAAAGTTTGTTCAACACAGTTAATAATGTAACCAAAAAGATAGTTGCCTCAATGCTTATTGAGAAGTATTCGTTAAAATGCTTGAGATTTCAAAAATGACTTGATAAAAATTTCAAAGTATTCTTCAGAACTTTATAGGAATGCTAAAAACTAAGGATTGCTAAAACTTTAGAAATACAAAAAATTACCCTAATGGTGACTGGTCTTCAGTGTTGTTTTTAGAGATACCAAGTTTCTATTATACTATTTGCCTTGTCTAAAAAATATGGTGAGGTTTTGGTTTCCATGGTGACACAACTCTTTTCATACATATTTATCATCGAAATGCCAGAAACCCACCCCGTTCTATCAAAGAATGCTACTTTAGCACTTAATAATGGAAGTTAAAGCTGATTTATTTTTTATGTCAGAGTGTTTTAAACAGATCCCTCTATCACTGAAAACTGAGGCAGCATTACAGTCATTTTCTCATAAGCAGTTTATTTCATACATGACTTCTGAAAAATACTTCTGGTTTTTAAAAACTGGAGAAGACTTGGCTTCCTTTTTCCTGCAGTCAGCACCACAGGGATTCCCAGCTAAGCTTTCAAAATGTTGCAGAACATACACTGCATAAAGCACACAACCTTCAATTTCATTAATACAGTGCTCAAAAGGAGAACATGCACATCTTGCCTTTGCCAATGCTCAGAGAGCAATAAAGTTATTACCTATTGCAAAATTAATATTTTGGAAAGTGAAATGCTTAACTTTTCTTCCATTTACTATCTTTTTAGAGGTGCCTAATTTTCCTTGAGATCTGCATAGAGATTCTTGTTTTTCTTCTACCAAGGTCCTTTTTCTTTAAAAAAAAAAAAAAAAAAAAGAGCCCCCAAATTGGGTATATGTTTACGTCATCTTAAATAATTCCCCTTTTGTTTCTACACCATCTCTTAGCCCCTCCCTTAACAGTGCTCTCATTTTGAAGTTCAAGTGTTGTGGCTAGTTTATTATTTAACTGATTTTGCATATTAAAACCACCAAGAAAGGGAAGAAATATAATTAAAGCAGTTAATTGTTATTAACCTGTTTTTGTTGACACAAAACAACAGCATTGTATTTAGGAAACGAATGAAAACATGATGAGTTAAATAAGTTTCAGACACAAATAAGACCTGTTTAAAAGCCCTTACAGTACATCAAAACAGTACAGATAAAAATGTATTGGAACCTCAAAGAAAGGAAGTTGAATGAAAGGTAAAGATCTAAGTTGTCACTCAAAAAATAAATTGGACATAGAGGAGTTCAAATACTCCTATCCCCTATTAGGGTGCGATGTTCAGTTGCATTTATTCATCTTCCTAAGAGAAGTAAGGGAGCCCCGGAGGGCGGCACATGGAAGTGGTCTGGGTCAGTTTCCTTAGCATCACCTTAGGCATTTGCCCATGGGAATGCTAGCTCAGCTGTCACAACATGTTTTGATTTTGGTTTTATATGAATAAGCCCTCTTTATGACTAAAAATTCAAGAATGAAAAGAAAGAATTTTCAAAATCTTCCTCTATAAGAGGGTGTCTTATTCCAATTTAGACTGTTCTCTCATTATCACATTCTTTGGAGAAGATTTTCTTCTTGACTCGATGCAGCAGTTCTCTTTTAGGAAAGTAAATTCTTTGGGATGATTACAAATGATGACATTTTTGTGGTGCCCCGTGCACATTCCACTGTGGTCCAGAGACGTGCTGCTTCTACCAATATTCCTTAACTAGTGAGTAGAATGCTACATTCAGAGAAACTCTGAAGACATTAAAAAAAAATGAATGCACCACCTTAGAATCTATATGTTGAAGCACACTTATTTATTATAAAATTATGTAGATTTGTTCTATAGAAATTAAAAAAAAACATTGAAGTAAAATGGATGTGATTTAAAAGAACTTGAGATTGTTATCTTAGAAATAACAGTGATTGACATTTTGACACATTTTATTCCAAATTGTCTCATTCATAAGTATGATAACATTAAATGCATTAAATAAATCCAGTCAAAAGGCAAAAATGGTCAGTCTGGTTTAAAAAACAAAAACATCATTTAACCACATGCCATTTCTACAAGACATCCTAGCTTCAAAAATACAAATGGATTGAATGTAAAAGGGTGAAAAATATATATATGCCATGCAAACAACAACCATAATAGAGCTGAGGTGGCTACACTAGTATCAGACAAAATGACTTTAAAACCAAAATTAATGTTACTAGGATAAATGGAGTAATTCACAGTGATAAAAGTATAAATCTATGAGGAAGCTATAGCAGTTATACACATATTTGCGCTAGATGACAGAGCCCCAAATACATGAAGCTAAGACTGACAGAACAAAGAGGAAAAAGACACAACTCAGCAGTAATAGTTGAAGACTCAGTACCTCTCTTAAATTACAGATAGAACAAAGAGGTAGAAAATCAGTAAGAATGGACACGAAGAATATTATCAGCCAGCAAGACCTAACAGACATCTATTGAACACTCCATTCAAGTACAGTAAAATATACATTCTTCTCAAGCACACATGGGACATTCTCCATAGTGGACCATATGTTAGGTTATATACAAGCCTCAGTAAATTTAAAAGGATGACAATCATAAAAGGCATGTTCTCAGAAAGTAATGGAATTTAGTCAGAAATCTGTAACATAAGGAAAATTGAGAATTTCACAAATACGTAGAAATTAAACAACATGTTCCTAAATCATTGATGGATCAAAGAATAAATCAAAGGGCAATTTGAAAATACTTTGAGATGAATGAAATGAAAACATATCCTACCAAAACTTTTGGGTTGCAATTAAAGCCATGCTTAGTAGGAACTTTAAAATTGGAAAAGCTTATATTAAAGAAGAAAGATCTCAAATTTAAAAAGAAATCTTACGTTTTATCTTGAAAAAAAGAACAAATTAAGCTCAAAGCAAATAGAAAGGAAATAATAAACATTACACATAAATAAAATATAGAATAGAAATGAATAAATAGAAGAAATCAATGAAACTAAGTGTTGGTTCTTTTAAAAAGGTTAAAAAAATTGACAAATCCTTGACTAGACTGATGGAGAACAATAAAAGGCTTAAATTACTAAAATCAGAAGTGAAAGAAGTGTGAGTCATCACTACTGACTTTACAGAAATGAAAAACAATTATATTAAGGGAACACAATAAACAAATGTCCTCCACATTAGGAAAATTAGATAAAATGGATAAATTCCTAAAAAGACACAAACTGACTCACAACTGACTCAAAAAAAAATAGGAAAATCTGAACTACTTAAAAAAAGTAATTGGGTCCAGAGGGCTTTCCTTTAAAATTCTGCCAAATATTTAAATAATTAGTTCTCATTATTCACAAACTCTTCTATAAAAATGTATAACAGGACTTCACAAATCATTCTGTGAAAACTGTATTATTCTGATACCTGAACAATACATGGGCACAAGACAAAAATAAAACTGATGACCAACATATCTTATGAATATGGATTAAAAAATGCACATACTAGCAAATTGAATCTAACAATATATAGAAATTATAGAAAATAGAAAATTTGAACAGATCAATTACATGTAATGAAATTGAACTGGTAACCAAAAACTACCAAAAAACAAAAGTCCAGTACCAGATATATTCACAGATGAATTCTACCAAAAACTTAAGGAAGAGTTAATACCTATCTTCCTCAAACTATTTCAAAAAATGGAAGATGAAGGAAGGCTTCCAAATACATTCTATGAGACCAGCATTACTCTGATACCAAAACCAGACAAAGAAACCACAAAAGGAGAAAACTACAGGCCAAAATCCCTGATGAACACAGATACAAAACTCTCTACCAAAATATTAGCAAACTGCATGCAACAATACATTAAAAAGATCATCCACTATGATCAAGTACGATTTATTTCAGGGATGCAAGGATGGTTCAATATTTACAAATCAATCATCATAATACAACACATCACCAAAATGAAGGATAAAAATCACATGATCATCTCAATAGATGCAGAAAAAGCATTTGACAAAATTCAACATTTATTCATGATAAAAACTCTCAACACAGTGGGTTTAGAGGTAATATACCAGAATATAACAAAGGCTATATATGAAAAACCCATGGTTAACAACGTATCATTGAAAAACTGAGAGGTTTTCCTCTATGATCAGGGAAAAAACAAGGATGTCCCCTCTCACCACTTCTACTCAACATAGTACTGGAAGTCCTAGCCTCAGCAATCAGATAAGAAAAAGAAGAGGCATCCATATTGGTAAGCAAGTTAAACTGCCACTATTTGCAGATGACATGATACCATACATAGAAAATCCTTAAGACTCCACCAAAAAACTGCTGGAAGTAATAAATTTAGTAAAGTTGCAGGACACAAAATGAACACCTGGAAATCAGCAGTGTTTCTGTAGTGTTCTGCAAGTGTTTCTGTATACATTAATAACAAAGTAACAGAAAGAGACATTAAGAAAACAGTACCATCTACAATTGTAGCCAAAAGAATAAAATATCTAGGATTAAACTTAACTGAAGAGGTGAAAGAAGTACTCTGAAAACTATAAAATATTGATGAAAGAAGTTGAGGATGATACAAACAAATGGAAAGATATTGCATGTTCATGGATTGGGAGAATTAATAGTTAAAGTGTCCATATTACCCAATTGAATCTACAGATTCAGTGCAATTCCTACCAAAATACCAACAGCATTTTTCATAGAACTAGAATAAATAATACTAAAATTTGTATGGAACCACAAAAGACCGCAAGCAGCCAAAACCATCTTGAGAAAGGAAACATACACACACAAAAAATGATATTTTGTTTTTAATTAAGCTAAATTAATTAATTAATTTGAGGAAGAGTATAATTTTTCCAATTGTGTGTCTTTCTACCAAGAGATATGGCTTATCTTTCATTTATCACAATCTTTTAAAATATGATTTCTTAAAGCTCAAAAATTTTTTGTCACATTTCACATATCTTCACAATTTTAGAGTTAGTATAGTGATTAGTGATTGCCTTTTAAAATAGATTAAACAAGGGGCACCTGGGTGGTTCAGTCCATTAAGCATTTGCCATCCCTTAAGCTCAGGTCATGATCTAAGGGTCTTACAATCAATCTCCACGATCAAGCCCCACATCAGGCTCCCTGCTCAACGGGGAGTCTGCTACTTCCTCTGCCCCTCTCTCTAACCCCACTCTTACTATCTCCCTCTCAAATAAATAAATAAAAATCTTTAAAAAATAGATGAAATAAAAAAATATTTTAACATTGCTTTTTAAATATATTATTTTTAAAAATAAAACCTGTACATTTTGATCATAGAAAAGAGTCTATGTATTTATATTTTACACATACATATAGAAATGTATTTATATTTTACACATACATATAGGAAGATAATAATTGAGAATCAATAAACACTATTTGATAAGTATCTGATAAAAATGATGAAATGCTTAATAATGCACTGCTTAATTCTACTAGGATTTATATATTTCTGTCCACAATTAGATCAGTCTATAGTTTTTTTTATGCATACTATCTCAGGTCTTTTTTTTTTTTTTTTAAGATTTTATTTATTTGACAGAGATCACAAGTAGGCAGAGAGGCAGGCAGAGAGAGAGGAGAAGCAGGCTCCCTGCCGAGCAGAGAGCCCGATGCGGGGCTCAATCCCAGGACCCTGAGATCATCACCTGAGCCGAAGGCAGAGGCTTAACCCACTGAGTCACCCAGGCGCCCCTATCTCAGGTCTTGATATCAAGAGTATGCTAGATTGGTCTGTGAATTGGTATGTTTCCATTTCAAAGTGTTTTATTTTTTAATAGTTAATGCAATTTTAGAATTTTCTGTCAGATTTATATCAACATTTCTAGAGGTTTTAAAATTATTTTTTACTCTTTCATAACTATTTACTTGTTCAGATATTCTTTGGTGTCCATTTGGGGGGGGAGTTTTTTTCTTGAAAATCATTCACTTAGAAATTTCTACATTTGTTAGAATAGGATTATGCTTCATATTATCTTAGATTTTGTTTTTCCAATCTCTAGACCTGTGATTCACATATTCTGATTCTTCTTTCGTGTCATCTTATTTGATTACAATAGACATTTTATTATATGTATATTATTTTTAGAGCCAACTTATGGATAACAATTCTGTTTTTTCATTTGTGACTTTGAAACTGTGCTTTTATGCTTTTTAACTCAATTTTTGTTTTCTTTAGCTTGGATTATATTTCATCAAACTTCTGGAAAAATATTTCAGTTTATTTAGTTTGTTTTCCTTGCTAAATAATTAAACCTTTCAACGTGATAAATTTACCTCTATTCATATTATTGGCCACATATGCTTTAGTTTGCAATGTTTTCATTTCTTTTTTTGCTGAATATCATATAATTGAAGTTTTAATTTTTTTTTTCTGTATAAGTAGTTATTTAAGAGTGTTTTTTCCACTTTTCACATCAGAGTATTTATTTTTTTATTTATGGCAATGTGGTCTAATAAAGTGTGTTTTGTGGAACATATTGAACCAAACTTTATATGCTAATATATGATCCATTTAAAAAATACTCCATAGACACATAAAAAACAAATTTATTTTTATCAACTATAATTTTACATTATTTATCTTTACGTTCAAGAAGGCTTTACAACTTTAATTTCTCTTTTGCAGTCAGGGTTTTGATGCTCACTACTCATACTTTTGTATTACACCTACCATAGTCTTCATTTATTTATTTTGACTCATCTTGATTGATTATCATTGGTTACTGAATGATTGCTTTTAGGAAGTTTCTGTGGGTGGCATATTCCCTGAATTCTTACATATCACAAGTTCCTTTTATTGACTTCACAAAAATTGGCTAGGTTTTGGGACACCTGGGTGGCTCATTTAAATAGCTGCCTTCAGCTCAGGTCATGATCCCCGGGTCCTGGGGTCAAGCCTCAAGTAGGGCTCCCTGCTCAGCAGAGAGCCTGCTTCTCCCTCTCCCTCTGCCTGCTGCTCTACCTACCTGGGTTCTTTGTCTATCTCTCTGTCAAATATATAAACAAAATATTAAAAAAAAAACTGGCTAGGTTTATAGACCTTAGCTCATAAAAACCATCATAGTTATGTACACATTATTTCTTCATGTGTTATTACTGAATATTATAGAGCAAAAGACTTTTTTTTCCATCTTCTTAGGTGAACTAGTGTTTACTCCTTTTTGTTGTGTCTGGAAGATTCGTGGTTTTTTTTTTTTTTAAGATTTTAATTATTTATTTGACAGAGATCACAAGTAGGCATAGAGGCAGGCAGAGAGAGAGGGGAAAGCAGGCTCCCTGCTGAGCGGAGAGCCCGATGCAGGGCTCGATTCCAGGACCCTGGGATCATGACCTGAGCGGAAGGCAGAGGCTTTAAACCACTGAGCCACCCAGGCACCGCCAGATTCGTGTTGTTTGATCTTGGATGTTTGCATAATGTTTTTTATCTTTAAATTCAAGTTTGTCATCAGGAAATTTACCTGAACCTCTAGAAAAGACTTGGTGTTCTCGACAACCAGATCCATAGTTTTCTGAGTTAAATAATGCTTTTTTGTTTGTTTGGCCCCCTCATCTCATTAACAATAAATACTACCTCTCTTTGCTTATGATTTCTCTTTATGTAATATCTTATATCCATGTATTTAATGTCTCCTGACAACCATGTCTAGTACATTGTTTTATTATTTTCATATCTTGGTCTTTCCCCTGTTTTCAGGAGGGCTTCTTAAGTTCATCACCTCCCTATTCAGTTTCCTGAGGTGCCAGTTCTAATCTTTTCTGTGTCAATGAAAATTTAAAATTTTTAACTTTGCAATCCTAATGTCCTCTACATGTCTTTTTTCAGCCCATTTTTATGCCTCCTTACTTCTCGTTTCAACCTCCATGGTCAAGCCTTTTGCATGTTAAGACTTCTGTCTTAGAAAACAGAATACACTTGACCTACCTTGAGTCAAAAAGGATGTGTGGCAGTGTCCATGGCTTAAAGAATGCCAGAATAGCTGAAGAAACAAATTGTAGGTTGAGATTTCAGGGATGACTCCTACAGCCATACTGAAGAACCTGTTTACCATGGGAGATGATACTTCCTCTTTGATCAGAAAGCTGTCTTCCGATGTGCAACATGGCTCCCGCAGCTCCGGAACTATACTGCCTCTCCAACAAACCAGATTCCATGTGGTCAGTCAGTCAGGTACCACTACCAAGAAGTCGCCTTGATAGCAGCTTCAAACCAACATTATCCATATAATAATCTGTAAATCGCAATAGATGCTACACATCCTGGTTTGACATCCACAAATCTAGTGACCAGGCAATGGGACCGTCACTAATGGTGCAATAGAAAAAAAAAGAAAAAGCACATACCTCTTTGACCATGATTACCAGTAGAAATAGAGAATTCTTTTGTTTCGCTTTCCCCTTCCAAATCTCATTAGGCTGTATCAAGTGGTAGAACCACTGGATGGGATAACACCCAGAAACTTGGCTGGAATGGGATCTGGAAAAAAAAATGGGGTTTTAGTTTTCTAGCATCTGCTTTATCAGAAGCTACCTTGAGAGGAATTTTGCCAGACACTGAGTACAAAGCCATGCTATCTACCTCAATTTACTGCTCTGGATATTCAACTTTGAACAAGCCCTTCTTTCCTTCTTTCCACCTTCCAGATGACAGCAAGCAATAGCACAGCAAAACACATCCTGCAATAACGCGTTTCTTATGTGCTTTAACTTATGGACTCAATTACAAAGTAAACTAACACCAACATGGCTCATGTAAAATGACAGGAGAAATGAGGAATATAAAATTGCCTAGCAAAAATTCTATAAATATAAGCACACGGGAAGACGAGTATCATGAGGTGATTATTATTTACAACTTCCTTCCAAAGCTCCTCCTCAGGTCTCTTCCTCCTTGGGCAACATATCAAATGCACTGGGATTTTTACCTGGTGAATGACCCAAATTATCACATCTGCAGTTTCTGAGACTTCACTGATTGTGCATGCTATTCCATTAAGATTTTTTTTTTAAGGTTTTATTTATTTAAGAGGAGAGAGCTCACAAATAGGGGGAGGGGCAGAGGGACAAATAGACTTCCTGCTGAATGGAGAGCCCAACATGGGGTTCGATCCCAGGACCCCGAGATCACACCCTGAGCTGAAGTCAGACACTTAACTGACGGAGTCACCAAGGCACCCTCCATTAAGTTTTGTAGTTGGACACACCGAGCCAGGATGTGTCCTAGAGGATTCCTGAATCATAGATATGTTTCTCCCTGCCCTGCATAACAGCTGCAATTCTATTTCCTCTTTGTAATCAGGACCACTCAGCCCAGGAAATACAATAATCCTCTTTCTATCTATTGGTCCAGTGGCATGAGTATCTCAGTACTTAAAAGCAGTAGTCTCAACTTTCAGTTCAAAGAACCCTTGATGTGTTCCTGGTGGAAGCATTCAACTCTTGAGTGCCAAGTCTCTAAATTATCAGAGACAAAGTCACAGAAATGAGAAAAAAAACTATTATTAGTGGGTCCATGAATGTACTGATGAAGGGTGCCATTAATATAGCCATCCCGTAGTGCCTAGACCAGTGTATTCCAATGATGAGAAGAAAAGGACTACACATTTTCTAAATGAAAGGATATATCATCCTGTAGGGAAACATTCTATCCCAGCAAGATATCAACTTACAGTTTTCAGTAGTCTATTCTATCTTTACAAAAGTCCCATTGTTTCTGAGTGCATGCTAAAAATAGTGAACCTCTTGTGAGTCAGCACACTTTCTCTCCTATTTCTTCTATATAATGGATTTCACAGTCAGTCAGTAGTTGTGTTGTATGGTAATACCATGGTAAAAAAGTAAACTATTCAGCAAGTCCAAAACATATTGCTTACAAAACAGGCAGTAAAGTCAAATCTGTAACTATGATAAGCCAGTTCACTCACTGGTTGGTATACTTACTTCCTCTTCCATACAGGAGGAATCCAGTGGAATCAGCCTGTCCCCGCTGCTCAGTGGGCTTTTCTGGCAGTGATGCTATAGGTTGCTGAATGCCCATAAATTCATGTTTTCCCTTGTCGACAGTGATGGTTTAAGAAACTCTTTGCCACTATGTGTCTACCTTCTAAGGCTAACAAAATCATTGCTGCCTTCAATGCAACTAATACAGGAAATCAGTTACATATTTTCACTTCCTGAGTGTTTCCTGTTCTGTTGACTATACACTGTACAGCCCATCTCGAAGAATGTGGAGAATGGAATAGCACTGCAGGTAGTTAGAGCCAAAGGGATTTATTGCAGGATCTTAAGTGGCCCACAGAACTGTCAGAAGACCTAAAGAAATGGAGGCACCTGCCTCTCAACATCCACAAAGAGGTTATCCAGACATTAGGGTACTTACTAATGCTGTTGCCAAAATACCCAGATATCTCTGTTATGAGATATTATGTGTAGAACCTCACTTCCTAGGAGAAGAGTTCAGGCTCCAATACAGAACTTGCCAGCAGAGGGAGGAGTCCTTTATGCAATTTCTTCTCTACTTGGTAGAGCTACTGCCCCAGGATCAAGTGCTCTGATCCTTCTGCCTCACTTTCAGGCCAGGTATATTGCAAAGTTGCTCTTGTGCCTCCTCCTGCCATGGCTGCCTCTTTGTCACGAAGGAGCTGGGGCCATGCCTAGGGCTGGCAGATAATGCGCAGAGGACCCAGTGAATTTTAATTTCAGACAACAAATATAGTTTTAGCTCAAGTATGTACCAAAGCACATAGGGCAATGCAATCGCAGTGAAGAAAGTTTTCACTGACCCTCTGAAATCGTTTCGGGGCACCTCAGATTTTTATTTGCTGCATCTGCCAAACCTAGCCATCCTATACTCAGTGGAATTCCCCATGTATTAGAAAAGCCAAGATAGCTTGTGGCCTTGCTGACTTTCTGGGAGGCCATATAGAATTGCATCTGAGAGTGTCATCTCGAGTCAGATTGCCAGAGTGTACATCTTAGTTCCTTTCCTTATTTTTTGAACTCAGATAAGTTACTTAAGTTTTCTGTGCTTTACTTACCTGTGAAGTTGACCTATTAAGGTACCTACTTCAAGGGTCAAGAGAAGCATTAAGTGGCATAATTCATGTTTGGCATTTAGAAAAACATCTGGCACATATGTTAGTATTATTATTTCTGCTGGGAGAACAAGGAAATGCTGGAGACTCCCCTAAACGACTAGTTGGAAACACTCATCTGCAACAGAAAAGTGATCTCAAATTTAAACCTCCCATCTTCCCCATAGATTTTCCTTGCCTTCAGTGTTCATGTTTCCAATTAAAAAGGTGTCAGGGTTCTGCCAGCCTGTCCTCTGATTGCTTCCGGAGAGTCTGAACGCATTCTCAAGAGAGGAATTGTGAACTAGCCTTTGGTGCCTTGTCATTTCATGTGCACGAGATCTAGCAGAAATACTTTGCTATTTCTGACAATGGAAATCATAACCCTTCTCTGGTCTTTAACTGATGCACATTAGTGTCTATTTTTATATTTCTTTGGTCATTTCAGGAGATGCGTAACAGAATGGAAATTAGACCGTTGGACTCGAGTCCATCAGCTTTCTCAAGATTCCAAGGCATAAGCAGAACCATCATTTTGTTTTAATCACTTGACTGTATTGATACTTAATAACTGGTGTGATACTTAAAATTCAGAGAGACAATATTGGAGAAAAAATCTTTCAACATGAGCTTCGTTGACTGGCTCACTTCTGTGTTGTTTATAAATTTTAGCTTAACCCTCCTCACTAGTTCTCTATGTTAATATATGAAATTCCCTCTTTTTTTGCAGTTAATGTAATACAAATCTAATCCTTATGCAATGATTCTAGCTCAGGCTTCTTTCCAGTCCTCTGGAGTTATTTATATGCAATTTTCAAACAGAGATGATCTTTCCTATATGCACTAATAATATTTACATTTTTAAATGGAACACAGACTCAAAGTTGAGGTAAAAGGTTATGAGGTCAAAGAAACATAGAGATTAGATCTTTAACCATGCAGACTGTAACATATTGAAAATAGCAATATCATATTTTTGCAAATTTCATGCTCTCATTGGAGACATAGATACCTAATAGAAGGAGGATTTCTTTTTAAAAAGAATAACTGTGTTCATTAATAACTATTAAGTTAACCCACATGAAGACTGGTGGCTATTAGGATAAAAATATATCTGAACAATCCCAAACAGTGATGTCTAAAATGTTGCAGGAAAAGGGGTAGAAATAATGGAATAATATTTCAAACAATCAGTGATAGTAAAGTGAATGTAAAGTTCTAATTAATGGAGCTAGTTTTTCAAGGGGTGAAGTCACTATTTGCAGGGAAGCTAAACACTGAAAGATCATTTCAGATCTGCCCTACAAACTATTGGTGAATTTAAAAATTTTTATGAAGCATCACAGGATGAATACAGAACCAACGCAAGGTCTGAATGCAAAATGCAGGCTAACTGAAGTGTCCTTCCTTTTCCCAGGTTCTCTGGACTCATCCCTCCAGAAAAGGAGTCGGATGAGAGAATAGTCTGAGATCCTTCTCAACAACTTGTACAGATCTTGTTGCCTCTTTTTTTTTTTTTTTTTTAAGATTTTATTTATTTATTTATTTATTTGAGAGAGAGAGAGAGAGAGAGAACATGCAGGAGCAGGGGAGGAGGGAATGGAGGGGGTGGGGCTGGGAGAAAGAGGGAAAGAATGCCAGGCACACTGCACTGAGTTTGGAGCCCGACCTGGGTCTCCATCTCAGGACCCTGAGATCATGATGATGGGGTTTTGGAATATAGATGAGGTTCAGTGGGGTGGAGTCTGGAGCCAACAACCAGGAAAGAATTCTTGAGAGTCTTTGGTGCAAAATGGTGGTTTATTAAAGCACAGGGACAGGACCCATGGACAGAAAGAGCTGCTGTACCAGGGTTTTGAGGGGTGGTTGATTATATACTATAGGGTTGGGGGAAGTAAGGAAAAACGGATGGTTTCTAAAAGAATTTTCATATGCTAAAGAGCACCTACATGACAATGGAGGCCTTGACGTTGTCAATTTAAGGTTGTTTATCCCTCTAGTAAGGCATTGACATTAAGATAGTTGGGAGATTCCTGAAAAAAATATCACACATGTCCCACCCAGGAGTGGTCAGTGGAGGAGGTTGCAGGGTGTCAGGTAAAGCCAGGCTTCTGCTCCCTCATCAATGACTGAGAGGAAACCAAGAGTTGGACATTCAACCAACTAAGCCACCCAGGCACCCTCTTATTGCCTCTTTTTTTTTTCTTTAAGATTTTATTTATTTACTTGAGAGAGAGAGAGAGCATGAGAGGGGAGAGGGTCAGAGGGAGAAACAGACTCCCTGCTGAGCAGGGAGCCCGATGTGGGACTCGATCCCTGGACTTCAGGATCATGACATGAGCTGAAGGCAGTTGCTTAACTAACTGAGCCACCCAGGCACCCTTTTATTGCCTCTTTTATATGAGAATAAGGTTTTCAGTGTCATGACTGGAAGTTTATGCTCTCTACTGAAGTTAGATCTTTTGTCAAAACACTGAAGAGCTCTTTCAGTGTCTAATAGAAAGTTTCCTATAGTATATCTCAAGTGGTAGAAGTTTATGCCATGGACATGGAACATCTTGAGATAAAACATTCCTTTCTTTTACACATTGGCCCTAGTTTCTGAGTCTCAAGCCTTGTTATCTAATAATAAATTATATCTATAATTTACCCTTAGAAAAGTGACAGTTACCACATTCAACCTCTAAGTTTGGAAAATATTGGTTTATCAATACATGTGTAGATTAGAGGTCAGCACACTTCTTTCCTTAAAAGGCCAGACAGTAAATATTTTAGGGTTTACACACCTTAGGGTCTCTTTTGCAACTCCTTGGGTCTGTCATTGGAGGGGACACAGCTACGGATGATGCATAAACTAAGGGGCATGACTGGATTCTGAGAAAACTGCATTTACAAAAACAGCTAACAAGACTGTGGACGGTAGTTTGCTGATCCCAGTACTAGATAACACCATTTTCATGTAACAAAGTGATATCCTTCATCTTTTGCATTAAAATTTTAAATAAGGGTGCATTATTTTGCTTCTTACTTCTCTAAAGTATGTGATACACAATTCCTATACCTTTATTATGCCTGTGTGTTGCCTCTATGTATAAACTATAACTTAAGAGTTAAACTTTTATAAATGAATTCTCCAGAATCAAGAGATGTTTGCTTTCTGATACCGTAATTGTTTTATTTTAAGGAACTCATGTCTGTGTCTTATTTTTATGAAATTTACATGAATAAATAACACAGAGGAAAAGGCAAAAATCCTTTTTTTTTAACCTGAAGAGGTATGGACTCAGATGAAAATAATAGTTTATCCTGAAACCAGCCCCAATATAGAAAGGAAAACATAAGTTACGAATTAGAATTGCTTTGGTCAGCTATCATCCTAACCATTAAAGCATTCAGGAGTATGGGCAAAAGAGTAATGAAGAATATATAACTTTACAAAATGAGGATAGTCCAATCCCATAATCTGACATATGAATAAATTCCATTTGCAGCCCTCAATAGAAGTACTGTATGTTAAAGAACAAAAGAGCTCCAGGCTGTTTTTCATAATTTTTCTAATCCATTGTTTTAATGGAATGGATGAGTTTTGTGGGACTGAAAGAAAAAAGAGAAGAAGAAGCCCTCTCTTGTGAGCTGTGCATTTGCAAATAGTATCTTAGCCACCTGAATAAGGTACAGTAGTTTGAATAATGACGATATTGTCAATGATGCATTTTAAATCAATGTAACTCTAAAAGAAGGCAAGATCTTTCCTTCATTTCACATTACTGTATTTACCATTCTTTCTAGCTTTTTCCAAGGTAATAAATAATAAAAGAACTTAGGCTAGAAAAAAGTGACAACGAAAGAGGAAATCCTGAACACTTATTTTAACAAAAATAATAATTAGTAGTGTTCTATAAATAACTCTAACAAACATCTGCAAGAAATGGTAGTTCTATGAAGATGAATAAGCATTCTGGTTTGCAACTATAAGTGCTATTTCTGAAATTGCAGCAATCCATAGAGGGAAAGAAGATAGGCAAGGTGGGCCCAAGTATTATTTCTTTTACATATGTATGGCCCCTACCAATTTCAAAAGGAGCTCCACACTCACAAGAAACTTATAGTTCTGAATTTGGAGAAATATAGTCTAGGAGATCATTTTTTGTGTCACCAAAAATGAGCTAAATCCAGTATAGGAGAGAAAGAGTTAACTGAGTGATCTAGTGACATCTTTTGTCAGAAAAAAGCGGATGAAAGCTTCTAGATGTGGTGGTGAAAGGGGACTGTGACACATGACTTCTAAGCCACATGAGTTACAATATAGAAAAATAGTCAGAGAAGACAAATAGAGCTACCCTGCATCAGGCAAGGGTGTATTAACGAGAAGAGTCTGAGCTTGAATTCTGAGGTTCAGGAAGAGGAGCAGTGTGATTGATGGTGAGAAGAGCACACAAGTGTTGCTGTTTTCACTGCAGCCATAAGTCCTTGCCCTTGGACCTCTAGTGTTGCATCAGCTGGACAATGTCATTGTCAAACCTAAGCTCTACATTCTAGTAATTAAAAGAGACCAGAAAGCACTACTTATCCTGGATTCACTCACTCCTCTGTTAGAAACATAGAGAAATAAGGGAGCTCCTTTTCAGGGAGCTCAGTGTGTTTTCTGATGAACCAGAAACCACAATGGGATTTTGATACTCAATTTTAGCCCTAGGTTAAATCATGGAGTGCTGTGTCTCAAAATGAGAATAAAATAAGAGAACTCATTAAAAAGACATGTTATAACCAGGAGCATTTAGTCTTAGTTAGATAAGACTTTGAAAGAAGGTGATAATAAATAACTCTTCCACTGTATTAAGAAATATATTAGGATTTGACCTAAGAGAGCATCATGTAAATAAACCCTCTGACCATCTGTGTAGAGAAATTGGCAGTCACTCTATTTATTTATTTATTTTTGCTACCCAGACTGGGGTGTTGGTTTCTTGGTCGTCAATGTTGTCTTGAGTTCTTGGCAACTACAATAGCATGTGCCTTGCAGATAATAGAGACTCATATTTGTCTAGGTACCAGTTAAAAAATTTGGAAATTTTATGTAGCTGCACCAACAAAGGAAGGCAACTGCTTAACAATAAAAAAAATTGGAGAAGAATATTAAACTGTGGTCTATCTATATAAGACAGAAGGTTTTTAGTTGAAGTGAAGGAAATTAACTATAGCCAATTTAAAAGAAAAAAAAAATCTCGATTAAATGGCTCTCAAAATCACTGTGATGACCAGAGACATTGGTGTGGAGGTTGTGTAGCCAAGGACAAAACTGAAATCATCTTGCAAAACCTGTCCATGAGGACACCATCCTCATCACCACCTGGCATGGATGAGTCCAGCTGTCACCACCAGCAGTGCCAAAGCTGAATCTGGGGTACTTGCTACTGGCAATGTTACCCAGGAGCCTCTGGGAGGTGGACATGTCCACTCCTGGTCCCCCTGCCCTCAGTTGATGTACTTCCTCGTGGTTCTGCTCTTTCAAGTCACTGGCTCCCAGTACAATGTAGGGCAATGTATAGCTTGTGTCCCCATGCCTGAACTGCAAGGGAAAATGGGGAAATTGAGCATCCAGCAACTTGAGTTTTCTAGAGCTGGTTGTACCCAACAAGGAGGAGGACATCCTCACATAAAAAGGGGATGGAAATGTTGTGTAGTCAAAGGGAAAGACGAATGTCTACTGTACCCACAGATTCAAAAGTCCAGTGGTTAAGCGGTTCTAGGTCAATAATTTATTAGCCCAGTGCTGTCAGTTAGAGCCTAGATTCTTCCTATCTCTTCTGTCTGTAGTCCTCAGTAAATTGGCTTTTGGTCTTCACTTTTTTTTTTTTTAATTGTCTTTCTGCATCTGCCCATGTGTGTCCTAAAGCAGTTGTAGAATTTCTAAATTATCCCATATTCCAGGCCCAGAGGATACAGCAGGAAGAAAACCATCTGGGATTAAAGGCGTGAGGTTTTCTAGATAATGGGTAGCCGGTAGCATCAAGGAAGACATTTGATATACTTGAAAGATATTCACTTAAAAGTGTCAGCTCTGGGAGTGAGCGAGATGTAAAATCTCTGAGGATAAAATTGTGCTTTTTACTATCTCTTGAACCCCAGGGGAACAATGACAATAAGCCTGTAGAAACCCCTAGGACTACTTATTGATATGAAGAAATTCTTGAAAAATGGTTCTGACCAAAAGGAAGATGGAGAAAGGGATCAATAATTTTATTATCTGTTACTGCTACCTACACAGTTCTCCTATAGGGCTCCAACATGCATCCCATCAAAACTATCAAACCCAAGACTCATATACCAATATTATAATTTCATTCTTTTGAGTTTTAATATTCTATTAAAGCATAAAGAAACAGTCTCAAAACTCTTTCAGTTGTAAGTGAAAGAAAGCTTAACCCAACTGGCATAAGCCAAAGAACTTACTAGATCACATAATGTAAATGTCCACAGGAGAACCGACACTAAGCACAGCTTCTGACACCACCAGGACTCAGTTTATCTCTCTCTACTACTGCACTGATTCCAGTGTCAGGAAAGCCCCTCTCTGGGGGTTACACTGGGCACAGCGGTTCCAAATTTTACATTCTCACAACTTCAAGGTCAATAGAAGAGAAAAACAAATTGATTTGTTCCCAGCTCTTCCATCAACATCACATGGGCTGAGATTAGCTCGCATACCCATCCCTGAACCTCTCCCTGGCCCAAGTAATATGTCTGTTCTGAAGAGTCACATAACTCCCTCTGGAATCTGGAGGGTAATCATCCCAACCTGAGAAGCCCAGAACCTGAGAAGGGGAGAGAATAGCTCTCAGAAGGAAGTTTGGCCAAGGTTTCCCAAAAGAGGTGAATGAATTCAGCTGGAGATAAAAATAAACTGAGCCCCTAACACTTTATCAAAAATTATCTGATTCTGGCCAAAGGCAAAGATTGGAAAGAAGGTAGATATCTAGGGAAGAAAGAAGCCTGGATGGAAGAGGTGGATACTGATGGAGAGGGGTAAGAGCAAAACACCCACTTGTACATTAGCTCACAGTAAGTACTAAAAGCAGAGGAGCCTTTGGACTGCTCTGCAGGGTTCTCAGCTCACAGAAAATGAGCTATTGTTTTCAGGCTAGGTATGATGTTCCTTTTCTTTAAGTCTAAAAGTCAAAGAAGTCCTGGAATTGGGGGAATTTATCATTTTCATTTGTTAGCATTCAGTATCATTTATTAAGAGCTGGTTTCTATGCTAAATGTTTTTGTAAGTATTAATAATCAGGAGGGCAGGCTCTGAAATGAGACTATTTGCACTTAAGTACTCACTCAACAATTTACCACCTTATGACTTTTGGCAGATAACTTTAAATTGTTTATGGTTATTTCCTTATCTATAAGATGGGAAGAAAAAGAGTCCGTTAACTCACGGGGTTGTTGTGAGGATTAAATAATTTAAAGTGTTTAGAACATTCCTTATCTAAAGCAATTGCTGAATAAATAAGAATTATAAGTATTAAGTATTGTTGTTAACTATTAGTTTCCTTAAACCTCCCAAACTATGAGATAGGTACTATTATTATGCACAAGCAAACTAAATAAAAATAGACCAGCATAGGTAGCAAATGGAGTTGGCTGGGATCTGAATGCAGATCTCACCAGTCCATAACCTGTGCAGTAAAACAAATTAAGCAGCTTTTAGGATTGTAGATCTTCTGCCAGAATTCAGGACTCCCTGGACATAGAGAAAAGAAAGAGGGAAACAAATAGTTGGGTTCTCTACCATTTTCCCTTCAGTTTATTTCATGATTCATGTTCTTCAGAAACCGTTTAGACCATTGTACATTAAATAATATAGATTATATTCTGGAAAATACTTGGTTTAATGTAGGTAAGAAACAAACCACATTCTCATTTCTAATTCAAATTTGGTCATAGCCTGAAAATAATAGTAACTTGGAATTCCACTCAAAAATGTAATAGATCAATCAACCAGGTAGCCTGCATACCATTAAGGACTTAATTTGCTGGGACCAGGAGTCCACCTTTTTCAGTTAAAATAAGACTAATGCTTAGCATATCAATATTTAAGCTGAATCTATTTTTATTAATTAGGAGTTGAAGGTTGTCAGAAACTCACTGCAAATCGTCAATTACCTTGTACCTGGGATGTCCCTTATAAGAGTATCACATTACACAGCCATAAAAAATTCAGAAATAAAGTAGAATGTGCAGGAAAATCCTCATTTAAAATTGAAAGAATGAAAATTAACCCTTATTCTTTAAGAGACCTGTGTCTTTCTAGGTTCTAAAAGTATTAAAGAATACTGTAGATAACCAGTTCTTTTTTGTTCTACCTAATCCAATTGAATCTACTTTAAATAGCCATAATTGGTGATTTTTCAGATCAAAGGTCTTCCTCAGATCAATAAGCAGAGCTTGTCTATATTGATTACTAGCCATGCCTATGAAAATATCATCCATTACATCGGAAATGTAGTGGAATGAAGAGGCTAACACCAAATTGGAAGGAAATCAATGAGTTTCATGTAGATAAAAATAAGCATGTTACCTGAGCAGAGAACATCAATTTTTTATGGACCCTGGACCAAACAGCAAAGGAAAAAATGATTTAGTAGTTCAGTCCTCCGAATGCTCAGAATGTCTTCTTATTCATAGTGGAACTTCCTCTAACCCAGCAGAATTTCATCAAAGAGAAGAGGAAGGAAAAGGGTTGAGAATTCTTAATTTCTATTGATTACTATAAAAACATCCCTACATTTTGTTTTTTAAAGTCCAAGCCCCACATTCTCTACATGTTTATAAAAAATAATCAAAATACTTGATTTTTCTGCAGAACTTAATCTCATGTAACTATTTCATATCCCGACAGCTATGGCTTCTGCTGCATTAAAAAACATAGTAGATGAAGAGAATTATTAATTTGTAAAATCTTCAACTAAGAAATCGTCTGAACAAAATGCTAGCTTAGATTTTTGACAGAATTTTATTTTCCCTCCAAGGCTTATTGCATCAGTAGGTTACACTACTCTGGGTACCCACTAAGAACCTTGTAGCTCCTTCCCACTAGTGAGAGGGATCTGAACTTGTGTGGAGAACATTTGGCTGCATGCTTCCTTTTGGTCCAGGACTGCTGGTCAGGTGGCTGGACATCCTGACCTAGCCCTTGGTCCCGAGACACCCAGGATTATTAATACATCCCTACTGCCATGAATGCCAGAAAGTTTTGGTCAAGTCAGAGTTGTTGGTATGTGGAACATAGCCAAGGTTCACTGTACATATTACCATTATACAATCAGAAACAGTAGGTTAGGTTGGCTTAGCCAGGCAACCAGAGGTAGAAAATGCATTTTTAGTTGTGTATGGCTAGGCAGAGGCTACTCACAAAAGAAAAAGCAATAAACAGAATTTCTCAGGGGTGCCTGGGTGGTTCAGTGGGTTAACACTCTACTCTGCCTTTGGCTCAGGTCATGGTCTCAGGGTCCTGGGATCAAGCCCTGCATTGGGCTCTCTGCTCAGCAGGGAGCCTGTCTCCCCTTCTTTCTCTCTGCCTGCCTCTCTGCTTCCTTGTGATCTCTCTCTCTCTCTCTCTCTCTCTGTTAAATAAATAAATAATCCTTAAAAAAAATAAACAGAATTTGTCAAAATGAGATAAAATAGAAAATCAGGGATAGAATACAGAGAACAGTGATGTTGGTCTGACTGAGGATGATACCTAAGAAGAAGAAAGGAAGAGAGCTGAAAGATCAAGCTTAGACCAAATGCTAGGACAGTTCCCAATGGGCTAACTATGCTAACAGTGGCTTTTTGGCTAATGTCACCTTAAACAAAATGGTTGAGGAATTCCTTTAGCAGCCCCTAACTGTCCTCTGGAATTTGTTTGTTCTGATCTTACGAGGTCTCTGATGTGTATTCTTTAGTCCAGGAGTTTTATGCCACTGTGCCCAGAGGGCACTCCACTTCCTCTGCAAACAAGGAATTTCCCTGAGGGCTAAATTTTCAAACTCTGGAATTGTCCCTTGGGGTATAGCTCCAGAATAGGGAACATTTGCACCGTGTAGAAACCCTCCAGAGTGATCCCCAAATAGGAGTTTGTTATTAGTTCCCAACATTAGAATAAAAAGATTACCTGGGATGCATGTAAGTAGTGTTTAGTTTCTAGGATAGGTTCCATGCCTGATCAATGTGGAGTCTATGGGCCATCTGTAAATATCTAGGCAGGGATGATGATGCTCACGTGTACTTTTTGCTGCCATGCTTACCAGGCTTCTTAAAAGTTTCTATTGAAATGCAAGTCGCCTAAGGCTCTTAAGACCAGGCATTGGGGGAAATCCAACAAATGCAAAAGGTTGGGAAAGTTCATATCACGATTCAAAATTAATGCAGAAAGTTCAAGTTGAAAGTAGGCTGACATCAAAGAGTCTTGGCAACTCAAGGTTAGCTGGTGAGGCATGGTGTGTGATTTCTAGGCAATAGGAAGAAGTCTCAATGTTAGGTGAGGGAACAAGTCACAAAGCAATGAAGTCCATGCAAAGTTATGTGAAAGATTTTACAGCTGGGGGGGCACCTGGGTGGCTCAGTGGGTTAAAGCCTCTGCCTTCGGCTTGGGTCATGATCTCAGGGTCCTGGGATTGAGCCCGCATCGGGCTCTCTGCTCAGCAGGGAGCCTGCTTCCTCCTCTCTCTCTGCCTGCCTCTCTGACTACTTGTGATCTCTCTGTCTGTCAAATAAATAAATAAAAATATTAAAAAAAGAAAAAAAAAAGATTTTACAGCTGGGGTCTAGACCCAGCACTCAGGGAACTGGCAAGGGTCTGAGGCCCAGTTGAAGAATCTACAGCTTCAGCAGACAATTGGAATAGACTCAGAACCAGGGACTATGTCAGAATGTCCAGCCCCCACTGGCCCTGGACCAGAAGGAAGGATGCAGCCACTTAAATGTTTTGGACACAAGTTCAAATCCTTCTCACTCGTGAGAAGGAGCTGTAAGATTCAGAGTGGGCACCTGGCAGAGGACGGGTGCAGCGTGAGCTTTCAGACAGTGGAGGCCTAGAGATATACCATGATACTCACAGACTGCTCAGCAGTGCCTGTGATGAGTAGGGTTACATGGGATTTATACTTTCTTTCTTCATGTCTGTGTTTCTTAAAATATCTGCAGTGACCATTTATTACTATAATAATAATGATAAAATCTGATTTCCAAGTGTACATGTTTTTAAAATAGTATCTTTATTACACTAACTGGATAGGGGCTGATAAGACAATTAACTAATTATTCAGCATGTAAACTGCATACTTACTCCTTTTTATGCATTTTTTCCATACAAATAGACCAATTTGACTAGAGAAATATTTTAGAATAAACTCTTCTAAACAGTTTGTGTATAATGACAGACTTAACTGACCAAATGTTGTTTTAAATGTATTCATTGAATCAACAAGTACAAATATTGTTCCATATGGAGCCAAAGAAATATTCACAATAAAAGAATTATTAGGGGGCATCTAGGTGGCTCAGTCAGTTAAGTGTCCAACTCATGGTCTAGGCTAAGGTCTGGATCTCAGGGTCATGAGTTCAAGCCCCACATTGAAAAAAAAAAAAAGTAATATAGACAGCAAATATTGGGGCACCTGGGTGGCTCAGTTGGTTGATGGTCCAACTCTTGATTTTTGCTCAGGTCATGATCCCAGGGTTGTGAGATGGAGCTCTGTGTCAGACTCGACACTCGGTGGGGAGCCTCCTTGAGATTCTCTCTCTCCATCTCGCTCTGCCAAGTCCCCACTCTCTCATACTCTAAAAGAAATAAATATATCTTTTAAAAAATAATTATTTAAAAAATTAATTGTTTAGAACTTAATTTATATTTTCCTTGGGGGGGAAACAGTAAGTAGCTGTGTAAATTTCTATTACTTGATTGCAGTTACCAGTTTATAATAATATATAGACTGTTACATTAAACTACGTTAAGAAAACCCACAACACTTATAGAAGTTCCAACAGGTTGCCTTTAGCACCAGGAATTGTAACAGTAAAACTGATGATGTAAAGAGTCTTCCCATTAATGATGTTTCAATTTTTTCATACTATTAGCCAACTTGAATCTTTAGTCACTGAGATGTTGCTTTGGTAAGCCCTCAAGAATCTATATAATTGATAAAACATGATGTCCCTACCCTATAACCATACTGAATGATTAAGTAATATTTAAAATCTGGACAGTGTTGGTTATCAACCTGTGATAGTTCAGCCACTTCCTGACTCATATTTTCAAAATGTTCTTTCTCCCTACATGTAAATTACTGATCTAAAAAAAAAAAAACCTTATTGGCCGAAGTTCACTGCACCCCCAAACCATCTTATGGCTGTTTTATCACTTCTAGCTATTTTTTTTCCTTACCATTAAATATTCAGAGAAGTAGTGTTTTTTTTTTCCCCCCCCTCTGGTTACTTTATTCCAATTTCATCTCTGTGATTGAACTATCTTTAATTTCATTAATAAAGTAGAGGCTACCATTTAATCCTTAAAAAACTAACTCCACTACAGAGACAGGAAGTGCACCAGAATTGTTGATAGGGATGTTTATTAGGAAAAACCTTTATTGGAAAGGCATTATGGCAATTTCTATCAAAGTTTTAAATGTTCTTACCTTGTGACTCAGGATTTCCACCTTTAAGAATTTCTGCTACAGGTATATACACTTATTTAGAAAATGACATACGTAAAAGATTGTTGTCCTTATTTTTAATAGCAAGATGATTTTTTAAGAGATTTTTAAATTTATGTTAGAGAGAGAAAGAGAAGGGGGAGGGGCATGAGAAGGGGGTGGAGGTGTGAAGGAGAGAGAGAGAGAATCTCAAGCAGACCACAGAGTGCAGAGTGCAATTCCTGGCTGCGTCTCATAACCCTGAGATCATGACCCAAGTCAAAACCAGGAGTTGGAGGCTTAACTGACTGAGCCACCCAGTTGCCCCAGTAGCAATATAATTTGTAAGAGCAAGATTTTAAAAACAACCTGGGGCACGTGGGTGGTTCAGTCAGTTAAGCGACTGACTCCTGATTTCAGCTCAGGTCATGATCTCTGGGTCCTGGAATTGAGCCCTCCATCAGGCTCACCTATCAGCAGGGAGTTGCTTCTCTTCTGCTCCCTCTTCCTCTGCCCCTCCCCCCCATTTGCACACACTCTCTCTCAAATAAATAGATAAATCTCAAAAAAAAAAAAAAAAGATTTTAGAAACGACCTATTATATGGAATTATTCCTAAAATATGACATCCATTAAAAAAGTAAGGTAATGTGCATAAACTATGACAATTATTATTTAAAAGGACAGAAAATAATATACCTACATATTGGTTCATATATGCATAAAATAATGGGAATCTTAATAACCTTGGCTGCTTTCAGGATAGGTAGTTGAATAAGAGGCCACTGAGATAAGAGGGAGACTTTTCACCATATATCTTTAATACCTATTGAATATTGAATATAAGAATGTATTGCTTATTTAATACATAAATAAAATTTAAACAAAATCTGAAGTAACTCACCTTGGTAGTAACTAGGAAGCTAAAATAATACTTGGATAATTAAATGATTTGAAGGCAGAAATCACCATGCATGACTGAATAGGAGATGGGAGTCTTATCCGCCCCCCCATTGTCTTTTAAAAGGAGAGAATTCATTGATTTGCATCTGAATACTTACAAAATCTCACTGGGGGCTTTCCCAGATATTTTGAACATCAATATTCTATTTGGCAAGTCACTTTATTAATTTTAGGATCAGTGCTAGCTTTGTATGACCTTAAGTGTTAACTGATGAGATTGTTGTAAAAGAAGAAATAGAAATTTAAGAGTTTTATTCTTCAATAAATGTTGCTTTGATTAAAAAATAATGCTGTACTTTATATTTTGGAGATCAAAATAATAATGAAGATTATGTCCTAATGTTAAGTGCAAGGGTTCTTGTCTTTTGGGATATATTTTCCAGGGATACTTCATACTAGATTTTAGGAAGTGCTGTATTATAAACAATTGTTAAGGGAACATAGAAATTGTATTCCAGGTAAAAGTTGTTTTAAAAACTTTAGAACTTTCTCTAGTGATGACCAGGAGTCTGAGGTCAAAGATGTATATGTAGAATTAAAAAAAAAAAAAAAAATATATATATATATATATATATGTATATATATACATATATATATATATATATGAAATTTGAGTGGAACAGAGCAATATTCACAGTTACTCCCTTATTTTATATAATTTTGAACTATATGTAAGTAATTATTTTAAATATTGTAAATAGGCATTTGACTACCTTACCCTCCATAAGTACTATTCAAATTTATGAGGAAAAAAATCTTTACTTGGATTTCTCATTGGAAAAGTGGGGAGTTGCCTTATTGTATGAATTCCTTTATTTGGTATTGCAAAGTATTTTAAACTTTCCCAAATAAATGTATTTTCAACATTTGCCAAAACAAAAGGTGAGGTTCCTTTTATTTTTGTGCTTTTCTAACCATATACCCTTTTTGTGTATTGTTCAGTAAGGCTTTCAGATTCAGACAACTTTTATTCCCCAGCAATGTAAAGTATTTTTAACTGCACAGATAGCATGAAAACAGGTAAAACAGCCTTTGAATCCCATTATTTTAGATGCATTACAGCCCTAGGAGTCAATAGAATCTAAAACTAAAATCATTTTAATAAAAGCTTAGGTCTCTGAGATTTTATTTCCTGCAATGTTAGGGACACGACAGAATAAAAAGCCTTTCTGTTTCATTACTAAAGACCACTGTATTATCATAGAGTTTGCAAATTATCCACAGCTACTTCAAATAAATACTTCTCTACAGTGCAGTACTCTTAAAATATTTGGGGTAGTTGAAACAAATCAAATGAACTCATGCACCCATAAAAAATGCAGGAAAGCTGAAAACACAAACACTACTGTGGCTTAAGGAATTTGTAGTTTAATGTAAACAGGGTGGCTGAAATGCTAATCTTGTATTTATTTAAAACAAGAGGAAGGTCATGAAAATAATTCACCATACTGATTCTGGCATGTAAAGGGAAAGTGAAGGCCTGTCAGTAAAGAAAGGAATGTTGATGCTGGATCCAACTAGTGCTGTTTACTGTAGTTTTGCCTATGAGATCACTCTTTTTCAGGAAAGCTAAAAAGCGGTTTGTAAGCTTTGTTTTACGAGGGATGCCTATACAGAGGATAAGGATTTAACATCATTTTTAAGCCTAAAATTAAAGTTCATGGTGAGCTAAAACCATAATGTTAATGAATTTGTTTTTAAAGAACATAGGTTACCTGTATTATAAAACGGCCATTTACATGTAAATAAAAATTAAGCCACTCATTGATTAGGAATTTCCATCAAAATTTCCCTATGACTTTGGTGGAATTCCCATATTACAGGCTTTTGAAGGAAGGTCACATGAGCAGATCTTGTTTTGTCAGGTGGATGGTCTCTGGGATACAGAGACTTGATAGAAACCAGCTGCAATGACCTGACATTGGTTAAGGCTGAAAACTCAGACAGTGCAAACAAATACTATATCTTGGCTCAAAATACCGACCACATCTGCCAACAATTAGTTCTATATCAGACCTAGAAAGGGGCACCGAAAAACAGGATCAGATTACAGAGAAAGCAAATAAACAAGGGCCCCTGCCTCATTAGTCATCAAGTGGATACAGAGGTAGCTGATTTCTAGACTGAAGCTCAGATTGTCCGTCGCGGGGTTCGGCAGATAATAGCCTTAGTCAAAGCGGTACAGGGACGTTGCATGTTGATAGTCTGATAGGGCCACTGACTTCTGGGTGCCACCCAACAACCGTTTATTATTTCAGACAGCAGAGATCATCTGGACAGGGTGGAGCACTCACCTTCAGAAATGGAAGATTTTAAAAGCATTCACATGTCATCTACTGCCATTTCTGGTCAAGATTTATGACACAGTTTAAGGTGGCCATAGATAAGAAAAAGGCTGATTTTCCCTAAGGTGCCTCGTTTCTCCCCAGAAATTCACTTTTCTAATTCTCTTTTTAGACTTTCTTCAACTTTTCTAAGACAATGGGTCTGTTCAGGATGATTTTTAACTCCTTGGCCCGAAAATGTGGCTTCCTGGATGGTTATTCCTGGTGTCCTGATTGTTTGGCTTTTGGTGTTCACTTTTTAACCCAAGAATTGTCAGTTTCCTTTACTTCGTGGATGGTTTCTTGGTCTCCCAGTGGACTGAGGTGGTCCTACCGGTTATCAACTAATCTGGGTTGGCAACGCTGTGGCCATGGCACAGAAATACTCTGTGCCCCTCTACTTGGCTGTCACTGTTGGTTTTCCATGCCTTGGCACAGTGATGGGCAGATTCTGCTCCAGATACTGAGTTTTAGGCTCTCCTTCCAGCCAGAGTCACCAACCTTCAGCCCGTTCCCCTTCACGTTGGATACCCGTCTTAGAGAGTTGAATTGCAGGGTGAAGTGCCAGTCTTTCTACCCAGAGCAATTGCCTTTCCCCTAGAGTTTCTGCCATCACTCTGCTCCTTCCAATAAATGTCCCTTCCCCTTTCCCTGACTTTTTATAGTCACTTTTTCTGGAGTGCTAATCAACAGAATCACAATTAAGTCTTCTCTCTCGGTTCTCTTGTTTGTTTTGCTGGGTGTCAGAGATGTCTGAAAAGCAAGGACAAGATAGAGGGAGATATATATAGATATATATATATCTTTTTATATATATCTATATATATCTCCATATATGGAGAGATATATGGAGAGAAAGAGAGTCATGTGGGATTACATTATCTGCAGAATGTCAGTAATTTAATTGGGTGGGGGAAAAGATTTATTAAACAAATAATTCTTTTAGATCCAATCAACGTTTATTCAAGAACATTATTTTAAATATTCATTAGTAATAAAGCAGAAAAGTTTGGCTATAGACTCTCTTCAATATAAAAAGAAGATGGACTTTTCTACTCTTATATTCCACTTGAAAGAATAATTTAATTAAAAGGCAAAGCCAGCAGGAACTTTATAATCTGCATGCAATGCAGGATATTATATAATGACCTTCATTTAAAACCCAAATCATTAAAACTAGTAAGTCTAACTGGTGACAAGGGAGATTTCAACATCAGGCCCAACAGCTTAAAAATATGAATAAAAATCATAGCTTAAATGAATCAGTCCATTGAGAACTTATCGCAAAGTAAAATGAGAGAAGAAAAAAGTTACCTAGGCAATGAATCCTTCTGCTGCACTATTTTATCTTTTGACATGTGCTGCTTTTTTCTTTTCTTTTTTTTTTTTCAGAATTTCCTCCTCTGTATAAAATAAACCCAAATCTATTTCCTAGAAAAAAAATTATTTTAGACAATTTGGATGCACCAGAGAAAATAATCTTTAGAGGTGGCTAAATCACTTCTCATCCACCCCAACCTCATTTGTCACATAATCTCCAGAGACATGAGCATTTGAAATAAAGAGTGTGGGGGTGGAATGGGGAGGGGGGCGGGGGGGGGGGGTGCTTCAGCCCTTGGAGAAGCATGGAGAACTGACTACTTACTAACCATTTCTGGCTGTTTTTAAGCACTAAAACACTAGCTAGAAGCTGTGTTTAGTTTCTGTAACACATATCTTTGTTTTGACATCAACTCCTTCATATGATGGCCATCCTTAATACAGATAGGAGACCTCAACATTTAAATGTGAGCATGATTATTTTTGTTTGTTGAAATTACTTCTAAACTTTAGGGCAAAACAGCGTAAGGAAGTGAAATTTTTGTTACAACTATAGCATGGTGATACTTCACATTCACAAAATTCTCTTTCCTTTCTTTTTTTTCTCAGGTTTTTTGTATCTGTTCTTTGTCTGTTTACTTTCTCATGTAAGCTATTACCCCAGTTCCCTCTGTCTCCTCCTTCCCTGAGTTCCCAGGTGGTATTGTTTACCAACTTGCCTTCTTCATGATGACTTCCAGAAGTGAACAAAGGAAATCCAGAACACACTGTCTTCTTTGGAAACATGATGCCAGAGTTTCTAGGAGAGAGATGAAAATTAAGTCAAAGTGGTCATTTGATGTCATGTGAAAAAAAAAAAAAAACTGTCGAGTTTATTACAATATCCTTAGTAGTTGACTATGGTTTCATTCAGAAGCTGAATCTGCACCAAATCAATAGAATGAAGGATAAAATATTTTCTCAACCAGTGAATGTGTTTACTTACATGTAAACAATAAGTTTGATTAGTTATTTTAACATGAATTCACTAGCCACTCTGTTAACCAATAATTTAGTCATATAATTAGTCAAACTAATTACTTAAGCAAATTTGACTAAACATATCAATTTATAGATATGTATGGGGCATTAGCATAGTAAAGACTAGTCAGTAACCATAGAAAGGAGAACAAGATTGTCCATCCCTTACCTGTGGTAGAGTGGACTGTTTTTACCAAATCATTGTTCTATTGCTTCATTATTGAAAATAGACTTTAACTGTAGGAGAAATAAGTATTTACTGGATTAGGAGTCTGAAGACTGAGTTTTGGTTCTTGGTCATCCTCCTGGCATGGTCATGTTGGACAAAGGATGCTTGTACTTTCTCGTACTTTCTGGTCCTCATTTTCTTTGTCACAAAAGCATTATACTAGCTAGATGATCTTATTTTCACAATCTGTAACTGAATATGATGTTAGGTCTGGAATATGTGTCCCAAAGGACAATACAAATATGAAGCTAGATAGGTCTTTAAGTCACTAAATTTCAATGAATATGTATTACTAATTAATGGTATTGTTATTAGCATTTCATAATGCTGCTAAAAATGGAATATGCTTATAACTAGGTAAAATATGAAATGATTATCAAAAATGCATTTGATACTACAGAGTATATTAGTAAAGTTTCTCTCGTTAAAAGTAATCCCTGTAAAGTGTTTTTAGTAATCACTTGGATTTTTAATGACCTTGTTTTACAACAGAATAATTAAAATTTAAATTAAGCTAATAACAATAACATTAAGAGATACATAGAAAAGCAATCAAATACCTTTGCATTACTCAATATTAATTTTTAAATTGGGTTATTTTACATTTAGTTTCACAGCATATTAAAACTGTACATATAACGCTTTATATATGATTGAAGAAACAGGATAAGATGTTGTTCAATAAGTAAACTTCAGATAATTTTTGGAAAGTAATATCTGAGATGTTGTTTATTTATTTTGGCAGAATAAAGGATATTAAAGTTAATTAGATGTAGTGAAAAATTGATGCTAAAACAGCTTATACACTTAAGGAATATTATAGTGTGTATTATCCTCATAGTTAACTATGTGAAAATGGGCAAAGATTTACCAATGTCTTATATTGGCTTATTGAGTCATTCGCTAATTCAACAAACATTTATTGAAGAAACTATAAGATATATGTATCAGATAAAGCATAGAATATGAAAACTGATATCTTAGTTCTACCATTTATAAATATTAACCCAGTAACTTCACTGAACCTCATTATTCTCTAATTAATAGTTGCTAACTGATTTGGTTGTTGTGGAGATTGAGAGGAGTAACACAGTAAAGTCAGGACAAAATAAAGTTTTGTTGAACTGAGTTATCATGACCTCTACTAGCTACCATATTGAGGTACTGTACTTACAAAGTCTACCTAATTGTATATGAAAGTCAACAATGGCTTTCAGTCCCATATAATACATTCATATGTTAGTCCTACCAGAATACAGTTTCACCCAAGATTTGGAGGCCATTCAGAAAATATTCTGTCTGTCTGGATGACTTAGCTATAGCCAAACCTGAATCTAGCAGCCAGTGAGGGGTGGGAATGTCATCATAGTTTCTGTTGTATCCTTTATTCTAGTAAGTCACATTGAAAGGGAAATAAATAAATAGTCAAAGCTTTCCCATACTCTGCACAGTGAAAGGCTTCTGGGATACCTAGGGAAAAACATATTTTAAAACCGTTGAAATGTAAGCTTGACATTTCTCAAAACTTTTTTCCAATATGGGTAATAAAAAGCTACCCTCTGAATATATTATACAAGATAACACAGAAAGAAAATTAATAGAATGTTTTTCTCATCTTCTACATGCATGCCATGTGCTGCATGCTGGAAACACAGGGTTCAAATCACTATCATCTTTCCCTAGTACTTAAATAGTAGAAAAAGCACAGATCAGAACAGAACATTCTCTGAATCCTGTCACTTGCATACAAATGTATTCAGATGACATAGCACTACTTAGAGTAAATCTGGAGGAGAAATAACTCGGCTTCCGACTGATTTCAGTTTCACTTGTCCCTGGTTTAGAGATAATAGATTAGTATTAAATGGAAATAAGTCAAGGTCATGGTTTTTTGGTCATAAGTGAAATTCATCAGCCTCAGCCTTTTTTCCTATATCTCCTCTGACTTCTACTGAAACTTTTCCTGTTCAGATGACTTATGTGAAGAATTCGAGTGGTATTTCTGTAGTAGGCTTCAATATGATATTCACGGTCCTTAGTAAGAAAATTACACTACCTGTCAAATTGATGTTCAAATGCTACCATGCCTTTATGGGACAGCCTTCCTCTCCTTTGATATTATATGTTTCCAATAGAGCAGACAGATTTGTTTCAAGTTGAGATGAGACATTCATTATTAACTCAAAAGAGTTTCATTGGCTGATTAGTTTGCTCTCCAGTCAAGTTCTGAACACTCACATTTCTTTAAACTATTTTTGATCCACTAATAATTTCTTTTCTAATAGCCTCAATTTTTTCATCTTCCTATGTCTAGAAAGCATTTATTATTTCCGTATTTAGCAGAGAGAAAAATAGCACTCCGTGACTTCATCTTCCCTTTATCAGTGTGGTGATAACAATTACAGACCGAGGCGTTTTGTATTTCTCTAAGATACTTAGATTTTTGGCCGAAGACACCATTTGTGCTCAGCATAAAACATGACTGCAGACGCCCTTCCCATAACCTGGAGAAAGACTGTCATAGAGACAGTCTTTCTGTCTGGTAGTGGAGGGGTGTGCTTGGAGTTCTTGGACAACACGCTGCTGTGCTGTCAGGAAGGGCTGGCAGGCACCCTCAAAGTACCTGGCGGCAGTGTGGTGATGAATTCTCTTTTCTGTCCTTTAATGGTTGTGCGACATGAGAATGTCATTTACATTCTGTGACTCAGTTTCCTAATTTACACAAAGATAGTGTTTCTCAAAGGAAGTCATGATAAGGGCAATGGAGAGAAACAAGATGTTATTTAAATTCACAAATTCACCTACAGAGGCTGCTAGCTTCTACAGAGATCAGTTTTCGGCCCTTAAAATAGTTTCCCCTTTTGCCATTTGGTTGTAAAAGATGAGCTTCAGGATACGTGTGGGAAGGTCAAAATTCTGTAGAGAGGGGCCAAGACTGCTAAATTGCTGTGCTTAATATAGTAAAAATCGTGAAATTTCTAGGAGGAAGAGAGAGACCTAGAGGTATCCAAAGCATGAAGAACCCAGCCACTAGGGTGCGAAGGGGATAGAATCTGGGGGGATCTTGGTTAATAAAAATAACGGAGAATACAAAATATGTGCTCAGATTTAGCCTCTGACTCTGGAATGCCTAATTTTGGTTTTTACTAGTGCTGTGACCTTTGGGCAAGTTGATTAGCTCTTCTGCATCTCTGTTTCCTCTTCTGGGAAATAAAGGTTATAATAAAACCTACCTCATAAAATTTCTCTAAGAATTAAATGAACTGATAGTTGTAAAGGGTTGAGACCTATGCCTGGCCCACAGTGTTGGATGTGATGCATGGTGTCTTTTCCCAAAGTCTAAATTATCAAATTTAGGGTGATACCATAGTAACTTGGGGTGGGGAAGAGGTTGGGGGTGAGACAGGATGCAAGAAGACATTTCAGCAAGACAAATCCAGGGGAGAGTGACTTTCGGCCTGGATGAATTCAAAGCCCTGTGTTATTCCCAGTCTTTGGCAGGTGGTGGTAAGAAAAAAAATACAGTTGTGAAAATATTTAGGTTTGCCAAAGATAATGTCTTATTAAAACAAGACAGTTTATGCCAGGCCCAATTATTTCTTACATGATTTCTGTGCAAATCTTTATAATTGGACAAAGCCCCAATCCTAAAATATCTCTTTTTAAATGCATCCAAACTCCACCAAAAGAGTCCATTTGAATTTGTTGTCTTACAGAAATGACATTAAAATCTATGCCTAAATATCAACGCATCTCTTAATTCATATGTGTGATGGTGTATATATGCAAATTGATCATAAAAAACATTGGCAAACATCTTACTGCATTCCTAGGGTATTTGCTTAAAAGAAATGACATATTGAAGTAGAAAAATTGGCTTATTTATTGTTAGAACATATCTAAGTTTCCTCAGAGCTCTGTACCTATGCATGTGTTTTGTTTGATTCTTTTGGCCAGTGTAGGTCCTGGGAAAGAGTCCTTACCTGGATGTGGCCTTTTGTGTGACAGTTATAGAACTCCCAAGTAACTGAAGAATGAGTCAAAGGTTTTTATTTTATTTTATTTTTTTGAGTCAAAGGTTTTTAAACAGTTTAGGCAGAAATCATATTTTAAGAGAACCCTGAAGTACAAACATAGGTTATACTATAGAAGATTCGATGGCACCCCACATAGCTAATCAATCAAAATGAGAAACAGGAATACATAGCGAGCTACATTATTCCTGAACTACAAGAGTACTCTCAGAGCTGGTCTGAATCCAAAAGTTAAGTTTAACCGCATTAAAATCTCACAATTAGCACCAGAATCAAGAATGAACCTAGAGTTCTTACTTCCTCTCTCTAGTGACTTTCCCAGTACATTATTACTGCTCAAAGTAGAGTGACTGATTTTGAGCAAAGGGACTGGTCATGTGGAAAGTAAGGAGAACCAGTTGTCAACAGTCTCTGTTCAAAACAAACGCAATTTCTTGGACATTGATAGTTTCTGTTCATTCCTGCTCTTATGTAAATGCCTGTTAAATGAGATAATGCATACAGAGCACTTAGCAAAATGCCCAGTCCGTAGATCACACTTGATAAACCATTATTTCTATCTTCGTTAGCCATGCACTGGACTTTTTCTACATCAGAGATGTATGAATGATAACACTCCTGTGCATGGATCTTCAATCTTGAAGGACAACAGCATATCTATTTGTGAAATAATCTACAGCACTATAATGGGTGTCATTAAATCTTGTCTACCTGAGGCAGTATAAATCATTCGGGTAAATGAACCAATTAAAAACCAATTACCAACACGGTCTGACAATGGAAGATTGAAGAATGGAAGGAAAGGCTAATGCGGCCTCCCTGAAGCTGGGAGGAAGGCTCTACGTAGCCCTGAGGTTCCAGGGAATGGATTTGACAAGATGGTTAGATTGGGGCTGTTCTTCTTAGAGGCGTTAACTCCTGCATTTCTTGTGAAAAACAGATAACTTGCTGGCTAGATACAAAAGTGAACTGCATTGAGCAAATTATCATGTGATATGGCTCTTCGTTTGATTTTTTTTTTATTCATTTGGTTTCTAATTTACTTGAAGCGAATAGTTTCCCTCTGAAAATTGTCTTGATTTGGGTCTCTGATTTAACATCCTTCAAATCAGTAAAAGCCAGAAAATTATGAACCTGTTTTTGAGGCAAGAAAATTTGGTTGAATCAGATGGGCAATCCTAAAGAAATCTGAAATCACCATTTTAGTAACAAATTTATTTGATATGAGAGGATATTGAGCAGATATTTTAACGTGGTTGTTTTTACAGCAGGCCACTAATTTGTTGATTCAAATGGATTTTTCATTTCTCGTGAATATATGTTGGTTATATGCAACAGCATAAACACATTCATATACCAGCAACAGTGAATGTGGAAATCATCTTTGTTATCCCATGGAAGAAAACCAGGTCAATATTTTCCCTTTATAAAAAGCTTCTCATTTACTTTACTATTGATAGGTAATTTTAAGGTCCTTTGCTTCCATCCCTACTTTTCCATTTCTAGATGTTATAACATATGGGCAATAGGAAAAGATTGTCTAGATTTTTTCCTATATTGTTTTTTTATCACTCAACACGACTGGGTCCCTAAGGTACATGCATTGCCTTTAAAAGTTGCATTTTATCAGCATCCTCTAAATGTTGACTGTTCCTCAAAGGCAGTGACTCTCACCCTCTAACTTTTCACATTAGACCTGGGGTCCTGTTTAAGGAGAATCCCCTCAGTCTCCAGGTATTCTCATGTCTTGAGTCCAGGCTGGAGCCTAGGAATGTGCACATTATGAAGCAGGTGTCTGATTACAGCATATTGGGAAATACTGTCCCTAAAGAATTCCATCTTGGCGTTCTTTCCATTAAATCACGTGTTAATGTTTTTGTTTTTGTTTTTTTCCTCCCTGATCACACAGTTTAGGTGATATTCATGTCTAAATTGACCACACCAATCATTCACTGTTATATTGCTTCAGTGGAATTGGTCTGTTGAAACCATGCATTCTGCTATTACATTATAAACCAGAGCTCCTGTTCTTAAGTCTAAGAAATCTATTTGAATACACTTAAATGCAACAGGAAATTTATTAGAAAGGCACTAAAATATTCTGTATTACCAAATCCAAGAAAGCTCAGTACAGTCAGTCAATCATTGTCTTTGCTTTCTCTTTATGTTGGCCTTACCTTCTACAGATGCAGACTGACTTTCTGATTTTTGGGAACGTGGTAATGAGGCATAACAGAGCTGTGGTTCTCACATGTGTTGAAAGTACTGGTTTGCATTATCTGTGATCCAAAAACAAACAAACAAAAATTCCATAGAACGGCTCTGACTGGCCTAGCTTGTGTCAGGTGTTCATATCTGCTTTGGGGTATGAGGGCTGTGAGAGCGTATCATCTTCCACTCAAAACACAAGAGTAAAACCAGGGGTGGGTCAAGTGTTTCCCAGAACAATGGTTCTGTCCTTTGAAGAGATAATGGCTCCTGAATAGCAGTAGATATTCACTGTATTTTCTGGTACGTAGGTATTATGAAACAGATTCATTATTTGATTTTCCTCAACCCTTATCATTTGAATGAAGACTGGTATCTAGAGAGAAATCAGACTCTCTGACTCAGTAAATAGACATCATTCCCTATGTATTTCTACCTCAAAATTCTCTTTTCTATTCTCCACTCCTAACTCACTCACAAATACACACCCTCACACACAAATAAATTCAATGATGAATTCGAAATTTTCAACACTCTAACTCCTTAACTCATTTTTATCTACCACATCTCACTCACATTTCCATTAAAGGTATTAACTCAATGAGGAATCTAATAACAAATTCTGATAAAAAATGATTCTCATTTTCTGTTTCAAAAATATCTTGAAAGTGATAAAGTTTATAAGCTTCCATCTTTTTATCTTATTTCTTCCAGGTTTATTGACATGTAATTGGCATAAAACATAGTATAAGATTATTGTGTACAACATCATGCTTTCATGTGCAGTACACAAACATTATAAAATCATTATCAGAATAAGTTCATATGTCCATCACCTCATATGGCTATCATTTTTTGCATGTGTCCTGAGAACTTTTAAAATCTACACTCATGGCAACTTTCCAGTACACAATAGAGTGTTGTTCTCTATGGTAACCATGGTGTGCAGTGCACCACCCCCCAAACTTACTCATCTTATAACTGGGACTTTGTACACTTTGACCACCTTTGCCCATTTCTCCCATTCAACCTCTCACCCTTGGTAAACACCAGTCTACTCTCTGTTTTTATGAATTCAGGGTTTTTTTTTCTTTTTTCTTTTTTTTTTTTTAGATTTCACCATGTATATGGGAGATTATATAGTATTTATATTTCTCTAAGCATAATGCCCTCGAGGTCCATTCATCTGACACAAATGGCAGGATGTCCTTCTTCTTATGGCTAAATAATATTCTTATATATAGATATTATGTATATATAACCCATCTGTAGGTAGATACTTAGATTGTTTCCATGCCTGGCTATTGTAAATAATGCTGCAAAGAATATAAGGATTGGGATACATATTTGAGATCGTGATTGCATTCCCTGCAAATATATACCCCAGAGTACAGTTGCCAGATCATATGGTAGTTCTTCTTTTAATTTTTAAAGACACTCCGTACTGTTTTCCATAATGGCCATTTCAATTCATATTCCCACCAACAGTGCACAGAGGTTCCCTTTTTTCTACATCCTTGCCAACACTTACCTCTTTTCCTTTTGATAATAACCATTCTGACAGGTGTGAGATGCTATCTCATTGTGGTTTTGGTTTGCATTTCCCTGATGATGAGTGATGTTGAGCACATTTTTGTGTACTTGTTGGCTATTTGTATAATGTCCTTGGCAAAATGTTTACACAGGTCCTTTGTCCACTTTTTTAAAATTAGATTTTTTTTTTTGCTCTTGAAATGTATGGTTTTTTAAAAAAATGTTTTATATTAGCACATTATCAGATTTGAAAATATTTTCTCTCATACCATAGGTTTCCTTTTTTTTTTTTTTTTTGATCATTGTTTTGCTGTTCAGAGGCTTTTAAGATTGACATGGTCCCACATACTTATTTTTGTTACTGTTTGAGCTTTTGATGTCGTATCCAAAAAATCATTGCAAAACCAGTGTCGAGATTTTTCTCTATGTTTTCTAAGAGGAGCTTTATAGTTTCAAGTCTTATACTAAGTCTTATATTTTCTATGAGGAGCTTTATAGTTTCAAGTCTTATATTAAGTCTTTAATCCATTTCAAGTTAATTTTTGTAAATGATGTAACACAGAAACCAAGTTTCATTCTTTTGTATGTGGATATACATTTTTCCTAGCACTTTTTCTTAGGAACATTATATTTTCCCCATTGAGTATTCTTGGGTCCCTTGTTAAATATTACTTGGTCATGTATGTATGGGTTCATTTCTGGGCTTTCAATTCTGTTCAATTTGCCTGTTTCTCTTCTTATACCTGTACCATACATACTGTTTCATTACCATAGCTTCGTGGTATAGTTTGAAATCAAGAAGTGTAATGCCTCTAGCTTTGTTCTTCTTGTTCAAGATTGCTTTGGATATTTGAGATCTTGTGAATTTTATAAATATGAATTTCTGTAAAAAATGACATTGGAATCTTGATAAGGATTGAATCTATAGATGGCTATGCATATTATGACATTTTAGTAATAATTAATTTAATTCTTCTATTTTATGAACACGAGATACCTTTCCATTACTGGTGTCTTCCTCAGTTTCTTTTATCAATATCTTATAATTTGTAGTATATAGATCCTTTGCCTTATTGGTGAAATTTATTCCTAAGTATTTTATTGTTTTTGATGCTACTAAAAATGGAATTATTTTCTTTGTTTCTTTTTCAGATGGTTTGTTGTAAGTGTATAGAAATATGACTGAATTTTGCATGTTGATTTTGTATTCTGCAACTTACTAAATTAGTTTATTAGTTCCAACTATTTCGGTGAAATCTGTAGGGATTTTTATGTATCATATCTTATCACCTGCAAACAGAGACAACTCTATTTCTTCCTTTCTGCTTTGGATGCCTTTTATTTCTTTTTCTTGCCTGATTGCTCTGCTAGGACTTCCAGTACCGTGATTAATAGGAGTGGTGACAGTGTTCACCACTGTCTTGCTCCTAATCTTAAAGGAAAAAGCTTTTAATTTTGCACAATTGAGTATGAAGTTAGCTGTGGGCTTGCCGTATGGCCTTTAGTATGTTGAGGTACATTCCTTCTATTTCCAATTTGTTGAGAGTTTTTATCATAACAGATTTTAAAGGTTGTTCAAATGCTTTTTCTGTGTCTATTGAGATACTCATAGGATTTTTATTTTTCCTTCTAGTAATGTGTTTTATCACATTTACTGACCTGCAATTTGAACTGTCCTTAGATCCCAGGGATGAGTCCTACGTGATCATCATGTAATATACTTTTAACCTGCTGCCAAAGTTGGTTTGTTAGTGTTTTGTTGAGAATTTTTGCATTTATATTCATCAGGGATATTGACCTACAGTTTTCTTTTCTTGTAGTGCCCTTATCTGTCTTTAGTATCAGGGTAATGTTCACCTCATAAATGAGTTTGGAGGTATTCCCTCCTCTTCAATTTTTTGGGAGAGTTTGAGAAGGATTGGAATTAATTCTTCTTTAAATGTTTGGTAGGATTTGTCAGTAAAACTGTCTGGCCCTGAGCTTTTCTTTGAGAGGTTTTTGATTACTGATTCAACCTTCTGTATTGGTCTATACATTATTGATCTGTTCAGATTCTATTTCCTCATGATTCGGTCTTAGTAGGTTTTCTATTTCTAGGAATTTATCCATTTCTTCTAGATTGTCCCAATTTGTTGGCACATAACTGTACACAGTAGCCTCTTATAACCCTTTGTATTTCTGGGGTATTCATTGTAATATCTCCTTTTTCATTTATAATATTACTTATTTGGGTCTTCTCTTTTTTTTCTTGACTAGTCAGCTAAAAGTCTGCCCATTTTGTTTAAGTCTTCAAATAATCAACTTTGAGCTTTGTAATATTTTCTATTATTTACCTATTCTCTATTACATTTATTTCTGCTCCAATCTTTATTATTTCTTTCCTTCTGCTAACTTTAGGCTTAGTTTGTCTTTCTTTTTCTAGTTCCTTGAAGTATAAAGTTAGGTTATTTATTTGAGATCTTTCTTTTTTCTTGATGAATGTAATGTATGTATTAATCACTGCAAACTTCCTCTTAGAACTGCATCCTAAAATTTTTGGTATGTTCTGCTTCCATTTTCATTTTTCTCAAGGTAATTTTTTTATGTCCATCTTGATTTCTTCTTTGATCCATTGGTTATTCAGGCTATGCTTTGAAATTGGATGGAGTCACTGTCTGGAGTCCCTGCGTGGGTAAGGCTGCAGGCTGTGTTCAGCAATCAGGCAGGGTTGTACTGCTGGTGGGATTAATAGGCTGGCCTCCAAGGTTGTTCATTGTTCAGGCTCCCTAGTTAAGTGGGGTCAGAGGCTATGCTCAATAGTTGGGTAGGGCTGCTGGCTTGGTTCCTGGCCTGAGAAGGCTGTAGGATGTGCTGCATTGTCGCCAGCATCTGCAGCCATTCTTCATGGAGGAGTGGGTTTGACGCTGTGCTCAGCAGTTGAGCGGAGGTACAAATTTGGTCCCCTTCATTGAAAGGACCAAGGATATGCTCCATGAGTGTTATAGCCTTGTTAGCTAGGATCCAAATCAGGCATAACATCTAATAGAGCTATGGCAGTCAGGACTCTGACTGAGCTCTGATGAGCAGAGCTGCGGCTAGGATCTCTGCTCAGGTGTGTGGTCTGCTAAGGCCTTAGGGCTGATTGCTATAAGCTCTGTTCCCCTTCTCCGTCTTAACATGAACCCCAGGTCCTCAGGTTCCCCCAGTGATCCCATGAGATAAGACCTGAGAGAACCGCCTTAGAAGCATCCCACAACCCTAGGCAAACAGAACCTCCACCTTGGTTTTACTTTTTCCCACAGAAGATGCTGTAGGTTCATGGGGGCCCTCTTCATTGGGCACTGCTGGCCTAGGGAAGGGACAATGAAGTCAAAATAAAACCACTTCTTTTACCCTTCTAATATGGTCCTTGTTGGTCTCTCTTGTCTAGCGGGGTACTTCAGCCTCACCCCCTTCAGGCTCACCCCTTCCCTCGGTTCTGGGATTTTTCAAGATTTGTCTTGTCTGGTTGTTTTTCTTGTGAGTGAGACTAAAGTCAAGAACAGTCTGTCACCATCTTGATGACCTCACTCCTGAGAGTGGTAATTTATTTTTTTAATTGTTTAGCCTATTCTTCATCGAAATAACAAAGAAAAAAGTATTTACTGCCAGTGTTCTGGTGAGTTTGTAATTCTTGATTGCTTATGTTGTAATTGATTCTGTGAAAAATCCTTAAACCCAGAGATCCAATATATCTGTTCAATACTAACAATTTGTATTTTATTTAAACATTTTAATTTACTTTTCAGTACTTGAAAGATACCAAGTTCACTTGCTAAATTTATTTGCCAAATTCAAATTTTAAAACTACTTTGTAAAATAATTTATAGTTTAAAAAGAGACCATTCTTTCTCCATTGAATTGCCTTGGAATCTTGTCAAAAATCAAATAATTGTAATCATAATTTAGAGCTATAAACTAAAGAATTTCCTAGAGAATCAACAAACTAAAAATAACTCCACAGAGTGGTGTATTTGAATTAATAAACCAGGTTCCCTACCAGTAGTAGGGATGTAAAAATAATAAAGATACTGCGTCTGCCCTTGTTTTCAGTAAGGGAAGCCCTCACTCAGGTTTCTGTTTGTACCTGTGTATCTAGAACTAAGCGTCATCGCCACGTCCAGATTGAAGAGGAGATAGAAATTGATTTCTCTTTATAGTACCAAAAGCAAAGAAAGGCAGAAAGAAGGGAGTTGCAGTGGATATTTAGTGAGCCTCCCCACCATATCTACTGCATGGAGTTTCCCTGGAGGAGAGATTTTCAATCTGTATATAGTGGTTCTGTAGTTGGTAGTGTTCCAATTGCTCTGTTTTTTGGGGGGGAATACATATGATCCTTAGAAATGGTACTGAGTGTTCTCCATATCAGTCATCTTCTCTAGTACCTTTTCCAGGCCTGTATACATTTTTTGCATTTTAGTAAAGTTCTTCAAGTTTGTACTTCTCCTCAACTAATTTTAAATGTTTGCAGCATTAATGTGTGTTTTAATTCTGGTTGTACATTCTTGGTTTCCTATTGATATCCTAGTTTCAACCTTTGTTTTCTTGAGGAATGGTCATATTTCTTATTTTATTAGTAAAGATTCAAGTTCAAAGCTCTCAGCCAAATTCCTCAGTATTTGAAGGTACTCACCTTGCACAACCCCGATACAGTGATGTGCAATCATCTATTTCCTTTTTTTTTTTTTTTTTTGGTCCCCAACAATTTAAAGCAATGATTTAAGTGAATAGATACAGTTTCCCAGAATGTAGTATGCCAAGATTTTTTTTTTTTAAGTTTCTGATTCTACCAGGAATACTTTGCTTATAGGAACTAAATGTTCCCTAACTGTAATTCTACTCTATCCTCCCCATCCATTCTTGCTCTGTGGTTTCTGAAGACTTGTCATGTCTGAATAAATGTAAAAGTAGGAATAGGAATAGGGACTTAGAATAGTGATGTGACCATCCTCACTCATGAAGAATTAAAAGTGTGTAGAAAGCTTTTGTGTTGGCGGAGCCCATGATTCATAGATTAGACAAGGAATAAGCAGAAAACATATTTCTACCATTTAAATACATGGGTTCCATTTCATAAAGTAGCTATGCCACAAAGTCTAAACAGGCATTTCTCCACATTTCTGGCAGTAGTTTACCAAGCAGTCTTAGTTTTCATTGTTTTCTGGTCCTCCTGGGTATTTAGGCATAGCGCTGGGAAAGGCTGTATTGGAGAGTGCTGATCAAATGCCATTTTATGGCAGAAATCTCTTGAAAGTTGATCAGAAAGAATCTCGGAGATAAGAGGAAAAAGGGACAATAGCTATGTCCAGATTCTGTATCTCCTGTGAAATCCTTCTTGAATAATGTAAATTTTTAAGTGTGATTTACATGTTTTTAGAATTTCAGCTAATTCAGATAAGTATATCCAAAACAGTGCTCAGATGTTTGCCTGTATTTGGTTGCAGTGTTTTCTTTATAAGGATCCCATAACCTACTTCGGATCCTCTGAGTCACTATTCTCTATTTTACAGTGTATTCCACATTTTCCTTCTCAACATTTTTATTAGCAATTTTCATTGTCTTCATTACTTTCCCCTTATTTAAATTTTCCTTCTTCATTCTTTTTTAAAGACAATTTTTAAATGAGCTCAATATATCAGCCTTCTTAGTGCAATAATTAATTCTTTGCTTCCTCTCATTTATTAGTTGCCCTATTTTCTCTTCCGTTTCTGTCTTTTCCCTGATATGTCTCTTACACACTTTTTAACTCTTTTTCTTCTTATGATGTATAAAGTCAGTTTGTATTTTTTAGTTGTTTATTTCTAATTAATTTGTTTTGTTCTCTTTATAAATATCTCTTTCTTTTTTGGAAGGAGGATAAATGGAAACATATGGTAAAGCTAACTTTGATACTCTAATATGGTTTTTTTCTCTTATCTTTCAGTTTTTTCCCCCATTATAAAAGTGGTTCTTCATTGTCTTGTATTTTGTAATTTTTTTGTTAAACACACAAGAAGCTTCAGGATACCAGTTAACCCTATCTGTAACAGCAGAAAAAGCACAATTCATATACTTAGAAAGGTTGACTGTTAATTATGATGTTGTTTATTTTAAGTGACTCTGCCTCTTTGCCTCCACCCCAATACCCAACTTTGCTCTTTACTTGTTAGGCCTTTAATTTATTTAATCTTAGATTATTTTAGAAGATAAGACAAACATTTTTTCAAGTATTCACAATAATACTAAAAAATGATAAAATATTGAGAAATGGAGTTTTATATCAGATTTTCTTTGGATCATTTTAAATTAGCTAGCACATTTTTGGTTTGCAAATAGATCTTTAGACTAACTGAAATTTGTTTTAATGAATGAAATCACTAGATTTTATGAATGTGGATAACACTAGGGGGCAGCATGGTATCTGGAAAGAGGACAAGGCTTAGTTTCAAGGAGCCTGGGTTCTAATCTTGATTTATTTATTGACAAAGAGAATAATCCTCTGAATTTTTTTACTTCATCTACAAAATATGGGGCACTGACCATGCCATCTATTGGGGCTCCTCAAACTCCAAGCATTTATGTGTAATTCGCCTCTTTTTATAGTTTGTGCAAAGGTAAAAATTAAAGTCAAATCCAAATTCACATTGGTAGGACTTACATTAAACCAATATGCTCCTTCTGTCACTGCAAGATTTCATTCTTTATAATTTGTGTTGGGGAGATCTATATCATGAGCCCCTCCCCCTAGAAGAGCACATTGTACTTTGTAACAGTAAGCGGACTATGAACCAAGGAGGATTTCGAGAAATGGCTTATGTCCAATTCCAATATTAGGTGGCTATTAAAAAATAACCTTGAAAAACTGTGCCTCAGCAGTGTCTCAGTTGTGAGTTATGCTGAGAGAGCAATTATGAACTCTTCATACTCCAAGGGCTTACAAGCTGTTGGCAAGACACACAGGGTCCTGTCACAAAGAGAAATTCATGGGAGACCCTATCATTGTTGGTCAGCACAGTCAACAGAAGCAACTGATGGTGCTGACAGAAAGTGATAAAAGCCACTGTTGGGAACCATTGACTAGAACTTCTTTGGGGAACTCCCTTTAATCAGAATTTTTAGATTGAGTGTTGTACTAGGGAGGGCCTTTCAAAGTCTCTGGCGGGTTCTACCATTCAAATATCCCTTTCATGTGGACAGTACTTTGCTGAGAAAAGCAGCTCTATATGATTCCTAACATAGAGGTGGTGACCATATTCTCTTCCATATAAATTCATATCCCAGATTATAGCTGATTATTTCAGGGTTTGACCATTCCCTCAGTGACAACCAACCTATAAGATGACCCAGGGCTTATGAAGGGGCTTGAAATTTAGTCGCTTTCAAGAAGAGAAATTATTCAAAGTCTATTTCTCTGTAATTTGAACTAGCAATATGGGGGAAACATCAACATATTAGTAGCAGAAACAGAAGCTAAAGGACCTACAAAGAAAAGGCAAAAGGCAGATGCTAGAAGAGGCAGGAAACCATAGTAAAAGTTAAATTCTAAATTTGAATATACTGTGAAGTTGGAAAAATCATTACAAAAAGGTAAAAATGGGATCCTTGGTAAGTGCAGAAGAAAAGATAGAGATCAGCTGAGAAACTGTGTTGTGAAAGAATTGTCAGTTACCGCTGCAGAGAGGACAGTGAGATAATACAGCCACTAGTTCAACATTGGCTCCTTCTACTACCTGACTCTGTGTTCTGACTTCAGAGACAACTAACTGCACGAATCTTTTTCCTACATATTTATGAAGCCTGATCACATGACTAAGATCCCTCTTCCTCTACTACTTATTCTCATGTACTGCCTTGAAATAATTTTGATGTTAATTGAGGTAACAAGAACTGTACCATGCAATATGACTACAAACTGGTCTCATAAGGTGCAAAAGTCAATTCTAAAAAAACCATGTGAGTTAACCAAAATTCAGTCAGATGGCATTTTACATGCATTTGGATTATATAATGCTAGAATTTGAAATTGTGCAGAAGTCTGTGAATTTCAAAGGTCTTTAAAGCTTTTAATTAGGCAGGTACAATAAGCAAAAGAAATAGATCATTAAATCAAATGATACACCTTGTGTGCCAGTAATCAACTATTTTCTTTCAGCTCCAAACCTATCTCTTTCCCATGCCTTGTGATAATAAAACTGGACGCTGTTAACATATTTCCTTTGCCAACTGGGAAAAATGCTAGGCATCATCAGTAGAGGGCATTGTCCAGTACTACAAGTCTGTCACAAAGAGAGATACCTTCTTTTGGGGTTCTGGTCTTCCATTATTATTCAGTTCAAGAGATCAGGGGTCTTCTACAGAAGCAATCCAGGTGAGTCCTTTGTTTATGATCTCCCTACCAGTGAGGACTTCTGAGCAGCTCTGTTGTGGTCACATCCCCCAGCAACCACAGACCATTTGTATAGACTAGTTCTCACTTAACAGTCTCTCAGAAGTTTCTTTGCCGTCAGTAGTCTCTGTGTTCTCCCTGAATCTGAATCTCAATCTTGGGGGCAGTGCTTTCCTAATCCTTCATTTTTTGTTTATTTGTATTTGGGTTTGTTTTTGTTTTATTGTCCACACTCCCTCATCTTAGAAGTAGTAATTTCTTTCTTATGTCTGCTACTTCTGAGTGCTCTTTCACCCTCTTTATCTACCTTCTACTGGTTAACAATTCTTTTTATTACTGTAGTGACTGTCTCCTGACTGGATCCCTCGTTTAGGCTTTGCAGACTTCTATAAATACTGAATCAAAGGATTTGAGCTACCTGATCGTCTCCTTTGAATAATAAAATTATCAACACAGCAAAAATGAATAGGGTTTTGTATGTCACATCAAGATGGCCTACAAGAATCCAGTCAGTCTCTCATTCAAAAGCTTACATAGTTGTCTTCACTAGTGAGAGTATATCTTTAACTCTGGGAATTTTTTTAATTAAGTATGCAAAAGCAGCTTAAGTTGGAATCCAGAGGAACAGATCCAGATAGAGTTTTGTGTATAGGAACTCTCTTGGGGAGTGCTCTCAGAATCAACATTTATAGGGGAATGAAGAAAGCAGGACTGAGGAAAGAGAGGAGTCCATGCATGATGCCCCCACAGAAGGTCTTATAGGATCTCACAGAGACCTCAGGAACTGGGAACACAATTCAAAGTTTTCCACCTTGATGATGTTTAGGACAAAGTCATGTAAGGTAACAGTCCTACAATAACCAGTCATTTGACATGAGCTGGCTCCAAGAGGACAAGTTACCAGGACAGTGTGTGGCGAGTCTCTTTAGGTAAAGGCAATTTCTGGAGAATGACTCTGTTGACAACCTACCCATCAGTTACACTCCCACCAGCTGGGGAAACAGGTATCACTGTACTAAAGGGGGTTTCCGAGCAGATGTATTAATTATCTACTGTTGCTTAACAAACCTACTCAAAATTTTGTGGCTTAAAACAATGGACAACTTGCATTCTGCTCACAAATTTGCAATTTGGGGAGGGCTCAGTGGGGATAACTCTTTTCTGTACCTCTCAACATCAACTGCAAAAATTTGAAGGCTGGGGGGCTGAAATTATCGGAAGACTTGCTCATTCACATGTGTGGTATTTGATGCTAGATTTCAGGCAGGACCAGAGCTTGCGCTGTCAGTCTCTCTCGTGGCCTGGGCTTTCCTTACAGCATGGTGGCCATATCACTTCCTCTGCATCCTAGTTTTGAGGCAATGACAAAGTCTTGCCTAAGTTTAGGAAGCAGGGAAATAGACTCAGCCACTCGATGACATTACCAGAAATATTGTTGTCACCATTTTTAGAGAATATAGTCTACCACAGCAGCACATCATAAAATCTACTTACAAAAAGAAATGAAAATCATAGTATAAATATTTTGTTAAGAAGGAATTTGTGTATGACCAACATTTTATTTACTCTGATATTTGAGAGAATCTTGGCATTTAAAGAAAAGCCTTAAAACTTCAATTTAGATGTGTAAGTGAGCAGTTTATTTAGAAACGATTTTAAGTTGAAATCTTACTGTGTTTTCTTACAGAACTAGAACTTTCAAGAAAATGTCAATCTCACTACATTTTTATGTTTCATTTTTAGATTAATGAAATCATTTTAGTATTTGGGAAGATCTGGTTTATTAATTGAGTTATTAAAGTATTTTAAAACAAAAAAGAATCCCTAAATTTGAATGTCATTTAAAGTATGTCAGAAGACATATATACATATATATGTAGGTATATGTGTTTAAATATACATAAATGAAACCAAACATTATCCAAAACTCTCCCCAAAATGTTCATTATAATCTGCACAATCATTAATACAATATTAAAATTTTCTGAACTTAAAACATTCCTGAACTCTAAAAGTTAAACTAAAAGATTAGGGAAAAATTAGAGTTTTGAATACATAACTTTATTAAATTGAATAACAGCTCTTAGTTCCCAAAATACAATTCTGAATAGTTTTTGTGTGTATAAAAGCCATCTTCTGGATATCCCTTCTTTCTCTCCACCAAAATCTCTCATGAATATCATCAAGAGGGTCAACTATTTTAGAGATACTGATTGTAACTCCCAAATTTTTTTTTAAAGATTTTATTTATTTATTTGACAGACAGAGATCACAAGTAGGCAGAGAGGCAGGCAGAGAGAGGAGGAAGCAGGCTCCCCGCGGAGCAGAGAGCCCGATGCGGGGCTCGATCCCAGGACCCTGAGATCATGACCTGAGCCGAAGGCAGAGGCTTTAACCCACTGAGCCACCCAGGAGCCCTGTAACTCCCAAATTTTTAATACAGGTTTTGACCTTGGAGAAGAGACTTATAGAAATTTACAATATCAGCATGGATCAGCTCAACTATATGTAGAATGCAGTAGTCCTAGGACAGTGGTACACAAACTACTCTTTTGCTTTCCAAGATCATCTTCTAAAGGTATACATTTTCAAGAGCCTACAATGTACAACAGACAAAAGCAATGCTATTTTGCTTATAGATCTGGGTTGAATTTGGCCATGACCAATGTATTTTTATCACCTCGCACAGCAAATTTTGAAAACCATTGGTTGGTCTAACAGATAAAGAAATTAAATTTTTTAGAGCTCAAGATATTATTAGCAATTGTACTGTCGGGATCTACTGATTAATTGGAAGTGAAATATTTTTCTTTTGCTTGAACTGAGAGACTTCACAGGGTCAGTTCTGTAGGTTAAAGCTTATACAACATTCTTTATTTTGAAAACTTTTGACGTTAAAATTGTTGGAGTTTCTAGAGATAATATAATTAAGCTTTCAATGACTATCTTTTATTCTGTAAATATTTCTTTTGCAGCACATGAATTTTATAGCAAAATAACATTATGCTAAATAAATTGGCTAGAGATGTAATTAAAGATTGGTAGTTTTCCATACAGAAAAGATATGAAACATGTCAAGATAGAGGCTCCACCTTCTAGAACTCTCTTTCTACACTGGCCAGACAGATTCTAGATTTGAGATTATATGATTTTAAAATGGAAAGGCTGATTCAATTCCAACTGTATATGTTGGCATGTTTTAGGTGATTTGTCAACAATTAATGTGTAAAATTTCTGAAAATTAACAATTATGGCCCTAAATTGAGTACATCCCAGCTATGTATTATTGTTCACCAATGGCATTTGTGAGAATAGTCCATGTACTCCTACCCCTAAAATACTACATATGGATGAAGGCTCAGTGGTGCAATATTTCTGATAAAGAAAAACAGGATAATATTGTATTAAGGTGTATTATATTAATTTTATGTTTGACTTAATAAGTTTTTTTTAACTTGTCTTGTAAAAGAAATAATGGTTTTGTTGTTGCATGTCTATTATTTTAAAACTTGTTTAAAAGATGGAGGACATTAGAGACCTGTTGTGGTTGGACTCTTCAGGAAGCAGCCTTTGAGATGGGGATCACAGACTTTGGTTGTAGATATATCTGTGATTGAAAAAGAAACCTTGTGGAATTTATAGCAAGCCCTATGAGGATAATCATAACATAGACCCTTTGATTTCTGGAGTGCAACCGTATCATCTTTGACAGAAAATTGTACACCACTCAAAAACTAGCAGCTGATATGCTCCTGGGTTTTAATAGAGAATGAGCATCTATTATGAGACATGAATCAACCATGTAACAGAAATGACCAGCACGAACTGGGCTCTGTTAGGCTTCCTGACACATAAGATTCAGTGGGCCCAGAAATTACTGTAAGACAGAAGTGGCACATCTGGGATAAGGCAAAGGCAGAGCCAGAGAGTATACTGTCATGTCACCCACCAATGTTTTACTTGTGCCTCTTGTCCATATTTATTGCTCATACCTGTGGCTTCACAGAGTCCCATATGACCAGCTGATAGGATAGGGGAGAAAAAAGTTCACACTTAATTTATGAATGGACTGCTGCTAAACCCAGAGTTGACCCTGAAAGACAGTGGTGAAAGGAACTGCTCCCAATGAGTAAAGCTTTGGGGATGAAGCACCTGGTCATCCATGTTGTACAGAAAATGGAGTAATCCAGATGAGAATATACAGACTCATAGGCTATGGTTGTTTAGGACCTGGAAGGACCTGGAAGGAGAAAGAGAATTAGGAGCAGGAAGGTCTGGGGAAAAGCATGTAGATAAACTTATGAGAGTATAAATAAACTGTGAAGACCTTTCCAGCAAAACTCCTAAGAGTTGCGGGTGCTTTGTGTCTCCATTTCCTTACCTCCCATGTTCTCCTATGCTTAACATCCTGTGGGCTTTCAACTCACTATTTCACTGTCAAGGTCACTAGTGATTCCTGTCTTGCCAAATCCAAGGTCTGTTCTTAGTATATTTCCTTGATCTCAACAGCATTTGACATTCATTAATGGTCACTTCTTTGTTCTTGAAACAAGTATTTTTTCACATGTGTTCTCGGGTATTTAACTCCCTTGGCTCTCTTTCTATTATACTGAATACTAGTTTTTAGTCACTTCTTCAGGATTCTCATTTTCTTTCTGTCCTTCTGCCCCAAGGCTAAATTTTGGAGTGTCCCAATGCTAAGCGTTCCACCTTCTTCTATTATCTATGTAAGTTTACTCATAAGCTGATGTTAATACAGTCCCAAAGCTTTAGATGTCACCTGTAGTCCTGATTCTTCCCTGAGCTCCAGATTGGTATATTCAACTGTCTTCATGCCTCCTTCACTTGGATGAATAATGAGTGTGCCTAACTTAAAATGTCTAAACCCAAACTATGGATTTTCTTCTGGAAACCTGTTTCTCCGTGGTGTCATACTTGACTCCTCTCCATTTTACATCACATCTGCTCCGTGAGCATCAGATCTCACATTTACACTCAAGACACAGTAAAAACTCAACCCCTTCCCAAAATTTTCATCAGTTTTCCCAGGATAAAGCTCTTCAACTACTCTAAAACCCATCTTGTCAATATGCCACAGGTCTATTATTGTTCTATTGCAACCAGTTCTCAACAGAACCATCCTACTAATCTTTTTTTTTTTTTAAGAGATATAGATTTATTTATTTTATTTTAAAAGATTTTATTTATTTATTTGACAGAGAGAGAGATCACAAGCAGGCAAAGAGTCAGGCAGGGGAAGGGGAAACAGGCTCCCTGCTGAGCAGAGAGCCTGATGTGGGGCTCGATCCCAGGACCCTGAGATCATGACCTGAGGCGAAGGCAGCGGCTTAATCCACTGAGCCACCCAGGTGCCCCGCTGCTAATCTTTTTTTAAAAATGGAAATAAAATCATGGCACAGTTCAAAGCCCACCATTGGTTTCTACTGCATTCAGAATAAAGTCTTCACTCCCTATCATAGGCAAAAGGGTCTACTTCATTTAGCCCAGCCTATGTTTCTGACCCCTTCTCTTGTCCATGCTTCCCTCCATTTGTTCTTTTTTGGCTGGCTAACATTTTTACCATTATCCAAATCTATTATTTTAATTTTACTTCAAGGACATTATTCTTGCCATTTCTTCTTCCAGAAATCCTCCTTCTCTAGATCTTTATGTGTTTCTCTCCCTTACTTCATTCGAGTCTCTAGTCAAAGGCCACCTTCTTAAAGAGTTTTTGCCTGAGCAGCTTATTCAAAACACACACACACCTTTCCACCTTCCCCTTAGCTCTCACTATTTTTCTTCAAAACACTTACCTGGCATGCTGTAATCTTTTCATTTGTTTGTTTTCTCTATTTTTCTATAGAGGATAAACTCATGAGAGTAGACACTTATTGTTTAGTTCACTCCTTACCTTCAGTACCTAGATCTGTACCTGAAATATTAGTATCTCAGTAAACATTCGTTGAATGAAAAATCAATTTTATAATTCATTGTTTCACCAACATTGGAAGATATATAAGAGGTACAATATTTAAGCCATTTTGCGGGTGAAGAACATGAGGCAGGAAAGTTAAGTAACTTGGTGAAAATCACATACTTAAATTATTCAATGTTCCTATATCATAGCTTAAAGGGGAAATATCTTTTAGACTTTAGCACCAGGAGAAACATGCCTGTTTTGGAAATATAAAGAAAGAGAATTTTTTTTTTTTTAATGTTCATATTTCCTTCTTAAAAGTTGCTTCTGGGAACTTACACCAGATCTTCAGGTAAATCACTGCATTCTGTTGTTGTTGATCCTAATGCTTTGTTTATTTTAGTTCATGTTTTTTATGCTGTACCCATTAACTAAGTCTTCTCTCATTCTGCTTATGGTCAAATGTGCTTTATTTTAAGTTTTAAAATTCAGCTGAATAAATTTGGCAAATTAGGTCAACTCCAGGCCAGAAAAAATTGTAAGGTATCTATGTGTTATAATTTTAGGTATAGGAGTTAGCAAGGTAAAGTCAGAGCAAAATGATTTTTAACAGTCTACCAGGCTTTACAGATTTATCAAAGAAAGAAGAGCTCGGGAAAAAAAGACCAAATAATAAATGAGGGTGTACGTATTATTAATAATTCTGTTAAAAAGGCAGATATATTGAGCTCATTTAAAAAATCTCTCTTTAACAAGAAAAATGAAGAAGGTAACGTGGGCAATTAGCTAGTGACATGACCACTGCATATCTAGGTAATGATCAAAGCGTGTGGGTGGTATGACCAGCCCAACCTCTGAAAGGGGGGTGCACTCACTGAAATGAGGCACAGTCTAGGCATGATTAACTATTTAAAGTTCACAGAGAATGCAAGTAAATTATTAATTTGTTTTAAGATTTTCATGCATTTTCCATGTAGTCATTTAACTTTACAATACACTAACCTGTTAAGGTTTACTATGAATTAAATTTTTTTAAAATTAAATAATGAAATAATAGTTACAAATGCCAGCTTTTTAAAGGAGGTAAATCATACAGAATCAGCAGCAGGAATATACGTGCAGAATTTTCTTTGCCTTGGAAAGAATCTATTCTATTTAAAAAATAGCAGCATTGACATTCTTAGGAGCAAAATGGATCCATGGACACAGTTAATTATCATGCTACCTGATACTATGTTTTGTCATGTTACATTATGTCACCTCATGCCATATATCTTATCATACTACATTATAGTATGCTATATTATAATTTTTTTTCTTACCTATATCCCATAGAAGAATTTAAGTTCTATGAAGCCAGAAATTGAATTCCCCCCACCCTTTTTTTAAGGCTTATATGTCTGGAATAATAATAGATTCTCAAAAATGATGAATGAGTGGATAAATGAATGGTTTAAACTTTAGAGTTTAATGAGAGACTTGCTTACAGTAGTTACTTAATTTCTAACTTTTTCACAATTCTTCATAGGTCTCACGCAGTTGGTATCTGGGAAAATAAATATTTTTTCTTCTTTAATTGTTTTTCATTTCTCCAACAAATATTAAAAATTAGGGGTGCCTGGGTCGCTTAGTTGGTTAAGCATCTGCCTTCAGCTCAGGTCATGATCCTGGGGTCTTGGGAACCAGTCCCTGTCAGAGATAGGCTCCCTGCTTAGTGGGGAGTGTGCTTCTCCCTCGCCCTCTGCCCCTCCCAACTCTTGTGCTCTATTGTGAGTTCTCTCTCTTTCTCTCAAATAAATAAATCTTTTTAAAAAAAACTAACTGTGTTCCATGTACTATGCTTGGTACCAGGGTTATAGTGTTGAACACAATGGATTAACTTTTTACTCACCCTTTGCAGTAGAATGGAGGAGACACGAAACAAGTGAAAAATTAAATAGGGAAATGGAGGCAGGCAAAAATTTCTGAGACAGAGAATAGTGGTTACTCATTTAGTGAAAGTGACCCAAATTCTCCTTGACTTCATAGAGAAAATGAAATTTTGAATGGAACTAAAAGGATATAAATGAACCAGGCATGCAAAAATTCAGAAGAGCACATAAAAAGGCCTTGGGATGGAAAAAAGCTTGATCTGTTTTCAAACTGAAAGTAGGGTCTAGTTGTTTTTAATGTAGTAACCAACAAGTTGAGTAACTTTAAATAAGATGGGAGCAATAAGGGATGTTTAAAAGTTGACTTTCCTTCCACTAAATTAGGGACCTTGAAGAGACATGCAACTGGAGATACCTGGTAGACAATTAGATGTACTATTATATTATTATATTATTATACTATTGCTTAAATAGCTCTAATAGCATACTGAGCTGGACATATGAAATTGTGAAAAATGAACGAGACTGTGTGGAGAAGGAGAAGAAATGATCTCCTGAGATGGAGGCCCATGAAACTTTTGTTATTTGCTGGTCAACAGAGAAAAGTAAGACAGCACTAGAGAATGAAAAGGATGAATTTTGGAAGGGAGGGGTAACCTGAAATAATAGTATCATTATACTAGTATAGTATAATAGTGTCAGGAGGGGATGAGGTTACACAAAGAAGGATATAATCCCCAATTCAAATTCTGAGAAAGATAGAATGGTGTTTGTGGCAAATATGCTAGACCAACTTGGCTCAGCATCTGGTGTATCCTTCTGTGAAATAGAGAAGGCCATGATAAATACTCTGTGTCCCAGAATTCCATGCAGATTGGTTTCTGGAGTTATTCAGACTTTATGAGTTGTGTTGTATTGCACTAAGGTGGATTTTAAACTGAGATGAGTAGAGACAGAGGTTACAGTCAGACAGAAATGTTATTTTCTCATGCAAGTGTAGCAAAGGTAGTACAACTCTGGAGGCTAAGATCCTGGCAGCAATTCCTAACCATTTCATCCATTGCATCCGAGGTATCATTCTTCTATTAAAAGCAGACTAGAAGCAACTTTCTGTTTCATGGATTGCAATTAATGCAGTAACATCTTCAAGCTAATAACTGATAGAGTTGAGGTACCTGAACTTGCAGATTATGTCACAAGTAAATGTTTCCTCATCTGGTCCATTCTGCGGTATTTTTCAAGTTAATAATTCCTACAGCTCTAGTCCAGAGCATTCTCTTCAACACTTTCACCTGTTTTGTAAGGTGCTAATTTGTCACAAACTCCTTATAATAAAAAAAATTACAGATTTTTTTTTATTTTTGCAACTGAGCTCAGACTGATAAAGGGTCAAGAGAATTTAAAAAAAAATATATATATATATATTTATTTATTTATTTAAGAGAGTGAGAGTGGGGTGAGGAGCAGAAAGAGAATCTCAAGCAGACTCTGAGCTGAGCACGGAGCCCAATGTGGAACTTGATCTCACTGCCCTGAGATGATGACCTGATCCAAAACCAAAAGTCAGTTGCTTAACCAACTGAGCCACCAGGAACCCCGCAGAGTGAAGTGACTGTTAAACAGGGGATCAGTAGAATCCGAATAGGTCATGTCACCTGATTGGATTTGAAGGAATGAAGATCTGGTTTGAGTGGAGTATAGAATACCAGTCATCTGTCAACCAGTAGCAAAATAGTTTCTTAAGAAGAAATGACTGTGGAATAAAGTGTCTGTTAAAGGCATGGCTTGGACTGACCACATGGCAACTATTATATCATAGAATAGTGCATATGAAGAATACAAAATTTTGGATGGCTTCACTGTGTTTAACTGTATTTGAGAGCTAAAGAAAGAATATGACAAACTCAAGGCTCTACATTCCCAATTCAAGTCAGTGTCTCATCTCTTGTATCTCAGATTTATACACAGAATCTGTGGCTATAAGCTGGAGAATCTACAGTATAGACTGAATTACGGCTACATTTTTTTTTATGTGAACATAAGACATTCAATTTAGGAAAAAAATTAAGGCTTTGAGAGTTAGAGTAATGACATTTGGAAGGATTCAGGTGATTGAGTACCTCAACTCCAGACAGCACTGAACAGAAGCAGCCCCACCTTACAGTCTGAAGAGTCTGGTTTACCTCATTTGAAGGTCCTTTAATAACATTACCAAGGGTTATTGCTAGCCATCCTTATGCTCTACCACTATAATGCCTCCACAGTCTCTAATCTGTTAGCTAGAATCAGATCTCAACATGCCCAACAGGGCCATTTGCCAAGTCACACTAAGAAAAGAAATTTTACATGTCAAAAGAATTCATATTTGAGCTAATCTGTATTGGTAAAAACATGGGGAATATGTATATGGATTTTTCAGTGATTGATACACCATGGAGAAAATAACAAATTCTTAGATAAGACAAAATTTATCAATAGAGGGCATTTATCAAAGTTTCTGGATTCAGTGTGCTACCTTGAGCAGTTATAAGTGGTTCCTTAGTTGGTTAACTAAAAGTAGAATTCAACTATGGTCTATGCTCAATGAAGTTAAAATTGTTTGATGCTATATACAAGAGGGACACCAACATATAGGAAAATTGACATATTAGAATAAATATATCTTTATGCAGTCTACTCACTCACCCTCTAACTATGGTCTCTGCTGTTTTCAGTGGCAGCTATGAAATCCTCATGGTAGTGTTTCACTGCCAGAGACAACGAAGCAGAATTAGTATGACAGACACAATGAGGGAACAAGGGAATGAACTGTTTCATCCATGGGGATCTTTGCTAGTGGCTAGTGGATCATGGGGTCTCTAAGACTGAAATAAATGAAAAGTGCATGGAAACACTACTTAATCTCTTTAGTGATTATAACCTTAAGCTTGGTGAAAAACACCTTGACCTCAATTTCATGAAAGAGAGTTACATTGGCCATGCAATTGCCAGAATTAACTCACTGGGAAAGTGGATATAATTGGCAGAAGATCCCTTAATGATATAAATATCTTTATTTACTATAAATCTTCTATACCATAGTACTATAAATCTTCCTCCACTTGCAACTATTTATTAGAGTTACTAAGTACCAGGAAAAGGAAAATACCCAGTCCTATCAAGATTATGGGAGATTGGCTCTGAAGTAGCACAAATCCTTGGATATGAAGAACATCAGTGGTTAGATGAAAATGGAATTTTGCTCTGTTGTCCTCTTACAGTTGTCTCGGTGGCTCTGTACCACCATTCTGTATTTACTTTTGTACCCAATGATAACACTTAAATAAGTACAATTAGAAATTGGCAGAAACCCCACTCTGACTCCTTGATCCATGGCTTCAGAACCATCATCAAGAGAAAATCAAAGCTGTCAGAGCTTCTTAATCATACTGAAATAAAACAATAGCATTCTTGGATAAATCAAAGATATTAGTACTGCCCTCAAAGACTTGAAAAAATAAATGGGTGGTAATTCCTATCACCTTATTTAATTCATCTGGATGAATCATAGCAAATGACAGTGGATTATTGGAAGCTTAATCAGATGGTAATTCCAAAGGTAGCTGCTGTTTCAGAAGTGGGTTCTTTAGAGGAGAAAATCAATATTGACCTTTGCCACTGGTGCACATCTAGTAATTTTGACAGATAATGCATTTTTCTTTCTATCAGTGAGCAAAGAACATCAGAAACAGTTTGAATTTACCTGACAGGGACTGAAGTACATCTTCCCTGTCTTACTGTAAGCTTATGCTAGCTCTCCAGCTTTCCTTCCTAAGTTAGTACAGAGGTACTATAACCTTCTTACCTTACCATGAGGCATTGTTACTCTGTACCTTGATGACACCATGGAAGTCCTACAGTTTCAAGGGAAATACTATTAAGCAGAAAACTTGATCTACAGGAAAGAAGAAGAGTTCCAGAAAATATAAGTATATCTAAGAGATTTTTTTCTTAATTTTTAAGAAGACTATTGAGTCTCTAAGATACTAGCAATAGATGGTGGGGTTTATAATATATGCAGAAGCAAATACATGACAATAGTTGCAAAAATAACAGTAGGTATTGTAAGTTTCTTACATTACATGTGAATTAGTATAAATGTAATAATAAATAAATAATAAATAAAACAGACTTATTGCTAAAAATCCAAAATAGGAGATAAATGGAATACTAAAACATATTCAATAAATACAAAAGGAATAAGGAAAAAGAGAAACAAAAAAGATGGAGAAAATAACAAAGAGTAAGATGAAAGCATAATAATTGTCAGATATAGAAGGAAAAATTAATAACCCCAGATCATAGTTGGAGAACTTAATACTGCAGTCTCAGTAACTTATAGGACATGCAGGAAAAAAAATGTCATTAAGAGTATAGAAGGTTTGAACAAATATTAACAAATTTGACCAAATGACATTTAGAGAACACTCACAACTTCAGAATAAATATTTTTTCCAGTGTATGAAGAATAATCACTAAGATATACTACATGCTGATCATGAAACAAGTCTCAATACATTTCAAAGAACTGAATTAGAAACAACAAAAGATAGAAAAAAACAAGTGCCACTACTTAGTCTATGTCACTCTTGTCACTCTATTGAAATCCATGGATTCATTTCAGACATTCCTTTTCTCATCGGTATCCCTCAACTACAGAAAACAATCACCCACACACTTCTTTGATATATTCTCTGACCACAGCAGAATTAAGTTAGAGATCAATAACAATAAGATACCTGTATATCCCTTAATATTTGGGAATTAAGCTGCACATATCTAATATTGAATTGATTTTAAAATTCATGTAGGAAACTAGAATATAATTTGATATAAATGAAAATAAAGAACACAACATACCAAATTCATTGTATGTAGTTAGAGTAAGTGGGAATGTTGTAACTTCAAGTACATATATTGGACAGAATAAAGTTTTAAAATCAATTCTCTAATATTCCAGCTCAAAAAGCTTAGAAAAGGAGAGCAAATTAAACAAAAAAAGTGGAGGGAAGAAAATAATAAGAGAAAAAAAATCAATGGAACAGAAAACAGAAAAACAAGAAAGTTGAAAAGCTGAAAGTTGGTTTTTAAAAAGATTTTTAGAAAAGAATTGATAAAATTATAAGAAGGGAAACATTGAAGAGTCTGCAGACAATGAAAGGATAATAAAGAGAAATTATGTACGACTTTTTGCCTGTTTTCCATGTGTCCATTCGCATGAAGCCCAAGTACATGCAAAACTAATTCATGGTAATAGAAGTCAGAATATTCAGAAATTTTGAAGGTGCTAGAAAGAGTCTATGTCTTGATATTTGAATGGTGGTTATATAGTATACTTACATAAAAATTCATATGAAGTTATGTTAGGTTCCTTTAAATACTTTCTTGTGTATGTGTGCTCTGTGTGCGTGTGCATGTTACCTTAAAAACAAATGACATATATTTATGGGTCCTGTCTATAGGTCTACTTAAAACTAGTTAAACAGTAGGCCAAGTATTTTTACTGAGTTCCTATACTTCCTGACTATCTACTTATTTAACATAGGTTTACTGAGACTCTATTCTTTTTTTCAAATTAAAAAGAAAGTTTAAAAAATTTACAACCCTACCATGGCAAAGATATGTTTAATTTGGCATGACAGTCTCTGTAAGAAATGAGAGCTATGCTTCACGTGCTATAATTATGCCTTTAATATTCTCCCAGGAAAATGGTCTGGTTTTGTTCTGTGACACATATAATCTCATATCTACAAATAGTAAAGAATATTAGTTTCAGACAGATAGGTCAGGAATATCAGCAGACAAGGGAATCTCTAAGAAGGAACTGGTCATAGCTTTTATAGGTTATAGATTTCACAGAAAAAATGCGGCCAGTGTAAAGTTCAGTGATTCTTGGTTCCTGATTTGAGTAGATAAGCTTAAAGAGAGAAAAATATTTCTGATCCATAACAGTAAATTATAATCCTCAAGGTTTTACAAATCTCCACACATGAATATTAACTTGTAAGCCTTAGAACACTGTGGCTGTTTTTTTTTTTTTTAATTTTAATTTTTTATTTACATTTTAATTAACATATGTTGTATCATTAGTTTCAGGAGCAGAATTTAGTGATTCATCAGTTGCATATAATACCCAGTGCTCATGACATCAAGTGTCCTCTTTAATGCTCATAACCCAATTCCCCATCCCCTGACCCACTTCCCCTCCAGCAACCCTCAGTTTGTTCCCTATAGTTAAGAGCCTCTATGGTTGGACTCTCTCTCTGTTTTTATCTTATTTTATTTTTCCTTCCCTTACCTTATGCTCATGTGTTTTGTTTCTTAAATTCCATATATGAGTAAAATCATATTGTATTTATTTTTCTCTAACTTGTTTTTCATAGCATAATACCCTTTAGTTCCATTCACATCGTTGCAAATGGCAAGATTTCATTCATTCGATGGCTGCGTAGTATTCCATTTTGTCTATATACCATATCTTCTCTATGCATTCATTGTTGATGGACATCTGGGTTCTTCCCATAGCTTGGCTACTGTGGACATTGCTGCTATAAACATTGGGATGCACATGCTCCTTTGAGTCACTATTTCCATATCTTTCAGATAAATATCTAGTAGGGCAATTACTGGGTCATATGGTAGTTTTATTTTTAACTTTTTTTTTTAAGATTTTATTTATTTATTTGACAGAGAGAGAGATCACGAGTAGGCAGAGAGGCAGGCAGAAAGAGTGGGGAAAGCAGGCTCCCCACTGAGCATAGAGCCCAACGTGGGGCTCGATCCCAGGACCCTGAGATCATGAACTGAGCCGAAGGCAGAGGCTTTAACCCACTGAGCCACCCAGGCGCCCCTATTTTTAACTTTTTGATGAGCCTCCATACCGTTTTCCAGAGTGGCTGCATCAGTTCTCACTCCCACCAACAGTGTAAGAGGGCTCCCGTTTCTCTACATCTCTCATTTCCCGAATTGTCAATTTTAGTCATTCTGACCTGTGTGAGGTATTTTCTCATTGTGGTTTTGATTTGTATTTCATTGATCCCGAGTGATGTTGAATATTTTTTCATTGGTCTGTTAGCCATTAGTATGTCTTCTTTGGAGAAATGTCTGTTCATGTCTTCTGCCCATTTCTTGACTGAATTTTTTATTTTGGGGGTCTTGAATTTGATCAGTTCTTTATAGATTTAGATTTTTTTTTATATTTTTATAGATTACTAGCCCTTTATTTGATATGTCATTTGCAAATATTTTCTCCCATTCTGTAGGTTGCCTTTTCATTTTGTTAATCGTATCCTTTGCTGTGCAAAAGCTTTTTATCCTGATGAAGTCCCAATAGTTCATTATTGCTTTGGTGTCCCTTGCCTCTGGAGACGTGTCTGGCAAGAAGTTTTTGCAGCCAAGGTCAGAGAGGTTGTTGCCTGTGTTCTTCTCTAGGATTTTGACGGATTCCTACTGTGGTTCTGTTTTTAAAGCCAGATATTACAGAGCTTTGTATGTATTAATTAATACCTCTTCTAGTTCCCACAAATGAAATTGATCAAATAAAATATGAAATTAATGATATTTTTTTAATATCCTTTTTTTACTTTTTTAAAAAATATACTTTTTTTAAATTTAAAAATATATATACTTTTTTTAAATGCATGTGGTCAAACCATGCCTTAGGGATAAAGGTCTGTCTGCAGTGAGAGACATTGGAACAAAAGCTTACCCGCAGTGTGCACAGACATGTACCCCATGTTCCCATAGTCCCATACTCAGACAAAAACACACTTTGTACCTTTGGATAGCAAAAAAAAATAATAATAAAAAGATAATCCTGCTCAGTTCTAGTGCCCAAATAATATAACCTTGAGCTTTCTTTGCAAGTTACTGCTACCACAATGAAAATAGCATCACTGATATTCACGATGTTGTTGTTAGAGGACATGTCATTATTTTTGTATGCATAATAATGAGAAGAAAATATTTTTTTCTTTTTGCACCATAAATTATTGTAAATTTGCTAAGAACGCTTTTTTAATTATTTCTTTTAAATGCCTCTCATGATTTTTATTTAGTAAGTTGGACCTTCTCCAAGTCTGTACAAACCAACTTCTTTCCTTTTCAACTTGATATTGTTTCTGAATCTTCCTTCCACAGAAGTGAGATAGTCATGGGGTGCCTGGGTGGTTCAGTTGGTTAAGTGTCTGACTCTTGATTTTGGCTCAGGTCGTGGTATGAGGGTTTTGGGATTGAGCCCTACATCGGCTTATGTGATCAGTGTGGAGTCTGCTTGAGAATCTTTCTCTCCCTCTGCCACTGCCACTGGTACTCTCTCTAAAATAAGTAAATAACTCTTTTTTTTATAAGTGAAATAGTCACATCAATATTAGTGTCTTTTTTTTTAAGATTTTATTTATTCATTTGACAGACAGAGATCACAAGTAGGCAAAGAGGCAGGCAGAGAGAGAGGGGGAAGCAGGCTCCCCGCTGAGCAGAGAGCCTGATGCGGGGCTCAATCCCAGGACCCTGAGACCATGACCTAAGCCAAAGGCAGAGGCTAACCCATTGAGCCACCAAGGTGCCCCACATCATTATTAGTGTCTTAAATGCCTTCCAAATCCTAAAAAGAGAAGGCCTTTTGAAGGCAGTTAGGATTCATGTACAACAGAAAAAAATAGGTTAATGTAGATACATTCACAGAATACCTGATATCTTTCAAGGCATTAGTTAAACACATTTGTTTCAGGAAAAGACACTATTTCAAAAAGCAAAAAAGCAGTTTCACAATCACTGTGATTATATTTTAATCAATAATTTTATGTTACATGTTGACTATATCTTAGCTGTCATAATAATTCAATTAAATTACAATGTAGTTTGGCTTGATTCTTTGTCAGTGGAATCCATAATTGAATCACTTACTCTCATTACTGTAGTTTTTGGGAACTATGTGGATTTTAGAGCTGAATGCCTGCTTGAATAGGGTATGACAAAAACCCATGAAATCGGCAATGAATGTAAACATTTAGGACTCAAACAATACTTAAAGTCTCCTCGGAAATAACCTGCTCTATAACAAACAAAATCAGAACATACAGAGTTTTATGAAGCCCAAAAGTCGTAAATTCCAACCTTGTATTCAAAGGAGAAAAAATTTTAACTATTGAACAATGTTACTGAAAGCTTTGAAACACAGTACAATCATCCTAATTGGCATGGTCTGATAGAAATATAAATGTGCCAGAGTACCTGGGTGGTTTAGTTGGTTAAGGGTCTGCCTTTGGCTCAGTTCATGACCCCCAGGTCCTGGGACTGCTCAGCAGGGAGTCTGCTTCTCCCTCTCCCTCTGCCCTTCACCACCACTCATGGTGTCTCTCTCTCAAATAAATACATGAAATCTTTTAAAAAATGGAAATACATTTTTAATAGAAATTTAATAGGATTTTAATAGAAATTTAATAAATTTTAATAGAAATTAAAGAATAGAAATATAAAAATATTTTTAATAGAAATTTAAAAATACCAATGCTAATTGGTGGCTCAGAAAAACACATAGTTCTTCAATAATCGCATTTGTACTACATTATTTTAATTTCGAGAGAAAATACATTTAAAAATTTCCAGCACTTTATAAAGTCTATCAAGTTATAGAACACAAGGGAAGACGTGCCCAAAGAAAGTAGTTGAAACCAAGAGCAGCTGCCTGGCCAGAGGAGTAAAAGACTTTCTCATTAGCCCTCTGATGGATCTACAATCACCGTTTTTCATAGCTCAGACAGCAGGCTCCAGCCTACACTAGTGTCCGGGTTTATGTGTGATCTTCAGGCGTCATTGAATACAAATCTCAGTGAAAATCATGGTGATAGTCAAGAAATGAGCCCTTTCTTCAATTCTGAGCAACATACTGAAAAAACATCATAAGATTTTGAAAAGAAGAGAGTTTTTTCCTCTCTGCTAGATGGAGAGTGTTTTTTTTTTTTTTCGTTCTTTCTTCTTACCAAACTGACAATGGTATAAAATTTTCTAACTTAAAAGATTTCACTTTCATTTTTAGCCAGCTTACTTGATCCAGGGGTTAAGAATAGCTTCCTCTAATGGTGTCAATCTGGAAAAAGAGAATGACTTTCTCAGAGGAAGTAACTAGTCAGTTGCTGTCTGGGCAAGGTGTAATGTAAAGAGAGTGGGATCATCCAGAGCCCTCCTCCTCTGTCTCCGGTTCCTTCCACCACGTCCAGCTGCTTTTTCCTCAAACTATGGCGTGAAACTGGAGAGAAAAAAAAAAAAATGGACCTGGCAGAAGCATGTGACAAAAGCTCTATGGAAAAGTACCTTTCCTACAACACTGACTTCGTAGCTCACAGCTAATTAATCCCACAATAGAATGTGAGTTGGCTAGTTGTATTTTGAATGTCCTCATGTGGCCTCTCTTGACGGGACTTGCCACCAAGGGTTTTAAGCTTTCACCCTATTTAATATTCATGTCTAAAGAAGCAAAGTGCCTTGGGATATTAAGAATTTTTTAAAAATTGGTCCTTTAGGTTTAGATTATAATGGAAAATTCAACAGCTATAGCTACTGGAGACAAAAGGTGAAAAATTCACATTCTGGAAGTAAACTATCAACTATATGCTGAATAGGAAAAGCCATAATTATTGGACAGTGAAGTGACAGTTTCTGCAATTGAGTGGTTTAGTAAATGGTACCCACAAGAAGTTAATATCCCACATGCTATGATTCCGGAGAGCAACGTTCTTCACAGTGGGAACAGTATTTCAGTAAAGACTGAGTTTGGACGGAAGAAGTAAAATCAGATTTCAAAAATATATTTTTTTAAATTTACAATGTTATATTTAGTGAAGCACCAATCCTTATGTATAACTCATTGCCTGTTAGTTATTCAGGTCTTTGACGTATGTGACTCGAACCATACTCAATTTGTGGAAAGCAGATAAAATTTGTTAAGAAATTTTCCTCACTGAAATTCCACATTGTTGCCAACACTGTTCCAGTCTCATGACATATGAATACAGCATGGAACTGGTACCACAGAAGACAAATATCCTGAGGAACTCTTGAGTTAATATTTGTGATGGCTGTTGCTTACCAGGGTACATATTTTGGAAAAATTCCCAAGTGACACTGAGCGGCACCCTTGGTTAAGAAACGCCATAATGAGAAGTTAAATGTGGATGCTTCTCTACTCTTATTTTAGGGAAAATAAACTTGGAAAACTTTTTTTCCACTTCCATTTTCTTGTTTCCCCCCACTCCATACTCTGTTTTCATCCTCCAAATTTCTTCCTCTTAGTAATAACCAATTTTGTTTCTAAATTTTACCGAGAGAAATAGGAGAGAGAAGGGTCAAAACAAGTAAGATTTAAGGCCTATCGATCACCTGTTGATGTTATGTTCTAAATCCCATGCTATCCGTGTTCTGCTATAGCACATTGCCTGGATTTGTGGTTGCCTATAATTAAATAGGATTCATTCTGCCTCTTAAAATGAATGCCAGCTCCCAGCAAAGTCTATTTGGTGGAGGGAATCATCATGTCGGGATGACTCAATCCTCAGCTACCTTTACATTGCGAAGTCTACATGTGTCTTTTCTTCACCTTGTTATAATGGGAATTTAATAAAATTTCCCCTACATTCAGATAGTTGGTAATAATGGATAAAAGGACTCATATTCCCTTGGATTTAGAAAGTCTATTCCCTAGAACCCAACATTAAAATAAAAATTCCTCTGGAAAGTATAATATATAAATTCCATATTAGGTATTAACACAATTGGACTAATTTTCCTCATAATCTTTCTTCACTTTGGCAATTAGGAGGCAAAATATTCAACATATAGAAAAACCTGAACTTTAAAATTTTAATAATCAAGTGTGGGGGCACCTGGGTAGCTCAATCAGTTAAGCGCCTGCCTTCAGCTCAGGTCAAGATCCCAGGGTCCTGGGATTGAGTCCCACATCCCTCTCCCATTTCTCCCTCTCCCTCTGCTGCTCTCCCTGCTTGTGCTCTCTCTCTCTCTCTCTGACAAATAAATAAATAAAATCTTTTAAAAATTGGTTAAAAATCAAGTGTGAATAAGGAAGGTACAGAAACCAGAAGGGTCCCAAGACTTGACTTGCACAGGATTGGGGAAATAAAGAGAATCCTAGACAGCATGTTGGTCCTGGGCATCTGAAAAGAAGTGGCTCTGTGTACCAAATATGTGGGAGAACAATGGGCCAGTGGAAGGGTACTAAATAAAAACATTGATGACTTCATATAATTTGAAGAGACTCATATGGCACCTAAGCTCAGGCCAAGTAGGTACTTGGGGGCAAAGAACCCAAGATTTGGAAGAAACACAGCATCCTTTTTCTGATTTGAACTCTATATACAAGGAAACTGAATTCCAGTGATATTAAATGAAACACAAGGTAATATCCTTCTTACATGATAAATAGTTTTTGTTCAGCTCCTTACAGAGTACCCGCAACCTACTAGCTCTTGCTAAATATATATTTATTGATTGTTCAGCTGCTAGCATTTATACTTTCATTTGAATGAGTTACTGTCAGTGTTTCCATTTTTATGGACTCCTTCTTTGATAAGTAGAATGCCGAATGTAATTTAAAACCACTTTAACTGTCTTTAAAAGGTTTCAGGTTTCAATAGATTTTGAAGAGTAGAATCTCTTACTTTGGAAAATGGATAGATAACTAATACTATATATCAAATATAGCATCCAGGTTATTTCTTTTCTCTTGTGTTGGTATCAAACACATGGGGAACCTGAATTCACATCAGTATGTGGACACCCAGCACAATAATTGGCATCACTAAGAGAAGATCCTCCGAAAAGGCACACTGAGTTATTTCAAGTTACCATTGGTGGACATTTTGAAATGTGTATTTTTATTGCTAGATTACGTTGTTCACATCAGGCCGTAGAAAGAAAGGGATTTCTGCAATCCTCTGACCAAGGAACATTTTCCACCAAGAATCATGACTGCTGATTTTTTTGTTGTTATAAATATTATAATTTTTTAAAAAGATTTTATTTATTTATTTGACAGAGAGATCACAAGTAGACAGAGAAGCAGACAGAGGGAGGGGGAAGCAGGCTCTCTGCTGAGCAGAGAGCCCTATGCAGAGCTCTATCCCAGGACCCTGAGACCATGACTTGAGCCCAAGGCAGTGACTTAACCCACTGAGTCACACAGGCACCCCTGTAATTTTTATCCTACAAAAATTAACTAGGATTTTAAGTGACTCAATCTACATGAGTAGACTCTACTTGAGTAAACTCTACTCATTCAACTGACCATGTGTTCTTAGTTGAATTATGAACCTAAAACTCAAGAGTTTTGCCTCCTGTTAAGATACATATTAAAAATGTGTAGACTTTATAAACTGAAATAAGCAACTTTGAAAGATGATCTTTATGAATAGAGAAAACAAAAACTTGTTCACCTTACCTGGGGTTTTTTTTTTTTTCCCCCACATTGTCCCACTTTTCCCCCCATTAAAAAAACTGACTTCCAAAACTCCAGAACAATCTTTCAAAAATCATTCTCATTTCATTAAAACTATAAATATAATGACTATTTAAACTACTTTTTGTAGGTCACCTGGATGGTTTAGTTGGTTAAGCGTCTGCCTTCGGCTCCGATCATGATTCCAGGGTTCTAGGATCCAGCCCAGCATCTGGCTCCCTGCTCAACAGAAAGGCTGCTTCTCCCTCTCCCTCTGCTTGCTGCTCCCCCTGCTTGTGCGTGCTCTCTCTCTCTCTCTCTTTGCCAAATTAATTAATTAATTGAAAAAATTGAAACTACTTTTTTAGAAGCCTTTTTATACTTCTTTTCCATTGAACACACTAAGCGTGAATATGAATAATGCTTTGAATCAAGGTGGTGATGCCTTTAGTGGGATCCACATCCTTCTTTGAGATTATGACCTATCGCATATCTTTCGGGGGTAGCTCGTTCTTGGGAGACAGTAGTCCAGTGATTCCCTCTGCAAGACTTGTCAGCAGACTCCCGATGGCCTTTGTTCTGGAATATCTTCTCAAGGATGTTTGTGTAACGAACAACCTTGGAAGAATAGAAGTAGTATCTATCGGAGCAAATGGGTAGATTTGTTTACAGCCTGGTGTAATAAAGATAATGCTGCCTTCTGGGAAAAGGTCAGTCCTGTTTCACTGCAGCCTATCGTGAAAGGTTGTGATCCCCTAAACCCAGGATTCTTCAGATGGAACACAAACCCTCTGCCCTTCAGCATGCTCTTGGAAGCCTCCCCCCCCCACCCCTCGTGAGAATTGGGAGGGGAGGGCAGCTGATCACATACGGTGATGCCCAGGCTGCTTGTTGTGCCTAGATACTAACATCTTCTGATTCAGGGGTCTTATGTCTCCTGCCAGCTTCCATGAAGCCATGGTAGGCTAACTTGTTCACTTGCAAACAAAGTCAAACAAAGTCAAATCTCAGACCTGTTACAGTTCTTGACAGTACTTAAATTTTTTAAAGTGGGCTCTATGCTTACTGAACGTTTACATCTTATAGATGTATGTTCAATGGTATTTTTAAAAGTTAGTTATACAAATATTTGAAAATACAAACCTTGAGTATCTTCTCAGATTTCCAAATGTGTCTTTCTCATGGTTAACACCTTGCTTAGGCTGGGTTGCCCCTCCACACCACAGGGTGTGACACCTGTCTTTCCAAGCATCTGCCGGAAACCCAAATAATGAAAACTTCAAGTTCGGTTAAGTTAACTCCCCTTGCAATGGAAAAACTTTGGCCATATTTCTTCAGCCCTGTTCTCTCTATCTCCTCCTTCTAATGTTCCAACTATGATGAGGTTACATGATTTGATATTGTACCACAGTTTTTTGAAGATACGTTCTCTTGTTTCTATTTTCATTGTTTTTCTCTTTGTTTTTCTGTTTGGGTAATTTCCGTAGAAATTAAAGCTCATTGTTTTTTTTTCATATATATATATATATATATATATATATATAGTGAGAGAGAGAGAGAGAGACTGACTGTGGGAGTGGGGATTGGAGGGCAGAGGGAGAGGGAGAGAAAGAATCTTAAGCAGCCTCCATGCCCAGTGTAGAGCCTGATGTGGGGTTTGATCTCATGACCCTGAGAACATGACCCTGAGATCATGACCAGAGCCAAAATCAAGAGTCAGATGCTTAAGTGACTGAGCCACCCCAGCACCCCTAAAGCTCACTGATTCTTTCCTCATCTGTGTTAAGTCTCTGTGAGCCCAGCCCTGGCATTCTTCATTTCTGCTTCTGTATTTTTTTTTTTTTTTTAAATTTCTGGCATTTACTTTTGACCCTTTCTTATAGCTTCCATCTCTTTATTGCTAATTACCCAACTAGTCTTACTGGTTCTCTACCTTTTCCTGTTAAATTACTTAAACAAGGGGACTTTTTCCAAATAAGGCAAACACAGCCAATCAAATAATCTCTGTGCTTGGCTGCCACTTTTTCTCTATAAAAATCTCTCCCTGAGCACCAGGCTGTGGAGCAATCCTTACCACTTGCCTGATTGGAATTGATCATTGCTCAAATAAACACTTAAACATTTTAATATGCCTCAGTTAATCTTTTAGCATTCCTTTAGAACCTTGAACATATTATTCATAATAAAATTTAAATCGCTGTCTGATTAGTCTAACATCTCTGTCATATCTGCTTATGGTTCTGATGATTGCCTTGTCTCTTTGGCCTTTTTTTCTCGTCTTTCAGTGTACCTTGCAATTTATTGTTGAGAGCAAAGCACCTTGTATAGGGCAGTTGAAGCTGAGTTAAATATGTGTTCAGTGTGAAGGTTTCTGTTCATCCGGCCAGTAGTTGGGCTGTATTTTATGCTTGTTGTAACTGTGGGTATCAGAGGCTTCAAATTCTTTCCATTGCCTTGTCACCTTATTTTTGTCTTGGTTTTGGTGCTTCCTTTTGTGCTGATTCTCAGAAAAAGTCTGCTTCTCACAGGTGTCCAGGATATACTCTGCTGTTATTGTTACTGAGGTCTTACTATGTTGGTGGCAGGATGTGGGGAAGGGGGGCATTTTCTAATCTTCTCATAAGTCTCAGTCATAGGGCTGCACAAGAGGTCTGTGTCTCAGGGATGTGTCTTCCCCCCACTTCCTCCGTGCCACCTCCCCACCGCCTTCTAACCCCTTCCTCAGGGCTAGCAATACCTCCCAGTCATCTTGGTCTATACCCTTAAAGCACTGTTTCCCTTGTAAACTGCCAAGCTATGCTTTCCCTGCATGTTTGATTGTGCTGTGATGTCATTTCTCCCATCAAGCCCTCTGCTGTTATAAAGCATTCTAGTGATTTTTCTTCCAAACTTGAAAAACCCTTAAAAGAGAAATGCTTCAGGGCAGTTATTGTTCAGGATAGTTTTGTGTGAAAAAGACCAAAGTTTCAACCTCTTAGCCTCAGAATCATAAAACACACACTTTAAATAGGTATCTATGTATATCTTATACCTTTTTAAATAGAAGTTACTCCTTGCCATTGATAAATTAATTATTATTGGGGTGAGTTGGCCTCATCTTCATTACCATGTTCATTGTTAGGAGCCTAGAAGAGAGTGTCTGATTTGACATAATCCTGGATTTCCCGTTGTTTTGAATTTCTCTTATTCTTTTGTTTTATATTTTAATAAACTGGACATAGCATATATTTGGTCTGCTTTTATGAACTTCTATATGTTCACTGTTGGAAATTTAACTTAGATATAATCACACCATTTATAGGGTAAGTAAAGACTGATATAAGTACATTTATATAAACAGGATTATTAGTGCTATTAAAATTATATAGAGCTTGGATATTCTATCCCTATATGCTCAGAACAATTGTGCCGGAAGCTAAACTAATTTAGGGGAGGCAATGATTGTGTGTGGTGTGCAAATTCATTCATGTGTGTAAACAAAATGAATGAAACCATCAGCTTATTAAGTTATAAACTCAATTATCAAAAACCAGATTCTCAGCCTGATTCAGCTTTCAACTCCCAGGGTGAAGAAGATCTTGAGAAGTTTACATTAGCATGGTGGAATTTACCTCCATTTTGATGCCCCCTTCACTTTGATATGACTACAATATCTGTATTATTGGTTTCCACCATGATAGGTCATTTTATTCAGATGATTATTTTAGAATGTTTAAATTGTTTTACTAAAATTCTTTGGACTGGCCTGCATGATTAGAATTCTGTAGATTTTGCTTTTGTGAAAATATGATTACAACTTTTAAAAATATCCTTCTTGCCAAGTTATTGATAAAATTAGTTCTCTAGAATAGTAGGTCACATAAAGCTTGCTTTGCAGAAATGTGCATGCAGGTTTGGAAAACACAAATCTAGAGGATCTTTTAGGGGTTTACTCCTGAGAATCTAGGAAAATTTAATCCCTGAGTGAGGAGTACACCTAAAGTTTTTAAGGTGCCTGGACATTGATAGGATTTGTCAAATAAAAAAATAAATCCAGACTTACTAAGGCAAGACTTTATTAAAAACGTTTATTGCAAGCGGGGAGAAAGGGGCTATTGAACAGGGAGAACACTGTGACTGTGAGATCCTCACGGTTCTGGCAAAAATGTTTTCTTTTATATTAAGTTAAACAACTGGGTGGGGCAGAGTGAGGTGGGAGAGGGGCACAGGCTGAGAAAATAGATCAGAGAATGTTTTCCATGTGGTCCATCTGTTCTCTTGAGGAGTGGTATCCTGGCACAGGATGAGGGTGGGTCAAAATTCAGGGCCCTAAGAAGCTTAACCAAATGTTGACTAAACCATCATTTTTTCCCCCAATTGATCCATGGGAACAGGCAGCTCAGCTAATGGTGTATGGGGTTAAAAAAAAAAATTATATATATATATATATATATATATATATATATATATATAAATAATTTGGAGGGTTGGTGTTTGACCTCATTGTAAGTAAACAAGGGGTAGGGATGGGTGTGGCAAGTCCTAGCTAAGACTCCAGGACTCAAGAGGGAGGGAATTTCATTGGGCTTGAGTAAATTTCAACATTGTCAGATCAGAAGCTGTTTCGTTGAGCTAGATTTAAGACTTTTTGACTCTGCTGCACTTGCCCTTGTATCTCCTGGGCCTTCTGGGTCTTTAGAACCTGTAGTGTCATGTACCACAGCCCTAGGTTGTGTGGGGCCTGAAGGGAATAGAACTGGGGCTGGGACAGAGGCGAAAAGCACCCCCCCTCCCCCGCCTTTGCTTGCCAGACTGCCATGTGGCAAATAGCATGGAACTTGTTCAATACTTTTCTTCCTGGGGAAAGACTGCAGTGAATGCCAGGAATAGCTTTCCCTTAAAGACTGTCCTCTGACCCTTTGAGGGTTGAGATGTTTGGACACAAGGAGCTAAGGCTTTTTTCGACTTTGTTGAAAACTGAATATTCAGTTTGAATGGTTTTCTATTTTTTTAAGTGACTTTTAAATCCTTCTATAATTCTAATTAAGCTCATCTTCATCTCCGGAGGTTGGCTAGCTCTAAGGCAAGAAATAAAGGAAGCTTGCTCGCCAGGCCAGGCTTCCTAAGCTCTCACATCTCTACTTGAATTGATTTGCATTATAATGCACATGGGCAGGAAGATAGGTAAATTGAATGTGTGATTAACTGAGCAAAGAATAAAGCCCATATAGAGTTAACATTATTGCTCAACTACTCGCAGGTCATTTCTGAAGGATGGAAACAGGCACTCTCTAAGAATGAATGTATGAAATATGATGATTATCTTATTGAATATAAAACATTTATTACATCATCCAGTTCCTTTTTATTTAACTTTGAAATGTGTTAAACAATTTCTAAGATGAGAGCTAATCATGCCATGTGGAGGTAGCCTAGTGCTGGCAAAATGGGAAACTCACTGGATCTGGAAATGATCCTTTTAGTACTAACCAGGAGATATGGTAAAATAATACAACCCTACCTGGGACATTAGGATTTTTATACAGTTTCTCAAAAACTGAATTAATGGGAGCTTTATTATATTTGGTAAAAATATATTTCCTATTCTTGATTGCCTTTTGGGGAGTACTAGCGCAGCCCAAAACATGTATCTTAGAAATAATGAACTATAGATGATAATAAGAAGTAGCTTTTGAAGATATGTTTTAAAACATCACCCTGTTCATAGGTGAGTTTTTCTTAACCATGTGATAGCCATGTCACATGACCTAATATCACTCAGAGTAAAGGATCTTTTGACATTCTTCACGAATTCTGTTTCTCACATTCTTGACATTTTTGTATAATGCTTTGATGATTTCAATATCACCTTTAGACTTTCACGATACAGTTGCTCAGATAAAGTTTGTATTAATCCTAACAATACATATATAAACACTTTTATTTCATTGTCTCTTTCTACGAAAGGGTGTCCATGGACAGATTTTGCATAATCAAGTTAATAGTGTTCGTGAATCTGCATGATACTTCTGGTTTATTTTCAGTCTTGGTTCTTTCCACTTTATTAAAACCAATCATAATAGGAAAATGTTTATTTCATAGGGAAAAAATCCTATTTATAATTATTAGCATATGGTAGAGCATGAGATTAAGTAGTGCTTTATAATTGAATTGTGTACAATAAAAATGTTCTGGAAATAATGTTTCCATCTGTTTAAAAGAAAATAATATTTCCAAAAAATGACTAATATTTTTCAACAAGTAAATTAAAAATCATCTTAAGTCATTTCTGAAAATCACTGTTGTTGAGTTATATAAGCTAAAATCAACCTAAGTTTAAGAAAATGATAGCAAAGAATGTTTTTGTTTGTCAAAGAATTTCTAGACTCCTGGTAGGAAAAGCATAAGAATGGTCAATTCTGACACCTAATTTATCATTCAGGGATGAATTAAGGGATATACAATTAATGGAATTCAAAACATTAAAGTTGATGATACTCCTTTCTTTTTGCAAAAGTAATTTTTTTTTTGTTTTTTGTTTTTTAGATTTTATTTATTTATCTGACAGAGTGAGAGATCACAGGTAGGCAGAGAAGTAGACAGGCAGAGAGAGGAGGGAAAGCAGGCTTCCCACTGTGCAGAGAGCCCAATGTGGGGCTAGATCCCAGGACCCTGAGATCATGACCTGAGTCAAAGGCAGAGGCTTAACCCACTGAGCCACCCAGGTGCCCTGCAAAAGTAATTTTTAATTACTTGCTGGATAACTCACAATATTAACTTTAACATGTTAGTGAAAACTTACATGATGTATCATTTCCCTACTTTAATATGTGGGATTTTTAATTAGATCAAATTTCATTTTTTTTTAAACAAGTGTTCCTAGTTATCAAGGGTAGAAATAAGATTTCAGCCAATCCAAATACAGCACACATAAATAGTCAAGGTAGTATGGTTCAATAATGCAGTTCATAGACTCCATGAGATTCCTGTTAATTCCACATTCCCATGACCATTAATAAGAATATGAAATGGTGCACAATAAATGCAATCATGTATAATTCCAATAATAATTTTAAATTCTACAACAAACAACAAATCTTTTTTTCTTTTCTTTTCTTTTTTCTTTCCTTTTCTATTTTTTTTTTTTTTTTTTTTTTTGGTTTTAGAATCAAATTTAGAATCTCTGCATCATCCTTTGACCAAGTGGTGAGTGTATTCACCTTGTTAAAGAGAATTATCCAAAGCTTTGGAAATAAAACAGAAAAATAATTGTATTTCCTTAATGTCATGCTAGAATTGTCCAACAAGATTGCCTGAGGCTGAGTGAGGATCATCTGATTTTTCTCTGGGAATCTAACTTTGTTTTATTTAGAATCCACACTCGACCAGAGCCAGGCATTTTGCAGCTCTGAAAAGTACGAAGTTGACTTTTAGAAAACTAAAGTGTGGTAATTTTCTTTTCTGTCCAGTGGAAAATTTAACTCTCAAGGTGACATATTCCTTGATACATGGGATTAATTCATTCTGTAACTTTCTAATCTTATTTCACCGTCCTTATTTCAACGACTATACGCGCCCAGTTCCTCTCATCTTTTCTGAACTAGCTTTGCCGTCCTGTTGCTTCCCTCCTTGTTAAGTTAAATAAAACATAGACTGGTGCTTGCTCTTTATTGGTGAGAATTATGTTTCTTTTAATTTGAAAATTACATTTTAGTAACCTAAAGGCTTTGAAAGAGAAAATAAAGAAGTGAGATAAGTAGAAATACAAATAGAGAAAGAAGCAAATAAAGGAGAAGAGGGTGAGGGGTAGACAGAATTAGGCACTGATCTGTGAGATTATGCTGGATGGTATATTCATTCCGGTGGTCGTGATAAAATATTATAGATCTTTTAAATCTTTTAATCAACAAACTGAAACGGTGTTGTCCAAGAATAACTACCTGCTTTTTATTTTTTTAATGTATAATCCACAACCGGAGCATATAATTAAACATGCAGAGAGTAGACTTGTGCTAAATCAAATAATATTTGTTACAAAACTTTGCAGAAAGGAGGGTTTTTATTCCTTGTTCAGCCTAGCTGTTACTACATTGGACAGGTTCTATTGAACACTCTTCTGGCATCAATTTTAGTGAGTTTTATCTATGATGTTTGTACATTCATGTGTACTTTGTTATTAAATTTAAGACGTTGTCCCACATAAAGCCTTTATGGATGAGGAGAAAAGTTTTCAAATGATGTTTAAAATTGCATTGCTCATCAGATCAAAAGAAAAACAGACACCAAATGTTGGAGTTTAAAGACAGGAATGGTTTGATATAAACCTAAAGAACTTTGGTTAAATTCTTTCTATACCAGTATGAAAGATACCATACCTCCCTGAAAATAATATTGGGGGGGAAAAAGGACAAATACACACACATATATATTTCCTCATTGAGGATCTCTGATATAAAAAAGGTCTGCATATAAAAGACAGTCCAGAGACATCTTTGAAGGTTCTCTTTCAAAGCAGCTCCACTTTCCCATGTGTCTGGGGATTTCTGTTATTAATTGAAGTTAATTTTCTAGGATATCAGTTTGCCGTGCACGTGGGAAAGATTGATAGCCTCTTCGATTCTCAAGAGTGTTGAAAATGACACTGTTCCATCACCGGGTGCCTTCACTTTTATCATCACAAATCAAATTATAAACATCGGGGCAACCTTGCTGGAATCTGGCTTCGGGAGATTTCCATAAGATTAATTAGGCGGCCAAAGCAAAGATGGTAAAATAGAAAGGGGGAGGAGGGAGGGAGGAGGGAGAGTGGAACCATTCATTCCTCACAGAATGGAAAGTCAATTCAACAATGGGTAATTAGCGTGGGCCACAGATTCTCAAAGGCACTGAGGACACTGGACTCTTTCTCGCACTCTGATGTTTAGTGCCGTATTGTGGACCCCTCATTTAATTAGTGCACTTTGATACCCACAGGAGTTTGAGGCTCCGGGGCATGCTAAACACGGACTGACACCAGCAAGCTTCTGCCTCCTTCCACTCTAATTAGAGACACAATGAGCTGCAAAGACAATGTTTTACTCCAAGATTTCTTCAGCAGATACCTCTGGCAGGAAACAATCGTTTATTTTGTGTCTATATTGGTATTCAGATGAAATTGTTAGCATGCAAAAGATGAGCTAAGGGCACATATCTATTAAAAATGCTTAGCAGGGTTCAAAAATGATGGAAGCAATTTGTGGGGGGGAAATGTATTTTTCCTTCTCCGAAACAATTTATTTTGCTGTGCTCTAATTAGAAATAAACTTTAAACCATAATGCACATGACATTGTAAAGGAAATATCAGTACTTTCTTAAAGTTCCTGTACCTTAAATAAATAGTCCTAAAATTATCCAAAAGCAGGAGGAAGAATAAGAGGAGAAACCCCTCTCCTTCTCTGAATTCAACTGCACTGAAATAACTAGCCAGCACTGGGGAAAATGACAGAGGTCATTTTTACAGAAAGATTGCTAATCTGTCTAGAGCTCTTTAAAGAAAGCCCTGAAACATTCGCAATGCCAAGTTAAAAAAAAAATTTATAATGTTAGTTTTGATGGACAGTTCCATGCTGATTGGAAGAATATAAATATCCCAAGGGAGACTGCATATTGAAAATTAATCTCAGCATCCACAAAATACTAGTATGTGTTGCTTTAACTATACCCTGTAAATCCTGTGCCCCTAAAATTTAAACACAGGGCAAATGTTTCTCTGTGGTATTGTTGTCTATGTATTTCTGCAACACATGATCAGCTGGCAAAATATAATGTCTCAAAGCATTGCCAACCAAATGAATCAGTGCTATTATCTTTTTATGCACCTGTATGTCTACCCAACTACCTATTTGCCCACCAAACTATATCTACCTTTTGAGAAAATGAGACCAAAACCCCCAACTAAAAAAAAAACTCCTTTCTGAGATTACCTCTCCATAAAACAAATATGCCCCGTCTAACTTCTTTTGCCTTTACACTCAAAACCTCTCCTCCCACACACCCTTTGCTGTTCATTATGAAATAGGTCAGAAGCCAAAGACACGGTTTTCTAGGAAAGTAGCTTGTCCTGCTGCTCAGAGTTTCCCTGACTCCTTCCACGGATCTTGTTTTGTCGATCCCCATCGATCCCCATTCTGAATTTACGTCTATGCAGGGATCTGTGCAAGGATTGTTAAACAGGTTTCATCTCCAGTGCCAAAGCCAGTAGACTGTGAGGATCTCCTGGGAGGACAGTTTTTAGAAAGACTGTTAATTCAGTGGGAAAGAATGCCCTGATTATTTCACTGGTTTGGCTTGAGATGAGAGATGAGAGAAAACATCGGGAGTGATGCAACCAGCAACATGATTTTGTCAACTTTTCCCTGGACTGAAGTGCTAGATGTTTAGACCTAATTGACCCACTGTGCCAGTTACCTGTCATTCTATTATAGTTTAGAGACTCCGTGACCAAATCTAGGAATCTGGCTTAGTGGCGCCTGTTCTACCTGGTTACTTATCTGGAGAATCTCATTATGGCATTTCAGATCTATTTCTAAAAACTGCAATCTTCTTTGGGCATCTTGGCAGATTGTAATCTGCTATTAATTCACCTTACGCTAACCTTCCCTGTGAATAGTGAACATGTCCCACATCTGACTTGAATCTCAAAGTCAGATGTCCAGGCCAACAAACTCTGATAATGGTCTTGATGTGTTATTGATGAACTGTCTCATCTGGAAATGCCGCCTTATGATTGAGCAGTTCAGAAAGTTCTGGGTTAGTCTTTAATAAATCATTGTCCAGTTCTGTGTCCTCTCATGTTCCTTGTTGGTATTAAAATGATTTTTTTTTAAGTGTCCTGTTTAAGTGCCTGGAAAAGACTATACCTATGAAAGGGATATTTATAGTATAAAATTAAGCCTAAATTAGAGAAAATGCCCCTTTCTTGTCTGTTTTAACCAAATAGATATTTCTAAGCACCTGATAACCGTGCCTATAGTAAGCTCTTTATATTTTAGACCACAAAGCTGTGTTTCTGTACCTTTTGGGAGAGAGCTAGCAGTAACATGTACTATATAACTTCTAGTAATAATACTTTAGTCCGCTGGAAAGCAGAATCCTGCCTCCCAAAGGTAACCTATTCCCCATCTAAGTCACTGAAGTAACCGCTGAATAATTAGCTAGCAATACCTTACATATTAATGTTTCAAATCATTCATCACAAATCCTCTATTCAGCCTCAGCGCCCTTTCCTAAAAAAAGATTCATGCTTCCAGCTAGGAAGGGGTTTCTTTTCACATATAACAGAAGACAGTGTGCTCAAGGAGAGACACTCCGTCCCATTATGAATAGTTTACAAATGGTTAATATGCCTTCATATTTTCTGCATGTCCTATTGAAAATCATCTCATCTATTATTAAGACATGCACTAGATTATAGGTGCTTTTGGGCAATACTTAATTTATTTTTTTAAAGCAACAGACTAAGGAAAAAAATTCCTTGAATATGTAACGTCCTTAGAAAAGTTGACTTCGTGGGTCACAAAGGTGAGTAATGTTTCCAAATCACCTATTTGCAGAGTAGAATGACATTACCTAGATTTGTATTTGGACATCCCTGAAGACAGATGAATGTTATATGCCATGTAGCATCTGGTGAAATGTGACAGCATGGAGCACGAAGCTTCGACATTATTTCAGATTACAGGCTATGCCAAAAGCCATTTAGCAGCACTAGCAGAAAGGAGTGAAGGGACTCCAGTGAAAGGTTTCTCTGCTCATCACACCTGCTTTTTCAAAGTTTCCTTTATTTCCACTAGCCTATTTTCTTCCCGTTCTTCTCTATCTTCCCTTTTCATTTAGAAATTCATTTCATTCCCTCCTGTATTCAATGATGCTTCTTGCTTCAGGGGCCTTTTCTAGTAATTTATTCCATATGCTTATTATCCTTTGTGTGAAAGAGTTTTGCCTTCTTTTTTGCCTTGTTCCCAACTTTCTAATTTTCAGATCATATCTACTTACTTCTCTGGTCTTGAAGCGTAAAGACTTTGCTTGGATCGATTTTATCAATCCACCTTATAATTTTTAAAACTTCAATTGGGTTACACCAAGTCTTTTCTTTTCCACTGAGGATTTGCTCAACTTTCCCTGTCTTTTCACATAACTTAATCGTTGAGATCTGGTATCATTCATATAATTGCTCTTCACTGTTCCCCCAAAGAGCAATTAAGCCTTGTAAAGTTTTGGTGACCAGCACTGTTTAAATTATATAAGGCGAGGTCTAGAAAAGTTCTAACAATAGCAATACTATCATGCCTTCAATTGATAAAGGAACTGACTGCTGCAGTTTGAATTTGCCATTACTAAAACAAAAAAAAATATTGCATTACATGCTCAATAAACATTTATTATCGATCATTTGACAATCAGATGACGTGTGTGTGTGTGTGTGTGTGTGTGTGTGTGTGTGTGTGTCTTTTAATAATCCAGTCAAGCCAGGTAAAGACGTACCTTTTCTTTACAAAGCACACCTATGTTCAGATTTCCATTAGGTTCATGCCAATACAGTTTGGAGGACTTTTTCTTTTTTTTTATAATCCAAACCATCTCACGGGGGGTTTATTCAAGCTTCCCCTGCTTGAATGTAGTAGTGGTACATTTTATTTTATTTTTAGTACTTGTGCTTTTTAAGTAAATAGATACTTCTTTTTCCACAAAACTTCCCGCCTATGAGTCTTTCTATTTTAAGTGATTAAATAGTGGGATATTTATGCACAAGGCAGCTAAATAAACATGAAATATGTCCTTAAAAGGCTATAATTTAGATAAGGAATTCCTAATTTCTTTTATCATTTACTACTTACACATTTAATTGTAAACCAGTTTTGATTTATAATAAATATTGAAATGAAGTCTTCAAGGTATTAGATAACGGAAGCTTTAAAAACATCTTCGTTAATGGTGGATTCTTTCTCAAGAAGAAGAATAATGCTTATTTCTAAAAGCCTTGCTATGACCTTTACTTATATGAATTAGGTGACTTGGGAAAAACTAGTTCTCTGATAACTGCACTTACTTAAAAATTGTTCAAATGAAGTTAAATTATAAAATGGTTATTTTTAAAGACAATGAAAAAAGGCTTTTAGAGGTTTTTCTACACCTTTTAGAGGTTTTTCTACAAATTGCTTGTATGTAATATCCAGTTTTAGATCTCTGAATGAATATGGATGGAGGGCAGTGTGCAAACTGCCCAGATCCTCATATTATCTTAATGACTCAGAGCCGCAATTCTCAACCAACTCACTGGCCTCTATTTTTCTGAAATACCACTTTGATGTACACTGGTACTAAATAAGAAATTTCAGCATAGACATTCTTTTGACTAATACCCACCACTGAGATGACTTTATTTTTTACTTGAGAACAAAATGATGGGTAGTTTTGGCAAGGGGTCAAAGGGAACACTGTTATTTCTCTTAGAAGAGTGGGTCTCCACTCATGCTGCACATTAATATCACCTGGGAAACTATACAACATGCCAATGCCCATGTCTAACCCCAGGCCAATTAAATCAGTCTGTAAGGGTGGGCTTTGGAAATTGATGTTTTTAAGCCTGAGTGATACTAACGTGCGATCTGAGTTGAGATGCATTTACTTAAACCAAGAGTTTTCACCTGGTTGGGGGTGGCTATTGTAATCACTAGAAGGTATTTTTCAGAATGCACAGAATATGATGAAGTATGGGCTAGGGACAGTATTTCTGAAAGGTCCTAGAGTTTATATTACCATTCTTGTTTCTCCAAGGAATCTGAATGACAAATCAATATGTATTTTTACAAAGCTCACCATATGTTTCTGCTATGCCCTTCACTCACATCTAAGAATTATTTACTTGGGTTATTTGTCCAGACATATACGTATAATTGGGTCAACACATCAAATTAATTGTTTGTAAGAACTGTAGTCATATCCTGAACACTCATCCTGAACTTAAAATTTCTGGAATGTGTCAGATAATACCCCAAATTTTTATTCAGAAATGAAGAGATTTGCTACACTTATGTTTCTCAAGGTGCTTTCTTTGAACGAAGTCTTACAGTAAGATAATAATTATGTCTTGCCCTTCCCCCAAATATATATATTTGGGAGAGAAGTTCTTTGATCTAATAAGATTGGAAGATGTAGCTTCAAGCAGTGCTAAATCGATGTATTTAATGCATAATTTATCAAGCCTTGAATGTGCTGACATACACTGGAAATCTTCTAGAATAGTGCTCCTCAAACTTTAACAGCATTCATTTGGTAGCATAGTAAGTTGAAAAATACTAGCTAGGAATAATGCTGTTAATAATCAATCAAAACAAGGAAGAAGGGGACATGAAAGGAATTAATATTTATGGATTAATTACCATTAAGTAACATAATCTTGTTAATATACCTATGAGGTAGGTGATATTTCTCTATTTTACAGAAGAGAAAACTGAGGTTGAAAGAGATTAAATAAATGACAGCTAAGATTATGAATCCAGAATTTTTATTTCAAGACTTGAGCTCTTTTCACTGTATCTTCTTTTATTCATTCCCTTTTGCCTTTTAAATAGGGTAAACTTTTTCTACAGCAAAATGCATAAGTCTGAAGGGTATAGCTTAGAAAATTTTAATGGGTGCTTACACTCAAGTATCCATCGCTCAGAGCAAACTACTATATTTCCATTGTCCAGAAAATTTCTTCATATTCCTCCCCAGACAATAATCACTCTCCAAGAGTAGGTTCTATTCTGATTTCTAGCACCATTGATTAGTTTTTGCCTATTCCAGAACTTCATACAAATGGAAATATACTTTACTCATTCTCATCTGACTTCTTTCACTTAATACAGCACAGTTATTTTGAGATCCATCCATATTGTGTGTATCTGTGGTTTGTTTATTCATTCTCCTATTGGTAGACATTCAGATTATTGCTAGTCTTTTGCCTATGATGAATCGATCTTTTATGAATATTCTTGTACAAATCATTTTTTGGAGACATAAGCACTCATTCCTTTGGGAAAAATACCTAGCAGTGGAATTGCTATATCACAGAGTGGGCATATATTGAACTTCATTAAAACCTTTTGAGCATTTTTCCAAAGTTATAGTATCATTTTACAAAGTCTTTGTACCACCAGCAATGAATGGCAGCTCCGGTTATTCTATTTTTTTTTCCCGTAACTGAACCTCACCCCACTCTTATAAGGGCCTGTTTGCTTTAAGCTTATGCACTCCTTGCTTGCTGACCTTAACCGACTGAGCCACCCAGACATCCCACCTTGTTTGCTGACCTAAACCTTATCATTTGTAGACTTCTGTTCAGATTTTGCAGACCACTGGCCTTGAGGAACAAAGGACCAGACTTTCCTGTTAGATAAGGCTGAACACACTCCAATAATGGCCACCATGGACCATGCTATCCTAAGAGATGCCTGGGAGCCTTGATCATTGGCAGAGCAGAGGAATCTAGAAGCCTAGGAAGGACAAATAAACTGCTGAGCGCCAGCTTCTCCAGCACATAGCCCTGCCCCCTCCCCCCCATTTCCTGCGCCTTCCTCTTAAAAACCTCCCACTTCACCTGAATGGAAAGATGGTCTTTGAAATGTTAGTCTGCCATTTCCCCAAGATGACAGCCTCTTGAAGAAAGTAACCACCTTTCCCAACAAAACTTATCTCTCAAGTGTTGGCTTTTAAACAGCGAGCAGCCAAACCTGAATATGGAATCGGTCCTCTGTCTGGTAACATCACCTCCTTTTAATTCTCAACTTTTTTTCTGTTAGGTCCGTGGTCAAAGGAGCGAGACTGATACAAAGCGAAGGTCAAGCAAAGCTTTATTTTGCGCCAAGCATCAAGAATCAAACCGACCATTCAGGGCTGCCTCTTACAGAGAGAGCGAGCGACTCCCAGCCTCACAGACTAACTTTTATAGAGCAAAGGGCATGTGGTTGAGCCTGGCCACACATAGGTGGCCAATGAGATTGCAACACACAGAGAAAGCTGCACAGTCCTGCTAGGTCACACACGGGTGGCCAATTGAATTACAATTCACCCCATAGTAGCTATTTGAACTAGCCTATCACCTTGGTCAGAATTGGCACCCAAAAGGCACCCAAAAGGCAGGGCCCACACTCCTTGGTAGCTAGGGAGACAGTATGCGAGCTCCACTGATTGGATGTCTCCACTTGGCCCGACTCATCCCTGCATTCGGGCTGTTATCTCCACCTGACCTGGCCCGCCCTTGTATTTGGGCTCTGTTATCAGGGACTGGTAGACCATATTTTACTGGTTTCCCAGACTTGCTTTTAAGTAAGTTCCCCTAGGGTGGGGGGCGGGGGGGCAGGGTCAATTTAAGCTTTACTGCATAAACAACAAAATCACTGTTTAACTGGATGGAATCGCTCTGGCTAAATAGGCCCTTACATTATCCATTTCATCCAAGCTATGCAAAACCCTTCTGAGAGACTGTCTTGGAATAGTGTGCAAAATTATTGGAAAAAAAAAATTCCCCTAACAACTGGATGAGTGCCCACCCTACCCAATTTTAATAGGGTGATTTGTCAAACCAAAGAAATAAACACTTGATGAAATGGTCATCATGGAACCCATATTAAGGGCTAAATGCAGCTATTGATAAGGAAAAGTTTTTTTAAAAAGGAATATGGAGAGACAAGATACCTTAGAAAGAAAAGGAAGGCTAGGTATGGGGAAATAGGAGGTATCAGAGACAAATACAAACAGGGTATATAACAAGGCAGGCACATTGCAAGGTGACTGGGATCCACAACAGGTGAATGCCCAGAGAACCTTGACAGGCAGGGCACACACTGGACAAAGGATGAGTAGCAGCCAGGGAGCTGGTGGGAATTGCCTTCTTTGAATGGGTTCTGTTTCTAAATCAAGCATGGAATCATACTTTTGCACAACTATTTTGCAAACGAACATTTACCCCCTCACTTGCTAGTAGACTAATGTGATTTTTCAGCCCCCACTTTTGTTTACCAGCCATTCCCATGCATCAACCTGGTTTTGTTCAGGTGCATAATTTCCTTGGTTCTTTCCTCCCAAGCGTGCTGAGCTCCTCAAAGGCAGACTCATTTTGGTTTCGCCCTCTGCGAGGCTACCTCCGTGCTCTGGCCTCTCTTTATATAACACCATTCTGTTTCTAGGCCAAATATTCAACAACTTCCCTCAGTCAATTTCAAGAGCTCAGCAGTATCACCTAAATCTGGAGCTCTAAATCAGTCTCCCCAGGCTAAAATTAATCACAAATCTCCCCCCAAAAAAGCATTTTAAAGACACTCACAGCAGGAGCTTAAAAGTGACTCTTTGAACAACTAAAAAATAAATAAAACTCAGAAGCAGTTACTGACTTCCTATTCTTACCCATTGGCTCAATTTGCTCATGGATGTTATTTTATGCTTCTGGAGAGTTTGCCTTCTGTGGTGATATGGAATTTAGACACAGCTTGTTAGGATCAGCTATGCCATTTGCCCAGGGAATTTCTTACAAACCATCGATGAGGCTGGAGCGTATCAGGAAGCAGTATGTTAAACTTTTCTCTAATCATCACCACATTAGACGTCATCATTCACTCAGAGGTACATAGAAAATAGTCCTTGCCAACTCGATAATCTTCTTGGTGTAGTTACCATTTGGTGATGCATGACCAAGAAATACATAGGATCTGCAAATAGCAGCCACATAATTTATTTAACTTGCTCATCTCTCTCATGTTTCATACTTTGCTGACTAGCAAACTTCAGGTGAATATAGTAAATACGTGAAGCATTATAAACCAATGGCCCAGATTATATCTGATGGTTTAGTTCTAGGTTGCCATCCATAGGAGGTAATTAAAATTTTCTCGAAGGATTGATTTTTGAAAAATATGTTTAACCCGGAAGCTTATCTTTTTTTTTTAAAAGAAGATTATTTATTTATTTATTTGATAGACAGAGATCACAAGCAGGCAGAGAGGCAGGCAGAGAGAGAGGAGGAAGCAGGCTCCCTGCCGAGCAGAGAGCCCGACGCGGGGCTCCATCCCAGGACCCCAGGATCTTGACCTCAGCCAAAGGCAGAGGCGTCAACCCACTGAGCCAGCCAGGCGCCCCACCCAGAAGCTTATCTTGCTCAAAGTTGCTAAATTGTTGTCTTGTTTATTTTCATTAAAGGTAGTACAGAGTTTCTATCTTCTTAGATAGAAGTTTAAAGTTTAAAGTTTAAAATTCTTTGTTTAAAATTAGCTTTAATTTGGGGCAACTGGGTGGCTCAGTGGGGTAAGCCTCTCTGCCTTCGACTCAGGTCATGATCTCAGGGTCCTGGGATCGAGCCCCACATCGGGCTCTCTGCTCAGCAGGGAGTCTGCTTCCCCCTCTCTCTGCCTGCTCTCTGCTTACTTGTGATCTCTCTCTCTCTCTCTCTCTGTCAAATAAATAAATAAAATAATTTTTAAAAATTAGCTTTAATTACTTAAAGTTAACCCAATAAGAATACAATGCCTCTGAAAGGTTTACTGGTTCCATGGGGATTTAAAATAAGAAATTTACTGTTCGTTATTTTTCTTTTTCAAATATCAACCTTGGGTAAATAAGACAGAAAGTAATCTAGGAAAGCAATATGTGGAATGTAATTATATGACAAAGGATCTCAAAAAACTTTTGAAAAACTTACCTAAATTTTTTTAAGTTTTAAAAAAATATCCAACCATTCTTAAAGGAAAAATAAACACATTAAAACTGTAAAGGAGAAAGCAGCACCTGCCTTTTACATATGAGCTAATTCTCACAGCCTCATAACATATACAATGGTGTCACAATCCCCACGTACTATTTATTTGAGTTTTATAAAAACTCACTTACGTAAGAACTAAGAAAAAAATCAATTATCACCTACTGCATAATACTTTTAAAAACCTTCCACACATCTTTACCTTTTCCCTTTTACATTGTGTGTCCACTTGTTACAGTTTATGACTGCCAATTAATGTGTGATGCAGGAAATGCAGATATTATCAAAATCACTGACTTTTAAACTTTTTTATCTCCAATTTTCTACTTGATATAAGTGAATCAAAGACCTTTTCTTCACCCTATTGTTTTTACTCTAAAAGCCATTCAGCTCTTAATGAAAAGGAATAATAAGTACTAGTTGTAAAATAATCTGTCAATCAATCAGGCAATTATACTTTGGGTAGACCACTCATGGAGCTTCAGAAAAGATTTTTTAAAAACACAAATAAAGGAAAATTGCAATTAAATTATATATAGATTGGAAAACTCCATTTTATATTGACTTTATAACTAAAATTTGGAGAAAGGCCTGGGTGACTGTACTAAGCCAATGTTGAAATGGGTACATTGAAAGAGACAAGTAGAACCCTGACCAGTGGTCATGGAATAAATGTTCCCCTGAGCTCTCCATTCAAGCACCTGGGAGGAGAAGAGTATCCCCTTCTACTTATTTCATCCTTGTAAATCTCTTGGTTCATTTTGGTATTTTACTGTATTATTTGTAATGGGGAAGATGATATCAGGAAATCAAATCCCCAGGAATAAGACAGAAAATAACATGATAACTTCCTTCTTTCATGAAACCAATCGCAAAATAACAATAACTTGAGGAAATATTTGAGACCATCTGATGTATACTATAAACTATTTCTAAACTGTATCCTGCTTTTTCACTTTTTTAGATAAAAACTTTGTGGATAAGGCTAAACATCCAGGTTTTCAAGGATTTTTTTTTTTTTAGTGTGGGGGGAGGCTACTCTACCTTCCTTCAGCATGACCTCTAAAATGGTGTTCATCAAATAATATCCTCAAACATTGCATTTTTATCTAACTACCAGAAGTACTTGTCCAAATAATTTGTGTTTGCAAATTTAGAGGCTGGGTTAAGACCATTTGCAAAAATTGGCTCTGGAAATGTCAAGTACATACAGCCTTTCTATAGCATCATAAATATTAAAGGGTAGAAAACTTAGATCATTAATTTCCAGAGAAATAGTACGTCATAACTATTTAACACTCAAAAGCAGAGGCTTCAAATTGGGGGGTGGGATACTTGGAACTTCAATTTTAAAATCCCCCACCTTAACTATAGTTTATTGGGTTCAAAGATAAACTGGGTGAACTTCTTTTTTCTTTTTCTGTTTAAGAATGAACATTTTGTGTTCCGTTGACCTCTTGGGATGTTTAATTGGACACACCTTGAGAAGGAACCTCAGAGCTCCCTTGACTTGTCCTGTGAGGGATGGGTATGATAAACATCTCCCCCTACAGTACAGTTCCTGGCTGCAGCAAGAGAAAATGGCCGTTGTTTCTTATTCCATTCATTTAAGAAAGACACAGTGAGAGGTAAAACATGGACAGTCTGGGTTGTTGGAAATAAAAAACATTAGGTTTCATGACAATTTTGTGTAAACTGTGTTAAAACATAATGCGGTAAAGTTCATAGTGGCCCACCCATAAGATTCTAGATGAGACTAGATTCTAGATAATAAAGAGGTGTTTTATCCCTTTCAGAAAGAAAAATTCCTTATGGCCACTCTTTTGCTTACTCAAACATAAATTTAAAGAAATAATAGTAATGGTAATATTCATATTAGTATGCCTGACAGTTAACAAAATGGTTTCTCATAAGCTATTGTATTTGATTTTCATAACATCATGGATGGTTTGCATTATTATTCTTGCACATCGAGAACACTGGAAATCAGAGAAGTAAAGTATTTTATAAAATGTTACATCATTGATAAGTTACAAGTTCATGATTCAAACATAATGAGATTTAATTTCAAAGCCTAGGATAGTTTAGTAAGTATCTAAAAACTGCCATTTACATTTATTTTAATTATGAAAGCTATCCTCAAGTGTATCTGAAATTATTGGAAATCCCACAAAGCTTGTGTAAAAGGTAAACATTTATTTTTAGACTTTAATGTTTCTGAACGAATAAACAGCTTTTGGGATTTTGACTTTACTTTTCTAATGGTTTTTACTTACATAATATTTTTATTTCTCTGTGACAAGTAGAAGGGAAGGTTTACATTCTTTGGACTTCAATTTCTTTGAAAGCATCAGTTATTATCTCTGAATTCTTAAGTAGAATGGGGACATTATTCTTCGACCTGAGAATTTAAAATTGTTTATGTTATTTGGGCAACATTATGATCTAAACATAACTCCATCTGATGCACTGGGTTGTACAACATTTCTGAATACAACTCAAGACTAAGAAATAGAGTAAGGTTTAATCTCCAGTATGGTGGAAAGAGTGACTCTGAATTTACTTCTTTCTGGGACTTCCAAGGTCAACTTCCATGATCTACTGATCTAAATCTCTGGTTCTGATCTCTAGACTGACCATGAGCTTGGCTGCAATGTCCTATCACATCATAAATTGAAAAAAATAATAAACCATCATGGTTGGGGACTTAGGAAGGGTATGAGTTCAGGATTCCATCTTTTCATCCTACACTTCTGTATTCATTTGCTAGAGCCATGGTAACAAAGTACCACAACCTAGGTAGCTTAGACAACAGAACAAATTTTTTTTCCTCACAGTTCTAGAAGCTGGAAATCTGAGATAATTTGTTCTCACGGTTATTTTCTACTGTAGCTTCTCTCCTTGCCTTGCAGATTCATATCTCCCTGTGTCTTCACATGGCCTTCCCTTTGTGTATATTGGTCTCCTAATCTCTTCTTATAAAAACACTAGCAGGGATGCCTGGGTGGCTCAGTTGGTTAAGCAGCTGCCTTCAGCTCAAGTCATGATCCCAGCGTCCTGGGATCAAGTCCCACATCGCGGTCTCCTTGCTTGGCAGTGAGCCTGCTTCTCCTTCTGCCTCTGCCTGCCACTCTGTCTGCCTGTGCTCTCTCTAGCTCCTCTCTCTCTGACAAATAAATAAATAAAATCTTAAAAAAAACAAAACAACAACAACAAAAAACACCGGCAAATTAGACTCTGTCCCATACGAATGACCTTATTTTAACTTCCGTTTTAGACAACCCTCTCTCCAAATACGGTCACATTCTGAGATACCAGGGGTTAGGACTTCAACATATGGATTTTGAAAGTACACAATAATACCTTAACAATCTCTTGCTTCCTGCTTTACCACCTGTTTCTTTGAAAGAATAGTTGCTTGTCTGGCTGCTCAGTACCTGGACACCCATGGAGCCAGTTTGCCAGATAGTATCACAGGGCAGTAGGAGGCCATAGCATGTAAGCGTGGTTCTCCAACATCTTCTTGACTTTCTCCCCTGCATTCCCACTAACAAAGCAGCACATGACCCAAGACTTGACTCTAAAGAGTTTCTTTTTCTGAAAAGTATCATTTTAATGTTACATATGCCAAACAAAGATCACAAAATCTAAGCTTTTGTCCAAAATATGTCCAAGTTAAAAATACATAAATAAGGCTCTTCGCCCCATGTACCTTTCCAACTTCTGTAATAACTCTCCTGTCCCAGACCTAGTCCTGAAGTTTCCACTTTCGTACCTCTTCACTCTTACTCCTGTGCAATCTGGTTCATTCTTAAGTCAGTTCAGGGACATTAGCTCTTGAAGACCACCACTGAATTTTCTACCACCACACCCAACTGACAGTCTTCTTTCCTTATCTTCCTCATCAGACTTCACACTGCAGTCTTTTCATCCCCGGTCCATGCCCCAAATCCACTTAGTGAATTCTAAAGTTTTGAGATTTTTTAACTTCCTGGTGGATTTTTAAAAAAAATTATTATTATGAGTTGACATTATATATCCTCTTTTTCCTTAAATTCTGTTTTGTCTGACATTAAGTTATTAAACCAATTTATTTGGTTAGTGTTTTGGTTAGTACTGGCATATGTTTTCCCAAGACTAATATAAACTGCTCTCCATCGTCTTGTCATTCCTTTGAAGGTAATTGTCTGCCATTTCACTATTATGAGCTATAATTTGTATTTTTTTTTTTTCCTATTCACTCTCCTTGGGATTTTCTGGGCTATCTGCTTTTCTGTATATCTGCACATATATATGGTATTTATATATTTAAATATGCCAATTTTATATATATTTTATATATGTAAATAAACACACACCTATTTTTCACTTCATCGTTTGTGTCTCCTAACCATTCCTTAACATTTTCTTTCTTTTTCTTTTTTTTTTTTTTAAGATTTTACTTATTTATTTGAGAGGGAGAGAGAGCACGTGTGCACAAGCAGGGGGAGCAGTAGGCAGAGGGAGAGGGAGAGAGAGAAGCAGACTCCACACTGAGCAGGGAGCCCGATGTGGGACTTGATCCCAGGACCCTGAGATCATGACCTGAGCCAACTGACTGAGCCACCCAGGTGTCTCTCCTTAACATTTTCTACATCTGTCTGTCCATGCCATATTCTGAGTAATTTCTTCATTTGTGTCTTCAATACAGTAATCTTCTTTGTATCTATCTATGTCTAAATTGCTGTTAATCATGCCCATTAATTTTTTATTTAAATAATTATGTGTTTCACTCTTTAGAAGTTCTGTTTGTTTCTTCAAATAATTTTCTTGTATTTGAGTTCTGTTTGTATTTCTAATCCATTTATTCATTTAAGCATATTAAGTATGTGAATACTCCTTTTTCCAGGCATTCCTAGAGCTAAAGACTTGGAATTTTATTCATTTGCTTCTTTTTTTCTGTTCTCTTCCTCATGGTATCTTATTTCCTTGTTTGTTTTGTAGATTTTGACTGCAACCTATTTTTCTTGAAACTTTATCTGTGGTAGGTCAGTGAGAATGGATATGGGTTTCTCCTCAAAGTTTGGAACTTGTTTTTGATATCATCTGAGGGCACCATCAATCCAGCACCACTTTATAATTCTGGAATACATATTAGTTGTTTATTGAAGGCTCTCTATATATCTAACCTCCATGTCCTGCAATATTCTTTCCTCCCCTTTTTCTAAAGAAATATCTTTTTCTCTTTTCTTCTGAATGCTTTGTTCTTTTGTTTCACCTATTTTTTTTTTCTCTGTGTTTAATCTGGAGTTTATTTTAGGTGTAGACCTTTGCATTTTAATAGCGATCTTTCACCTACAATTTAGAATTTGTTCTTTTCATATCCTCATGCCAATTATTTTTGTATGGATGTTAATGGGGACTTTTAGCATCCTAAACTTATTTTTTAAAGCATGTTTTTCAGGGGCACCTGGGTGGCTCATTTGGCTAAGCGCCTGTCCTTGGCTCAGGTCATGGTCCCTGGGTCCTTGGTCAGCAAGAAGCCTGTTTCTCCCTCTCCCTCTGCCTGGGCCTGCACTGCTTGTGCACACTCTCTCTCAAATAAATAAATAAAAATCTTTAAAAAAATGCACAAAAAACATGCTTTTCATATTATTCTAATCTCATTGAGGTTGACTTCTTGTTATATATTTTAGGCAATTGTTTAAATGTTTTTCTACCATCTTTCTCCCTTTCTCTCTCTTCTTGTCTTCATGTTCTTCCACTACTTTTCTTTTTCTCCCCATCCCTTTTCCTCTTTTCTCCCACTCCTCCCCCCTCTTCCTTGCCCTCCCACTGCCCTTGCTTTTCATTCTCACTCGTTCTCTTCTCATTATCCCCGTCTAATGGTCTTCCATTTACTGCAGTTCAAATCTATAACCAAATCCTGAAATGTCTTCTGCACCAAGGCACCGTTATAGCTCTTGCATACCAGTCCCCAAATTCTTCCCTGTTTCCTTGTAATGCTGTTTGTATATTCACCTGGTTCTCTAGGCTTGAAGCTGTTCCTGTATTATCAGCATCTCAGAATCCACATTCCTATGGCTACTGTAATAATTGATCACAATCTGGTAGCTTACAAAATACAAATTTATTGTTATATAATTAGATCAGATGTCTGAAATGGGTATCACTGGGCTAAAGTCAAGATATAAGCAAGGCTGCTTTGCTTCAGGAGTCTATAGGGGAGATCCATTTTTTTTACATTCCCAGATTCCAGAGCCTACCAGCTTTCCTTGGCTCCTGGCCCCTTTCTCCATTTTCAAAGCCAGCAGCTTTGCATCTTCAGGTCTTTCTCTGACTTTGGCTCCTTTTCGGATTTCATCTACTGTGTTTTCAAGACCTCAGTTATAATAGCTTCACCCAGATTATCCAGAGTAATCTCTCTCTTTAAAGGTCATTTGATTAAAAACCTTAACGCCATTTGTAATCTTAATTCATCTTTGCCACGTAACCTAACATAGTCACAGGTTCCATAGATTAGGATGTAGGTATCTTTGGGGGACAATTATTTTGCCTACCACAGGAATATTGAAGAAATGTGCAAACCTTATTGCAGAAAAGGTTTTACAGTTAATGTTGAACAGTTTTTAATCTTTTTAAAAAACCTTCTTTTTTTCTTATCTTTTAAAATCTTTCTTGAATATTTTATGTCATTAAAAAGGGCTTCTGACCCTAAAGATCCCGATACTTATAATTTGGAAATGTGAAGTATTACTCATGACATTTGCAGGTTGGAGCTATTCAATTCCATTTCATTTGTTATATCTTATCTGGAAGGTTGGAATTTGTTACATCATAAAAAAGAAATACATAATGTTAGAATATCAATTTTTCAAAATATTTTCTCTCATACATTAGTGTAATTAATATGAATATTTTGTCACTTTTCTGAATGCTAATTTTAAATGAAACAAAAATTCATTATTTCCTATTTTTCTGTCTGCTTTTTTCTTTTCCCTTTTTTTTTTTTTTTTTTTTTAGTTTAAGAGGGATTTGTTTTTACAAGACTAGTGCTCTAACCTCTGAGTTACAGTCTCTTAGGATTTGTTTTTAATGTTAAGCATACCATTGATCTTAAAAATGATCCCAAACATTCCTAAAAATCCATTTTCTGAAGCTTTAAGACCTATATTCCTCATAAAGATTTTATATTTAAGTGGATTTATTTTGGAATTTTTTGGTTGATATTTATTTTTCTACTATGATGGAGAACCTTTTGTTTAAAACTAACATGTCAATGGAATAACCAATCAAAGGGGATCCTGAAAATGTCTATCATTAATTAGACAATGAGCATTTTCAAATATTTTTCTTATTTTTCTTCAAACTAAATGTCTTATTTTCATGGAAAAATAATAAAGTAAAGCAACAGCACTAACAAACTATGCCAGTACCTTATCACAAAACACACATCTTACACACAAAAAAATTTAAAAACTTTAAAGTATCTACAACCACAAAATAAGAAATGTATAATCTGATTGGCTATTCCTTTAAAAACAACCTAAAGTATTGGGTAAAAAATATTGTGAAGTGTGCCTGGGTGGCTTAATTGGTTAAGTACCTGACTCTTGATTTTGGATTGGGTTAAGATCTCAGGGTTGTGAAACAGAGCTCTGTGTTGGCTCCTTGCAGGGCATGGAGACTGACTAAGATTCTCTCTTTCTCCCGCCCTCTGCCTCCTCCTCTCTAAACCATACATACATATAGATAAAGATATACATATACATATACATATTTTGAAGAATTATTTTCAGTGTTTTAATAAGCTGGAAAGGAAGAAAGGAAAAAAATCAGGTCAAAAATTGAGGGAAGGTAGAAAACTAGAAAGTTAGGGAAAGCATGGAAACTGTCTTTGTGTGTATTGAAAAAGATAATTTAATAGTTCCAATAATACTATGAAAGAAAAAATTACGTATCTAAATAAATTATAGATCAAAGGTGATATTATATTAGAAATTAGAAAATATTTTGGAAATACCAATTATCAAAGCTTATAGAGTGCAGGTAAGCAGTAATCAGAGGGACATTCATAGCTTTAAAATACTTAAATTAGAAAAAAGATAAGGGCTGATAATTAATGAGCAAATTACCCACTTAAGTTAGACAAGGAAGAGCAAAATAAACCTAAACAAAGAAAAATGTCAAGGAAGAAAAAAAAAATAAATATAGGAGAAAAATGAATGAAACCAAACAAACACAGAAAGGATGAACCAAACCATATATTGCCTCCCCAAACCCCTCCAAAACAAACAAAAAACAAAACAACCAAATAAACAAACTGATAAAATTCGCACACCTCAGGAAAATCTCAGATAAAAAGAAGGAAGCAAAAACAACGAATGTAAAAAGGGATGTACATACAAAATATAAGGTGATAAAAAGATAATAGAAAATAGTAAAAACATCTTCATGACTAAAATCTTGAAAACTTAGAGGACACATTTCTATACAAATATAGTTCACCAAAGTAAATGGTGAAAGTATATATGAGAATGGATAGAAATGGATATTTGAAAAGTTTTATGGCCTTAACAGGATTAAATCTGTAGTTTAAAATTACTCCACAAAGAAAACTTCAGCCTAAACAATTTTACTAATAAGTTTTTACAAAAATGGAATGATTTGAGTTAGTAATTTTATACCAACTCTTTCAAGAGTTAAAATAGAGTTTATTTCCTAATTCATTTTACAAAGCTGACTTAACCTTGATAGCAAAGTTCAATGAAGATGAGAAAGAAAAGTATAAGCTGATTTCACACATAAACATAAATGCAAGACTCCTAAAGAAAATATTAAGCATTAAACTCAAGTGTAACCAAACAGCAGGAGGGAGGGAGGAAGGGCAAAGAAAGAGAGAGAGAAAAGGGAGAGAGGTAGAGAAAGACAAAGCTGAGTGTGTCCAAGCAATGGATGGTTGCTTTAATATTTTTAAAAAATCAATTTTTGTAATATATCACATTAAAAGGAGGGAAGACATTTTAACCTCAGAAGATGTAAAATAAGTATTTGATAAGTATTTTCATGAGAGAAATAAAAGGGAATTTCCCTGCTGTGATAAAGAATGTAGATTCCTGTGTTGCCTGGGTGGCTCAGTAGGTTGAACCCCTGCCTTCAGCTCAGGTCATGATCTCAGGGTTCTGGGATCAAGCCCGGCATCTGGCTCTCTGCTTGGCAAGGAGCCTGCTTCCCCCTCTCTCTCTGCCTGCCTCTCTCCCTACTTGTGATCTCTCTCAAATAAATAAATAAAAATCTTAAAAAAAAAAGAATATAAATTCCTGGTAGATTCCTACAGCAAACATCACATTTTAATGTTAAGCACTGTATTTTAATGTTCCAATATTGCAGAATGACCTTTCAGATCAATGGGGAAAGGATGAGTTTTCAATAAATGATTCTGTGACAACTGGTTTATTCACCTGGAAAGAATAATATCTGACCATTACCTCACTGATATATGCAAGTAAATTTCAAGTGAATTAAATATTAAAGTATAGGTGATAAATGTATAAAAATTATGACAGTAGGGCAAAATAACTGATGATCTTAGGATATGGAAGCATTGCTTAAGTAAGATCTAAAAAGCATGAACCATTAAAGAAAAGATGACATCAAATTATATTAAAATTCTGGTTATTTTCATCAGATTATACAATGAAGAGAGTAAAAAGACAAGCTACAAACAGGGAGAAGATATTTCTAATCTATATCCCTGAGAAATGATTAGTATTCAGAATTTCATCTAATCCTTATAAATTAATAAGAACAAGAGAAACAATTCAATAGAAAAGGGAGGAACAAACTTAAACATTCATTTCACAGAGGAGCCCTAATAACTAAATTGGCAAAAACTCTTACAGAAAACTTTATGTTAAACACTATACTTAATGTTCCAATGTTGCAGAATTAAGTTTGATGTTCACAAAAAGATAACGGATGTCCACTACCACCATTTATTCAACAAATACTAGATATAGGAGTATTTGGGGGGTAGTGGGGGGAGAATCCCAAGCAAGGTCCACACTCAAAGGAGAATCCGAGGTGGAGCTTGATACCAGGAACCTGAAACCTTGACCTGAGCCAAAATCAAGAGTCAGATCCTTAAATCAACTGAGCTACCCAGGCACCCCAGATAAGAATATTTGGAAAAGCCAAGAATCAAGCAATATTTCACAAATCTAATAAAGAGGCAAAACCCAAATACAAAAAAACTAGAATGCCTCGAGAGATATAACACCCAATGTAAACAACTTGAGTTTCCTAACACACCACTATCTCCAAGCTTTCCCACTCCGTCTTTACAGACGCCGGCGGTAGGCGCCAACTGGCGCAGCCCGGAGCCCGAAGCCGGGGGAAGCCCGGGGAAGACTGAGGGCCAAGGTGGAGCCAGGCCGTCCGCACTCCAGCGTCCCGGCATGCTCTGGGGTGGCGCAGGCTTGGCAGCCACGGAGGAAAAGCTGTGTGGCGGGAGCTACGCTCCGAGCACTGGGTGAGTTTCTCTTAATACTTATTTTCTTCACTTTTACTTCTTTCCCCATCTGAAATGGCTCTCTTGGGGTTTACTTCATCTGATTAATTTGGTCTTCGGCTGTATTCAACGTGAGTCTCGATCCTTCCATTGTACTTTTTAATTGAGCAGATCGTGGCCTTGCGTTTTAAAATCTCTATCGAGCCTCCACAGAACTTAGCTTCTTTCTTGTTTTGTAAGTACATGCTGTCGTTTTACAGATGCAATATTCTCTTGAGAATTGCTTAAGAATATTTAATTAATCTTCTAGTTTTTAAGAATTTTTTTTTCTTGTCTTTTCTTTTTTTTCCTCCCCGAGAGTAGGGTTAGTATGAGGCCTCAGAGCAGCGTCCCCCTTTTTTGGGTGCATTTTCTCTGCGTATATTGGGTACTATTTTTTTGTTTTGTTGCTTGGTACAATGTAAAACTCCTCTGTGCTGGCTGGCCTTTTGCTTACGGTGACCACCTAGGAAGAAAACTCTGTTTAGCAGATTCTCTGTTTAGCCTGTCTCCTGACAGAAAGCCTACCCTTATATATTATGTTAGAGACTATTTAATAGAGTTTTTCAGTTTTCCTTAATAATTTGATACATACATATGTGTCTATGTAGAATATGTAATTTTTGTGAAAGTATTTGGTGTGAGAGAATAAAAGTTACATTACTTTATTCTTGTTGACGTTTTACCCGAAAGACCTTCTTGAGAAATCACTGTGAATCTCTACATTGCCTTAAAGTACTTCATATTATGTGGCCTGATAATTCCATTTCTAGACTTTTGTCCTAAGAAATTATTAGAGGCATATCCAGGTTTCAATATAAATATTCTTATTGTAGTTATATTTGTAATTATAAAAGTAGTAAGAAATCTGCCAATAAGGAAGAATTACATAAATTTTAAAATACATATTTATGTATGTAGACATTATAAATCCTATATTCACTTTTTTTTAAACATTAGAATACTTACGTATAATGTTAAATAGAAATGGCAGGACATAAGAATGTGCATATATTTTAATCCCACTTTGGTTTTATATATTTATGTGTTGGGGTGGGGGGAAAGCTTGGAAGGAAGTATATCAAAATGTTAACAGGGTTACTGTAAATGTCTTCCTTCCATTTCCCCCTGTATTCAAAATTATCTACAAAGCCAGGCATTACTTTTACAATAAAAAAGAAATAATAAGTATTATTTTAAATTAAATCTCATTATCTAAAATTGAATTCTTCATCTTCTTTCCCAATGCTCTTCACTTACTGACATTTCTATCACTACGAATGGAATCATTTTTTTCTGGTTTCCCAGAATTAAACTATAGATAGTGTTTTCTTCCCTTCCAGTATATTTGACCTACACGGCCCCACTTCAGGTTCTATGACAAAAGGCATATATATTCTTTTTCCAGAGTTGGGAGAACGGTGAACATGATGGCTGGAAGCAATAGTATAGTCTGTTACATGTGCTTTGTTTGACTGGGCCTGTATTTCATGCTTACCCTGGAACATTGGTATAGCTTAACTTGAACTATATATGTGGAAAATGGGGGAAATTTGTGGTGCTGTCAACAGAAGGAAAATGTATGCCAGAAAGTTAAAGTAAAATTTTAAAAAAGCCCACTGTGAGGCTTCTTCCTAGGTTTGGGGATCTGCATGCCACAGACTATCAAAAGAATATTCTTTGTTTGTTCCTACTCATTTTGTTCTGAAAGTGATTTACAGTTGGTTTAGACTGTGTGTTTCCTTAAGGCAAGGATTAAGCCATTCGTATTTTTATTCCTAGTACATGGATAGTGCCTGACTACAACAGTGAATCTCTTTCTTTTGTTAATAATATGCCCTTTCATGTGATATTTACTTTATTGTCTTCTTAAGCAGTTATTTAAACATTGTATGTTCTGAAGCCTCTATACTTGTTTCCTCATCTTACAGAATTAAGATGCTGAGAATTCAAATGCTAATGCTCCTTATAGTTTTCATACTTTAAAATCCAAATATATTTACTATACTAATAGAAAAGTGGTTATAAATAAGTTTAAGCCTCTTCCATTCAAAACCTATCCCTTCTGTATCAATGAGTTTACATGAAGCAGCAAGTAATAAAAAACCCAATGGCAATACATTTTCCTTAAGAACTTAATAAGCTTTCAGTCCATTTTCTTGTCAATTCCATGTGTTAATAACTGCATCCAAAATTTTGTCTTAAAAAATGTTTCTCAAAATTTAATGTGCTTATGAATCACTTGGGAATCTTGTTAAAAAGCAAGATTCTGATTAAGCTGAACTTAGTGGTAGAGTATGAGATTTTGTAATTCTAGTAAACTCCCAGATGATGCCAATGCTGCAGTGGTGGCAAAGAGTCTATAGCGTTACTCTTACATTTAGACAATACTTGGTGTTTGGAGTTAATGTTCTGCTTAACCCCACGATTCTTGGTTTTAATGGCCTCTACATAAAAGCTTAAAACATATATTGGGTAAAAAGAACCACCCATAATCCTATATTTGTCCCAGCTACACTTCTTTAATCTTTTGGAAAATATTCAGTAAGAGGCTCCAATTTTATTAATTTTATATTCTAATTACCTTCCCCTTCCCTACCGCTTCAAGGTTCTCAAATTTGTAGATTAGAAAGGTGAGATCCTCTCTGCCCTTGCCCTACCTCTTTCATTCAGTCATTTCCATATTTTTTAATCTGTTACCTTGCAAAGAAGCCCTTCCATGTTTATCTTGCAAATAGGCAAAACATTTCCAAGAAAGGTCAATTCAGTGGCTCAACACTATTATCGAGGAACCTGATTCTTTCTATCTTTCCTTTGTGTCTTTCTTTCTTGTTCTGATGCACAGGGACACCATCTTCCAGAGCAAGAAAAATGCAAGGAAATGGCTGGATATTGAACTCTAGTCTTACTGGAAGTGAAACGAGAACATCTTAATGTGGCCATCTAGTTGTCTACTGCATGTATGAAGAGAGATGACTTGAGAAGCAGATCTACAGTGGTAGTGTTGGTAGTGGCTAACAAATTAGTTGGCTTATCAGGGACATGGGAAGAAAAATTTTCAATGAAAAATTGAAAAAATTTAAAAAAAAGTAGATTTGGGGGACAGGTATGTGGGCTGACAAGTTTGAAGAGGTGTGGTATCTGACAACATTTGTATAGAATGACTATAGCATGTATGGATTTTCTGCCAAGACTGATTTTGGCTCTTACCATTGCTGTGTCCAGCTTATTCAGGCAGCTTGCCTGCAGTGCTTCTACTAGCAGCACCATTCATGAATTTGTAAAATGGCTTTTATCAACTGTAATTTTCTTCCATATATATCTTTTTTTAACCTTTTTTTTTTTTAAGATTTTATTTATTTATTTGACAGAGAGAGAGAGGGAACACAAGCAGGGGGAGTGGGAGAGGGAGAAGCAGGCTTCCCACTAAGTAGGCAGCCCAACCCCAGGACCCTGGGATCATGACCTGAGCTGAAGTCAGACGCTTAATGACTGAGCCACCCAGGCGTCCCTTCCATATGAATCTTATCTGACTAGCGTCACATTTCTTGGCAATTGGTCCACAACTCCAGAATTCACCAGTGTTTACTACATGTCTCATCTAAAAGCAGATGACCTGCTAAAGCCTCAAGTTATAGTGCAAACAAGGAAATACTATGGGAGAGGAGGATGATATTCTTACAGGATGAGATGTAGGTCTTAAACCAGCAGCCAATACCAGGTTAGGCTCCATACAGGGAATATATAAATCTGAGAGTTAAGGCATAGGAGTGGGAGTGACCCCTCTTGCAGTTACTCTTAATTATACATTAGAAGAATTTATGCTTTCTGCTTCGGAGAGTATATAGTACAATGAGTTTGAAGGGTATAGTGCTTAAGAAAGGTATGCTTCATGAGGAGACATCAGCATGTTTCCAATAAATTGGAAGCTGGGACTGTTCCCTGGACATTTTGAGTTTCTCATGCTGCTAAAACATCAGGTGGAGAGAGTGAAGGTCACTATTCTACCCTAGATGATTTATCACAATTACCAGGCAGAAATTAGATTGCTGTTATGGAATAGAGGAAAAGGGACTACGTTCAAAACTCCATCAAATCATTGGTACCACTTGATACTTCCTTACCTAGATACTTCCTTACCTAGCGGTCCTCAGGAAATTGTGCTAACCCAAGGAAGACATGACCACCAATGGCTTAGAATTTATGGGAATGAAGATACTTACCACACTGCCAGATCCAAACCCTGTTTAGTTAAAGAGGCTGGCAGAGAGTAAGGAAAGCACAGAATTATAGCACGTTTGCTATGATTATTAGCATGGGCCTTGTGACCTGCTACAGAAATGAAGAGTGTAGCAGTTACAGTTTATATTATTAAGTGATTTTTTTTTCTTTCCATTTTTTACTGCTACATTATCTGAACAACATTAGTTGTAGCTAACATTTTAGATTTTCAGTTAACAATTGGCCGATTAGCAATCTCAAGATGGCCTTGGATTCCTGTTAGGATCCTGATTGATTTATCTACCTTAGAGAATCTCATCTCATCCCATGAGTTTAATTTTTACCTCCATGCAAGGAAATCTCTGGCTATAACTCTGCCATGAGCTCTGAACATTGATATCTCATTGCCTATTGGTTTTCTTTAGTTTATTGTTTTTCTTCCCCACTCCCTGTAGTTAGCATTCTCCCTGAACCAATCAACTAAGCCTGGTAAACATCCTAGACTATTTCTCCCCCTCTCCTTTTAATTCCTAAGGTGATTTTTCTGTTGATTCTATATTCTAAATACTTCTTCATCCTGTCCTAGTCTCAAAATCACGAAGGCTACAGCCCAGTTTAGGCCCATATTTTATCTTACTTATATTATCAAAAATATAACCCACATAAAATTGGGGCCTTAACCCCCACATGAATCACATTTGAAGAAGCAGTAGTCCTAAGGAAAGCTATAATCAAAAGAAATTCTAGTTTCTGATGTAATCTGTCTCTTAGGAAATATCCAGAAGGAGGAAGTACGTTGGTAATAAACGGCAGTTGCACTTTAAACCTCCCCATCTCCTTATTGCCTCTTTGCTTCACCCTCCATGTGGATGACAGCTGCTTCTCCCAGACAGTGCAGCTGTTTGCAAAGCTCAACCTAGTATATCTTTTTCCCCTGCTTGTGATTTCTTTTTTTTCCCAATATAAACTTCTGTTTTCTTTTATTGAGGAAGTCCTTCTCCCAGTTAACCTGAATGTCCTTTAGAAGGTCTTTAGTACTATGCAAGAAGACCCTTTCTTAGAAGTTGGAGAAAGAGGAAATAAGGGAAGTGGAGCAGAGCAAAGAAGGTGTTGGTTTGTTAAGACCCTTACATTTTCCTCGAGAGAACTAATTAAGGGCTGCACACTATTCCTGCTATTTGGAAACTCCTTTTATTCTCCAACCATCAGCATTCTGTCATTCCCCCCATAAACCCCATTTACTCCTTTCTAATGGGTCAAATGGCATTACTTTTGCTCTCTGTGGGGGTACTGCCTAAATCTACCTGTTTGTATTTTTCCAAATTCCTGTCAGTACACAATCAGCAGACATCCAGTGTTTTGATTTAATAAATCTCTGCTAGGGATAAGCTCATTCATTGAGTTCTTTTTTTTTTTTTCCTAAAGCTTAAGTTAGCCATGAAGTGTGCCTCTGCTGCAACTAATATAAATATGGGGCATTTTGTGGGCCTTCTCATGTGTGGGAAGGACCAGAGTTAGATGCATAGTGAATGTCATCCTGCATATGACCTAAGCTGCCACACTAAAAGCAAATTGCTAGGCCTATTCTCAAACCTGGTATAGTTTGGTTTTGGGGTTGTTTCTGGCAGAAAATATAAAAATCTGATGCAGTGGACTGAATGTTTATTGAAATTCACAAAATGAAATCTTAATCCCCAGTGATGGTATTAGGAGATGAGCCCTTTGGGAGGTAATTAGGGCACATGGGTGGAACCCTCATGAATGTGGTGAGTGCCCTTATAAAAGGACTCCAGAAAGCTCCATTGCTGTCTTTCTTCCATGTGAGGATATAAGAAGTCAGCAGTCTGCAGTCTGGAAGCTTCTCACTAGAACTGGACCATGCTGGCATGCTGATCTTAGACTTCCAGAACTGTGAGAAATAATTTTTTGTTGTTTGTGAGCCTACTCAGTTGATTGTACTTTGTTATAGTAGCCTAAAAGGAGTAAGATACTTGATTATATCTCCTATAAACTCTCCTGCTGAGGGGCTTATCTAAGTGGCTGCAGCATACCGGAAGCTCTTCATCGTTCCCATTTTCATTCTGAGGGCAGCAGTTGTTGTCTTTTATCCAACTTAATGCTGATTAATGAACTTTACTAGTCGTGCAAAGTAGAGATTGCTCAAATTTAAGATGAAGGACAAGACTCTTCAGGTTTTTACTACAGATCCTTGCAGAGGGACTTGCTCCAAACGATTTTGATTTCCTGGTGTGTGGTCTGGCAAACTGATTTTTTAAAGAAATTTAGCATTTTTTCTTGCTGATTTGTGACTGGTTAAGAATTTAGCACAGGAGTTTCAGGCATTCTCTATTCTGATTTATAATTACCACATGATGGTCAGCCACCATAGTGGAGATCATAGTGGCCTTGAGTCCATGAATATACTCCATTCCTGGGTCCTTTGGGTGCTTACTTCAGGTGCCAACATTTCCTCTTCCTCAGATGACTGCGGTTTCTATGGACTTACAAGAGTTCATTCTAATCATGAAGTAGTTTATTTTTTCTCTGGTCCTTATCATGGTGATCCTTGTGAATTCCTAACCCCTGTTTATGTTAACCGTCTATTCCACTTCTGCATCCTGTCTGACCCCAATAATGGATACAGAGTCTCCAGGGGATCATGTTACTGCCCTCCTTCTAAGGATAACTGTAATCTTTTGAGACATTTTGATACATTTGATGTAGATTTAAAAACAATTTTGATCTTATAATTTAGATATGAAGGAAAACAGAAAGTTTGGGCAGTGACTGTAGTAGGGACGTAGGATTAAGGGAAATATTTTCAGACTGGTGAAAATTAAGCCATATTATGCTAATAAGAATGTTTAATTACAACAGTGAGAAGCCAAGATTTCAGGAGTAAAAGGGGATTATTAGAGGGGTAAAGTACGAGAGAAGATGAAACAGATGGCATCCAGGGCACATGAGTGGAAGAATTTCTCTTTCATTGGAGTCAAACACTTTTTATAGAGAGAATGGCAGGCAGGGAGCCTGTGTACAGTCACTTCTCCTGCTGCTCACTCAGCCCTCCTCAGTGATTCTCATTATAATACTAAATGAATTTTATCAAAGTCACCAGTTGTCCTTACCTTGCAAAACTAATGATATATTTTAAAAAATTTTTATTGACCTCTCATTAGTATATTAACTATTTGACTGTTAATACATTTTATGTTCAGGGTTGCTTTTCCTCAATTTTCTTTTCTTGTTTCTCTTTCTTTGCCAGACTTTTAAATGTTAAAAATTGTTCAGGGCTCTGTTCTTCACCTTTTCCTCTTTATACAGGCTCACTTCAATTAACATCTCTGTGCTGATGATGATGTTCAGATTTATTTCTCTCTCCCAGACCCTTCCTTTTAGTTGTGATTTCCTCCTATAAATGTCTAATAGGCATATCAGTTTATCATGGCCAACACAAAACTCTTGATTTCCCATTTCACACCTCTACTTCCTGACATGTTCCTCCCGAGTCGCTAGCTTGTCCTGCCCAAATGGCCTCTAAACAGTTTGATCTGTTTTTACAACCCCTGCCCCCAACCTCAACTGCCACTGCCTGAAGCTTATCCACATAACAGCCAGAGTTATCTTTCTAAAACAAAATAGATGTCATTTCTCACCTAAAACCCACTAGTAGTTCACATTATAGCCAGAAGGAAATCTAAACTCTTTCCTATGACCTCTGAGATTGTACTATCTGGCTTTTGCCTACATCTTCGACCTCATTTCCTTTATTCAGTACATTCTGGCTGCACAGGCCTTCCTTGTATTCCTCAAATATTCACTATCCTAGGGTTTTTATATCTTAGCCTTGTGTCCTTCTGCTTTTCTGTGTGGGATGATATGCTGTCATCTCATTATTCAATACTCAGTTCAGAAAGTGCCTTTAGAGACGTCTTCTCTAACTACTTTAGCTAGAGGAGACTCTGTATTTTTCTGATTTGTTTACTTAATAGTACCTGAAACTATTTTATATTTTTACAAAAACGTTACATCTGTCAGTCCTATTAAAATTTAGGCTCCTTGGGGCCTTTGGGTGGTTCAGTCAATTAAGCATCTGCCTTCAGCTCAGGTTATGATCTCGGGTCCTGGGATTGAGCCCAGTGTCCAGCTCCCTGCTCAGCAGGAGTCAACTTCTCCCTCTCCCTCTGCCTACGCCCAACTTGTGCTCTTGCATTCTCTCAAATAAATAAATGAAAATCTTTAATAAAAAAAAAAAGTAGGCTCCTTGACAATAGGATCTCTTTTTGTATCTCTAAAGTACCTCAGTATTGGGACGCCTGGGTGGCTCAGTTGGTTAAACGGCTGCCTTCAGCTCAGGTCATGATCCCAGCGTCCTGGGATCGAGTCCCACATCGGGCTCCTTGCTCAGCAGGGAGCCTGCTTCTCCCTCTGCCTCTGCCTACCACTCTGTCTGCCTGTGCTCTCTCTCTCCTCTCTCTAACAAATTAAAAAAAAAAAAATTAAAAAATTAAAAAAAAATTAAAGTACCTCAGTATTTATTGATTAATGTAAATTCCCAAGGACATTTTTTTATACTTTTTTTCATTAGAGTGAACACACATGTCTGGGTCTCAGCCTGAAACCCTAATTTCTGGGCTGTGCATTCTCCCATATACCACATTTTCAATTTCAACATCATCTCCACCATGCTTCTTTGTTTTTTTGGTAAGAGTTTCAAGATAGGACTACTGTTTTCATTTCTTTAAACCATTTAAATATTTATTTTTCAACTCTTCTACTCTCAGTATTCTTTGTACGGATGGCAGCTATTCATCCCTAAACTTCTGCCTTCCCAATCTCTCAATTTCTTACTCAAACTTTTCAAAATATAACCCAGTGGTTCTTAACTCCTATGTTTTTCCCCTGACTCCTGTAGAACTACCCAATAGTTTTACCCATTTCCTAAGTAAATCCTCTTTGTTGTCGTCATTATATCCACCATGGCAGATTTGTCTCCTTAGTATTCTTGTTAAGATAACCAAAGGCTTAGGAATCAAATAGGAAGGGGGCAAAGAGAAGCTAGAGGCACTGGAAAGAAAGACCCATGTCCTAGTATAAATCTCCATTTTTTATTCCCTGGAACCTACCCGGTATAGTGAGGCAGAGTAGTCTCTATATAATGTGAATTATACCTTGCCGGTTTCCCGCTTAGTCAGATCCAAAATCTCTTACTCTGGACTATTAATTAATACAGTGAAGTTAGAGCCTATCCTATAGGTCTCTCTGTGTCACCTCTGTTTACTGAGTGACCAGTATAGTTCCTAGTTCATGACAGGCATTAATAAGTATTTGTTGAGTGAACAAATGAATGACAACCTTTTACATTATTCCTTTACACACTGAAAGCCAAACATACTCTTTTCTGTTTACCGACTGATCCTCATACTGCAGTGCTAGATCATTTGAAGTTCTAGAAATACTGCTGTTTCCTGCCCTCATTTTGTCTTTCAAATTGTTCTGTCTGAGCTAAATGGCTCTCTAGCCCAACTTCATCCCATTTTCTACTTTCCTCCAACTCAGTCTTTAAAATTTACACAAGGACATGATTCATAACTTTCATACTTATTTATTCTTGCCCATGCATTGTGGATGAGAACTAATCAGTACTCAGTAGATGCTTGTTGAATTAAATGGAATGGAATAATTTTGCCTTCCAATATGAAGATTTTTCACATACAGTATTTTATGAGTTTGTCCCAATAGTCTTTCTACTTTGGCAGAGTATATAGTACTGTTTACACTTTACAGATAAGTTTGTTAAGTCTCAGGGAAGTTTTAGTGGTTTCTTGGATGCAATAAGATTTATGGCAGAGGTGGTACCAAATTCATGTCTTCTGATATATACCTCCCAGTTCATTATAGTGACTTTTAATTATATTTTCTTGTTTTCATGGTATCCATTTGGATTCAGCAGCCTTCTACAGTTCTGGTAGCAGAAAATGCCAATTTTGTTTTCTCTTCTTTTCTTATTTTGTCTTTTTTCAAACATGAAAATGTCAAAAGGTCCATTTCTGTACAGATTCTGAGGATGGATGAAGAAGATATGTTTCCTCTGAGTTTCAGAAGTCTTCTAGAGAAATGATGGGAAAGAATGAGAGTTGTTTTGTTATGAGAATTTTTTTTAAATAATAAAAATGCAGTATTACATTTGCAATTTTATCCCACTTCACAGTATTAAGCACAATTTCTAAAAAACTTAAAACATGCCATTTTTATTAATGGTCTATTTAAAACCACCAAACATTTTGATGTCAATTACTAAAACAAGGTTTAACGCTGTCAGAAAGCATTAGTGCTAAAAACAGTCATCTTCTCTGTATTTTCATCTGTAAAGCATTACAGTTTATAAAACAATTTTAACTCTGAATACGTAAGGCCCTATATGAAGGTTTCCATATGTTAAGAATTTTATTTGTGTGTTTGATTTTAAATTGCTTTGAAAAACAGACAGTTGAGGTTTATAGAAAGGAATCTTTCTTTTAGGAAATAAATGTCTCAAAAGTGCAGGGCACCAGCAGTAAAAACATTCTGACCACAAATCAGAAACACATTGGAAAGTGTTTGTTGAGTACACCTTCTGAAACTAGTATTTTGTTTCTATTTGCTGGAAAATTGAAAAATCTGTTATATCTTGGCATGACTTAGCCAAACCCCTGGCCTACCCTGGATCCCTTGTGCAGTAGATGGCATTATTGTATACATGGTTAGGGTGCCTAGCCCTCTGTTTTCATCACATATATTTTAAATATAAAATGTACCTATAACAGTACCATTATTCAGCTATAATTCTTCTCCACATCATATTTGCTTGCATATCCTTTCTTTCTCCTTAAAAATTGTGTCTAAGACAAAAAAAGAAAAAAAAAAAGAGCGAGAAAGAGAAGATGACAATTAATCAGTGTTTCAGCTGCTGAGTGGCATCTGGCCAGAAGCCACTAGGCTGACAACTGGAGTTTGGAGTATGTTTTTGCAAGGCTAATTTAAGGTGAATTTAGATGGATTCAAGATTTATAAGCCCGAAAATGTCCTGACTGGAGCAAAGTTCAAGTAAAGTAATTCGCTGCTCACCATGCAGATGGGGCTAAGCCCACACTGCCCTATGATTTAGTCTGTAGTCAAGGAGAATTTTAAAAACAGGCAGAAGGACTGAGTTTCTGTGTTTCACTTCAAAGGTCTTCTAATAACTGAGAGGATTATACTCTTTTAACCAGCTAAGAAGGTTAGGTGGTTTTGAGTGAGTGCTTTTATAGCTATCGATAATTCCAAGTTTAAATTTTAAGGATCACCTCTAGTGTACATCTCCTTTAACACATTAATGACTCTGAGAAACTTACACTCTTACCTTATGACTTCACAGAAGCTTCAGAATAAATTGCAGAAATGTTTTAAGGATTGTAAATACCCAGGAGTGGTGGGATTAGGGTTGAGAAACAATCTGGAAAATCATTTAATTAAATATACTTAGCCTATTTGAAAAAAAGTTTTTTAACTATCCCAAATATAAGAGCATGATAATATAGAATAAGTGCCACCAAAAATAGGAAGCAAGCTTCAATATTGGTTTGTACTATATTAGCGTTTTATAAGTCAGTATTATCACATTAGGATGAAGTTCAAATGCTAGCTCACTAGTGGCAAATCAAACAAACAAACAAAATCCAAAACACCACCTTTCTCTCTATAAAATACTAAAGATTACGTTAATTGAAATGAAAAGGACAAACAGGAAATGGCTGTTATTTTTAATGAGGGGAGAAAAACGTTAGTCATATTGTGAAGGAATGCCTTTATGAAAGGAGTCTCATTTTCTTAATCCTGTTTATTGGTATTAGTATGAGAGTTAAAATATCCTTCCATGAAGTTGCTCTTTCTAATAGATACTTAAAAGGTAAACACTCAGAAGGTTAAAGTGCAGCATAGATTGCTTAAAAATAAATGATATCATATAAAGAACACTGTGTTTCTATTTAATGAATTTCCTTTTTAAAGGGGCTCAGAAAGGGACACATATAATGATGCAGAGAATTGCAAATTATCTCATTTAAATATAATAACATTTCTAAAGTAGTAAGTTATACCTGGCCAAACAACTGTTGATGTTTATAGTGGCTCTGAGTGGGATTTTAAGGAACATTGGCCTTTAAGAGAAGAAATAAGGTGATTAAACAGTTGCTACTTTCATTTTTAAATATTATTCATAAGCTTTACTAGGATATTTTTTCCTGCCAGTAGCAGAGAAGAGTATGGATTTTTGCACTTCGGATGAAAAAATAATTGTGCACGGCCTTGTAAACTGTCAGGCACCAAGCCAGGCTTACTCATTCCCACAGCACTCTTAACTTAAACAGTCTCAGTTTTCCCCCTAAACACACCTTTTATTTTCTACAAACGTGCATATGTCATGGGCAGAAGCTTGGCAAGTTCTTTGTCTGCTCCTTTTAAGGTCTATTTTCCACCTGCATTGGAATGGGGGCAGCAAGACATAAAACAGTCTAGCCAGGCTGTGGGGACATGCCCTCCCTGGGAGAGAAGTCTGATCTGTGTTTTCTTCTGTAAAATGAAAGGGGCTCTCTTGACAGAGAATCACATCTTTTACCGTGGAACTTATTTCCTAACAGATGCAGCACCTACTCTGAAAACAGGATTTGCGCTGATCTTTATTTCATTGGCTTGGTTGCTGAGAGCACCTTGTTGATTTATTAAGTTACTTGCTGGTTGCATCCTTACATAAATTTTTTTGTTATGGTTAGACTCATTTGATTAATTTTAAAATTCTCTAGCTTTAATCACATGAGAAGTCTTCCAATGACTTGTCCATTTGCTCTGAAGGTTCCTAACCTGAGGAGCTAGAGTGGGTTAAGGTCCTCAGTAGAGGATGCCCAGTTGGTGCAGCTCACTGAGTAACTGTAGTCCCCATGACCCGCACTTCCAGACGTTGGCCATCAGAGGAGAGGATTAATGTGGGCTTTCCTCTCATAGTTTATATGTATTCTAAAGGCTGGATTTTTTTTTTTTCTTCTGTAACTAGGATGTATTGAATTCCTGTTAGAAAACACCAGGTGTTTCATTAACTAATGCCTGACCCAGTTGGAAGTGGGCATTCTTCTCTAGCCAGAGGTACAATGAGGTTGATTCTGAAGGGGATCTAAACCTTTTCACTCCTCTTTCCAATCAGACAGGGATTGGAATATGAGCAATTCCAAAGCTATACCTTTAGTGTCACCTCTGGCCAATCAGAAATATGTTTTAAGATTGGACTCCTCATTGATGTAGTAATCTTGAACTTTGATTATCTTGGTCAAAATCTTAAACTTTGATTTTAATCAAAAATGGCAAAGAGGTAAGTCTTTTCCACTTACGGCTTCTACAGAATTAGTGATGTTCCATTTCTTTTGACGCATCTTATAATTTTGTTATGGGCTGCCATTTTTTCTGTTCTTTAAATATGTACAGACATTGATTTTAAAAATGTGTATACTTAGGGGCGCCTGGGTGGCTTAGTCATTAAGCGTCTGCCTTTGGCTCAGGGTCCTGGGATCGAGCCCTGCATAGGGCTCCCTCCTCAGCAAAGAGTCTGCTTCTCCCTCTCCCACTGCTGCTCCCCCTGCTTGGACTCTGTCTGTCAAACAAATAAATAAAATCTTAAAAAAAATAATAATGTATATATTTATTATTGATTTTTAAGATTCTCAGTTAATATCAATATGGCACCATTAAAATACATTTTCTCCTCAAGATATGGCAACCCTCTTGTGTTTGGAGTAATTTTATGTTGAACACTTTCTTCTCTATGTATTTTCTTAACTCCATGCAGCAATTGCAGAGCAATTTGTTCTTCAACTTTGACTACGGTGGTAGTTATTATAAAAGAAGTTGTGGAAGAGAAATGTAGTGCTTTTCTGCCCAGACATTCTCCTATCTACAAAGAGAGTCCTGAATCATAAACTGTTAACTTATGTGTTCTCTAAGAATGATTTTTTTTTTTTTTAGATCTTATTTATTTATTTGAGATAGAGAGTGAGAGTGAGAGAGAGAGGAAGAGAGAGAGAGAGAGCACAAGCAGGGGGAGCAGCAGGTCGAGGGAGAAGCAGGCTGTCCACTGAGCAGGGATCTTGATGCAGGGCTAGATCCCAGGACCCTGGGATCATGACTGAGCTGAAGGCAAATGCTCAACTGACTGAGCCACCCAGGTGCGCCTAAGAATGGTATTTTTAGATGGCCTTGTGGATCCAAAAGATTTCATTAATGTTTCTATCAAATTAAAATTAGATGCAAGGATATGAAGTCACTTAGTCAATTAGCTGTGCATAGCTGAATGTGACATACGGCTTGCATTTGTATGCACATGTACACAGACACAGTCCAACCCTAGCAAAGCAAGTAATGGTGTCTTCAGAAAATCAAAACAAAACCAAGTCTAGCCAAACAAAACTAAACTAAGCTTGTCTTATAAAATGCTCTTGCTAATTTTCTTTTCTGATGCTGGGGACAGAGAGAGTAAAGATTTTGAATTTGTGCTTTCAAATCTTTAGAGTATGAACTTTGCTTTTGCTGAGCCTCCAATCTCCAACAGGTTTGCTTATATTCTATAGAACTAGAGGGAGTTTTAGAGCCCAGTCAGAACTATTGCATATCCAGCTTAACTTTTGATAGATACCTTCTTGGGGGTATCATTTAGAAATAAGAGGACTGCTTGATAAGTAGACAAGTAACTATGGTTCAGTTTTTATTTTATTTTTTTTTTAAAGATTTTATTTCTTTATTTGACAGAGAGAGATCACAAGTAGGCAGAGAGGCACACACACACACACACACACACACAGAGAGAGAGAGAGAACAGAGAGCCTGATGCAGGACTCGATTCCAGGACTCTGAGATCATGACCTGAGCCGAAGGCAGAGGCTTAACCCACTGAGCCACCCAAGAGCCCTGTGGTTCAGTTTTTAAATATGACTGCATGAGGCACATAAAGCCTCAGACTCACTCACTCACTCCTTCTCTTTCTTTTTTCCTCCCTCCCTCCCTCCCTCCCTCCCTTCCTTCCTTCCTTTCAAGGTTTTATTTATTTGAGAGAGAGAGAGCTGGTGCCAGGGAAGAGGGAAAAGCAGATTTCCTACTAAGCAGGAAGCCCAACGCAGGGCTTCATTCCAGGACTCAGATCATGACTTGAGCCAAAAGCAGGTGCTTATCTGATTGAGCCACCCAGGTCCCCAAGCCTGAGACTGTTTCTTAACCCCACCATTATGCATTAGTTTGTTGAAAGAAATATAAGTATGTTAAAAAAAAAAAAAAGATCTTGTTATCCATTGAAGGGTCTTTTAATTCCTCTGCTATTAAGCACTTTTTTTTTTTCCATAATAAGAAATGATGAGGGAAATTTACAAGGCGCTCTTAGGAAATTCACTTTTCTCATCTGAAACATTAATGTTTTAGGTAATGCAAACATTCATCTAAAATCTTTACAGGGTTAAAATACATATGTACGTACATACATACATACATACATAAAATCTTTATAAGGTTTATCTCATCTTGTATAGCATTTCTTTCACTTTCAGCTATCATTTGACCTTGTTTGCAGTTTTTCTATCCCAAAGTAAGTCTGAGAATACAATGGAAGTCAAGTGCTGCTCAGATTGTAGACTTGCATAGCTTCCCATCTCTAAAAACAATCCATACAAATTTAAAACAGAAATGAAGTCTATTGCTGCATGAAGCTAAAAGTCTATTCAGAATCCCTAGGTGGCATGGAAAGCATTTAGACTCATTTCATTCACATGTCAGGTAAAGATTTTCATTTAGCAGTGAGATGAATGCTGAATAATGGGTCTTTTGAATAATGTAATTAAGAATTCATTAAGGAAGACTTAAGAAAAAAAAGAATGCAATGTGTGTGTACTCCTTGCACTGAACTCCCAAAATGTATCATAGAGTTTATGATTAAAAAAATCAGCTGAGAACCAATTAGAAAAATACTGTTAGTTCATTTATAAAATACTGACATTAAAATTCAATGAGGAACAAATATATATTTGAATTTATTAGAAATTATGTTAAATCAGGATTCAAGATCACTTTTATTATTTTAAAATGTGCTCATAATATAACAAAGGACTTAACCAACACTGTTTCCCTGTAAAGATCTCTTAGTCTTCACCATGTGAACCTTACAATATTGAAGAAATTCACTTTGTTCTCGGATAACTGATCAAATGAGAAATGGCAAACTTCCTTTTTTATTCTTTGCTTTATATGAATTGAAATGATGAAAAGTTTTAAAACAAACCCAAAAGTGGCAACAGCAGGTCAGAGATTTGCCTGTAACAAAAGCTAATATTGCCGTTATCTTTGTATAGCTGCTATCTACACAAGAGGAAGGAGGTAAAGAATTGTACTGTTTTCTTACCGATCAGCACCTACTAGTATACATACTATTCCTATGTTCCCACAGCCTACCTTTTAAATCATGCTGCTTGCACACAGCAGAGAGACCACCTGCTGGAGTAGAGGCAGATGTTTGTGGATATCAGAGTTCGGTGACTGGGGACCTAGAATCTTCTACAGAGGCAACAATAGAACTTGAACCATTTTTCTTGGGTAATGTGGACATTTTATTGAAGCCTCAGAAATATGTTCTCATACCATTTGGAGTAATCTATTTTTGTCCTGGGAAAAGGATCGCATTCAGTTAATTGTTCTTGCATTCTTTGCCTTGGCATGTTATAAGCCATGCCTGTCTGTGGCGTACAGTTTATTATTTTCTCATCATGTTTTTTTCTCCCCAAGTATATTAAGGAAAAAGGTCAAGAAATTGATGGAATAGAATTAATTCATTGGCTTTTATTGTCAAACAAATTGAGTCATATTGGATTAATTATAGATCAAATTGCATTAGTAGATAACTAAAATTTATTTTTTAACTTGTTGAGACTATATTGAAAACAAATAATGAATCAACTTGAAAGAGTTGCTTCTGAGGCTTAGGCAACTACGTAGAACTGACTTGTAAACTGAGCTTGATTTCCTATTCTCTTGAGAATTCTGGGCCAGGGGAGCTTGCCTCTTTAATGCACAGTTGTACAAAGGCAAGTGATCTAATGACCTGCCCTGAAAATTTAAAAATGGAAAAAGCCCCACCTCTCCAGATGGAATTATTCATCCAGATGGTACATTGGAAGCTTTTAGTGCTGACTGCATTCTTAAGGCTTTCATTTTTATTTTGAAGATCCTTTCTTTCTTTAAAGATTTCTTCTAGTTAATTGGAAACAGTGAGACCTAATGGAATGAACAAAGGATAAAGGATTGCAAATGTTGAGGGCTAATCCTTATTCTGTTAGTGACTACTGCTTTGTGTTTCAACCATATTACATTGCCCCTTTGTCTCAGTTTGGTCTTATAATGCAAGATGTGGAAGTCCCATTTTTTTAGACGTGGAGTATGTTAGTGAGCACAGGAAGGGAGGATGAAAAATGTTTCCCTCTCTAACAATATTATTTATAAGAGAAATAGACATTCATGTGTTTAAGCTTTGTATATGTTAGAGACCCAGAATTTCAGAAACACACTTGTTGGCATTCATTAACTAGTACAATGTAATATAGTTTGAACATAGGACATAATTGTTGAAGAAATCTAATGTAGGACATGATGAGTTGAGTTGGGTTGATGAAAAAAATTTTCCAGGGGGAAGGACATATTTTAGCTTGGTTTTTAAAAATGTTAAAATTAATCTTGGTGTTTTGAATCTAAAAAGACCTTTACATTTCTTTTGGAAGAATGGTCTTTGTGGGATACATACCCTAGTAGATGGCCAGTGAGCCATACCCTTATATAGTCATCTTCCCTTGAGTGCCCTTAGAATCTGTAACTTTTGCTCCTAAACAATAGAATATAACAAAGATGATGGGGTATCACTGTTGCGATAACATTTTATCATATAAGACTTTGCCTTTGTAGTGTGGAGCCAGAGAAATTCTCCTTTTGGCTATGTTGGGAAGGAAAAAAATTTTTCTTCATCTTTTAGGTTTCTTTTGGCTGCTTTAAGAAATTGACATGAGAGATTAAAAGGAGAAAATAAAATTTATTTATGTACATACAGGGAATCCACATAAACGTGAGAGATTCTAAAGACAGGCCAAATGAAATGTATATGTCATTCTGGACCGAGAAGAAGAGGATAGGGATGTACGGGACTTCAAAAGGAAGCAAAGGTTTATGGTTTTGGAAAATGGAAGAATGGTCATTTACTGAGTTGGAGGAAACTGGAGGTAGAGCAGATGTGAAGAACTTATATATCATTGTGTTTTGACCATGACAAAATTTGACATGCTATTAATAGTGAGTTGTTGAATATATCCAGAGTTCAGAGTAGTGGTTGGGTTGTCAGTGTTTAGTAGTATTGAAAACGATAGTACTAGGGTGATGGTCATCGGGGTCACACTAGATCCTCTCCATTTTTCTCCCCAGTCTTTCTTACATGGTAGGATCTTGACTATTTCAGAGTGTATACTGATGTTTCCAATTATAATAAAAGTTCAGGAGATTTTTTACTAGGAAAATAAATATTTGTTCAAATATTATTCTCAGAAATATATCAAATAGTATATTACTCATCCAACATTCTACGTCTCAATCAAAAGGGTTGATTTAAATTAAAAATACTTAGCTTACAGACCAAGAGAATTAAATGTTATCAACAAAATAGATACATTTATGTGTATTTTTGGCATAAATTTCTGCTCTTTAGTCTTACTCTATTTTATGATGAATCATTTCCTTTTCTATATTTTTCAGTATTCCCTTTCCTTATTTTTTCTAGTGTTCCTTACTTTTACATGTGCATCTTTATTTGTATAATAATTCTTTTTACATTTTCCCTTCAACTTTCTTTAGAGTTCAATCCAATTCCCACTTAGGCTCTCAAATGTTTTCATGCCCTTAACACTTCCTCTTCTGTCTTCTTTTCTGTTCAATTTCAACCTTCAGCAAGTGATGACATTTAGTTTGGAGAAGGGCAGGATAGAGTTGTGACTTAAAGCTCTCAATTCACTCTACAAGCATTTGTGGAAAGAGGCTCTCAGTATAATATGCATTTAATACAGAGATCATTAATTTACTGTCTTTTTGAGGACTCAAGTCTACTTGGGAAAACATAATGTTTCTAAGTGGGAAAAAACAGGAAAGTTACATGGCAATTTGGAAATAATGGCAAAATTTTAAAGCTATACACACAAATACTGAGTTGCTACTGAGTTCTACAGTGAGATATTTATCTAACAAAATTTTACATAATCTTAATATATTTTCCATTACCTCCAATTATGAGAAGGCCTGAAGTTGTGATAGGAAAAACATAAAACAACAGGTGAGGCAGGGGGGCTGACCAATCGGGCTCATTTATGGTGGGTGTAATTAATGAAATGCAAATTAATGCCATTGTGTGATACGACTCCCCACCTATTAGAATTTTTTTTTTTTTAAAGATTTTATTTATTTATTTGACAGAGAGAGATCATAGGTAGACAGAGAGAGAGGGGCGGGGAAGCAGGCTCCCCGCTGAGCGGAGAGCCCAATGCAGGGCTCGATCCCAGGACGCTGGGATCATGACCTGAGCCGAAAGCAGAGGCTTTAACCCACTGAGCCACCCAGGCGCCCCTAGAATGTCTCTTTTTAAAAAACACTATTGAGGATGTGAAACAACTGAAATTCTCATATATTGCTGGTGCAAATGCAAAATTGTGCAGCCACTATAGAAACTAGTTTGACAGTTTCTCATAAAGTTAAATCTATATTTACCATACAGTCTGGCAGTTCCAGTCCTAGATATTTGCTTAAAAGATGAAAACTTGTATTTATACAAATTCTTTTTTTTTAATTTTAAATTCAATTAGCCAACATATAGTACATCCTTAGTTTTTGATGTAGTGTTCAGTGATTCATTAATTGCATATAACACCTAGTGCTTATCACATCACATACCCTTCTTAATGCCCATCACACAGTTACCCCATTCCCCCCCAAACCTCCCTTTCTGCAACCCTTAATTTGTTTCCTGGAGTCAAGAGTCTCTCATGGTTTGCCTTCCTCTCTGATTGCTTCCCATTCAATTTTCCTTCCCTCCCCCTATGATCCTCTGCTCTATTTCTTATTTTCCACATATGAATGAAACCATGTGGTGATTGTCTTTTTCTGATTGATTTCACTTAGCATAAAACCCTCCAGTTCCATCCATGTTGATGTAAATGGTAGGTATACATCCTTTCTAATGAATAATATTCCATTGTATATATGAACAACATCTTCTTTATTCATTCGTGTGTTGAAGGACATCTCAGCTCCTTCCACAGTTTGGCTATTGTGGACATTGCTGCTATGAACGTTGGGGTCCATGTACCCCTTCTTTTCACTTCATCCACTACATCTGTATCTTTGGGGTAAGTACCCAGTAGTGTATTTGCTAGGTTGTAGGGTAGCTCTATTTTTAACTTCTTGTGTAGCCTCCATACTGTTTTCCAGAGTGGCTGTCGCATAGATTCTTGTAAGTTAAAGTGTATGGTGGCTTTGTAAGTGTCCCAAATTGTAAAAATCAAAATTTTCTTTAATTTGATGAACTCTGGTCCATCTATGCAATGAAATATAAAATAAAAAAAGGACTACTGGTACATACAAATGCATGGATTGAATCTCAGTGCATTATGCTTAGTGAGAGAAGCCAGATTCGAAAAGCTGCTTTATAATATGTGGTGATTCTGCTCTGACATTCTGAGAAGACAGAATTATGGGCACAAAAAACATACCAGAATTGCCAGGAGCTTTGGATATGTTGAGAGATAAATAGGTATGGGAAATTTGGGAGAGTGATGAAACTATTTTTATTTTGGTTATAGTGATGGTTACATGACTGTATGTGTTTGTCAACATTCATAGAATTATACACTAAAAAAAGGTAAATTTGTATAATAAATTATACCTTAAAAAAAACCCATTTTAAAAAATATAAAAAAAAGAAAAGCTATTTTCCAAATTTAGTAATCAGGTGTTTTGGAGTTAGTTTTAGTTGGAATGTCTGTTGGGAGAATAATACCTCATGTATCCTGGTATTATTTCTAATTCATTTTCATCATAAAAAGTTGTTTTGTTTGAGTTAGTATGTAGTTTTAGGAAGAATTCACCTACAGTAATGAAAGAAGTCAAGGACACCTACCTATATGTGCTGATACTCCTGAAGATAATAGGATATAAGATTAATCAGTGCTAAAATATACTGTGTACTGAGTATGTCCTTCATGTAAAATGTTTCACATATAATCTGAATTATTTTTAAAAGGTCCAATAAGATGGCTACCATTATTATCATATCTAGTTTACTGATGTGAGCACAGTTTTAGAGAATTTAAGTGTTTTTCTGCAACATGGATGAGCTAGTATTCAAACAAATGTTTTTGACTCCACAGTTAATGTTCTTTCTCTGACACTATCCCCTAGGTAATTCCCACAAAGGTCTACGGAAAGAGAAAATAGTCTAAGTTTGAATAATTTTATACCTTTACTTGAGTTATTAAATGCTGAATTTTCCATCTCAAAAACTGAGGTTACTCCATAAAATACTGAGTACTTACCCAGCCATTCGGGGCATTTACAGTTTGATTCCAAGTTAATCCCTGGATCTCTGTCAAGATGTATTTGGAAAGTAGAAAAAAATATCTGAATTATTATAAAACCCAGAATAATCATGTAATTATTTAGGTATACTTCTCATATACTCTGAGTCCTTTAAAGACCATATCCTCTCTAAATAACCATAAATGGTAGAAAGACGAGCTGTGTTTGTAAATTTCTGATAAACATAAGATCAGTTCCAAAACTCTTCACCTAGCGATATTCAATAAACATTTTTTGAAAGAATAAAGGAATGAATGAATGATTAAAAATGGCAACAGAGAATAGAGGTAAAAAGCTTTGGAATTGAGTGTATCCAAGACCCAGCTATTCCATTTACTATTTGTTTCTCTTTGAGGTATTTAACCTTGCTAAGACTTGCTTTTCTTTACTATAAAGTGAAGATAATAACCATACCTCTCAGTTGTTAGTTGTGAGGATTAAATGAGATAAAGTAATGTGCTTAGAACAGTTGCAAACATAGTAAGTGGTCAGGGTACAATGTTAATTAATAATATTAGTATAATTCTGTTCTATTCTCTATTGTGTCATTAGTTGCAAAAATTATAAATTAATAATAATAGCTAGGTACCTTCCTGAACTGTATTTATTCTCATAATTCTCCTATGTCCTGACATGCATGCATAACTTAGGGTATGTGACTCTATGAGTAGAATGATTCTGTTCAGTTTTTAAGTCGTTTTCCTTGAGTTAAAGGGAGGGTGGTTCTAAGGAAAAGAATAAATTGGGTTGATAGCTCTGGGTTTTTCATACATCTCCATCTCTGCTATCATCAGTTTTATGTAGTGAGAAATTTTAAAAAGGATTATTTTGAAGTAGAAATAGTATTAAATGCTGTAAAATAAATAACAGGAAAATTATTGTCAGTTATTTCTAAGATTAATGATTGGTAGCTCTAAGTACGGGTCATGTGTGAGCTGAAGAAACTTCTGCGTTTATGCCTATTAAATTAGTGTTAGAGGAATGGGCATATTAATATTGGAACCAGTTTTCAAGAGAGCCTGAAGAGGGTCTGAAGGACAGAACTTGTTCTGATGGAAGGGAAGGTTAGCCAGCAAGCTTTTGCCAGGAACAAGGCCTTTGTGTCCAAAAGGAGAGGCTGTCTTTGAGTAAGCATTGTAAATATTCTTCGGATTTGCCTTTCAATTTAATCAATAAGTCTGAGTCCTTCTGAGGAAACCGGGGTGGAGGTAGAGTAGCTGTAACGAACAACAGAAAGAACTGTTTCATGTAAAGTGAAAACACCACCAAGCTTCATTGCATTGGCTTGAGACAATTCAGTTTCATTTTGTGTTCTCAGAACTTTTCATCAGATCAATCAATAGCTGTTGGGCTGCTAGATAAAAGTGGCAGGCTGTGGCTAATGGGAACTGAGAATTAGAAGAGCAAAGTGCTGACTATGTCACATGCTGAATGCAAGGGTGTGCTCCAGAACAGATTCTGTTGCATAGATTCTCTTGAGGTTCTATCCTTAAGGAAGGTGACACTTTCTCAAGGGACTAGATAGGAAGCATAAATAAAACACAGGTCCACTCGTTGCATTGGGAGCTTAAGAGAGTGGCATATTATCATCAGGGAGCTGTTGTTATAAAAAAAATGGCCCTACCTGTTAGTATTTGGGTGGACGTATCTTCTGATGTGCACTAGTTTGGATCTTTTAAGCAGCAAATGTTTTCCCCATTGTCAGACTGACTTCTGTTTCCATGGAACAAAGAGTAACTTGGCCCATACAAATTGTGACTCCAGCCGTTTTGCACTTGAACCAACTCTGCTAACCAACTGGTCACAGCCAACGCAGCAACTCAGTCAGTAAAATAAAGGCCATGCTTGAAAGTTGTGGTAAAAAATTATAGTGATCCTGTATAGTTGGGTGTCCATTCAGTCTGTACAGAAAAGGCAAGGAGACAAAATATTGTTGAAAAAAGCCTAAAGCAAGTAATTAGTAGCAGGGGAAGGCAATGGCACATTTAGATTATTACACTTCACTTTGTATTGGTATCAGCTTCTGAATATTTCAGCAGCATTCATTTACATATCCACTGAGGATTGCTGAGCAGAAATTACCCTTTGTTCTCAGGCATAGAATTCCATGGGGTTACAAGTTATATCTAGACTTTGGACCCCTCAAATAGAAAGAGCTTTGTGATGATATGTTGAGAGATATGTAATCTTCACTTTTGTTAAGTAAAACCACAGAATTTTCCTCCAGAATCATTTGTAAGTGTCCACATCATGAGAATCAAAAAATTGTCTATTGTGAAGATGCTGTTTGATGAGAATATTTTAAAAGTAGTTATGAAATGTAATTTGTGACATCTGTGTTTAAATATTTGTCACACTCATCTCTTCCCATCCTTTTCTAGTTCTACCCCTCAAGCTCAGAGAAGGTAAACGTTCTTCCCAAGGTCACACAGTTAGTAACTGAGGAATAGCAAACCAGGTCTGCCTGAGCCCACTGCATCTCCCTACTCAGTCCTGGTCAGACAGCGGCTTGTGATGGACTACAGTGAAGTCCCAGTGTCTGAGTCAGGTTGTTCTTAGCTGACTAAATGGGTATTAAATGCAAAGTATGTGATCTACTTTTAATAACCATCTAGACTTTGCACTTGGTTATTTGGATAGGAAAATAATAAAAAAAAAAAAACTAGAAAGCAAGTTTTAAACTTCATACACCGATACTAAATAAAACCGAGTTGATAAAGAATGGAAAGACTGAATAGAGAGGGAAAATATTCCCCCAGAGAACTTTCTAAATCACTAAAGTATCTTTTTCAAGCCATATTCTTACCTCTTTCGACCCTTGCTCCACAGTCTCCTCAAAGACCCTCTGCCAGGCAATTTCAGATGTATTATAAACATACTCTTGTGAACAAGAGCAATAATTCTCCTCGATGTGGGGCCCTGCTGCTGATGACAATCAGCCCCAGGTAGCCTTTCACTTACCAATCGCTGTTGGCTCCAAAATAAGTTTTGAAAAAAGTGAATCGGAGCTTAGGATCCAAATGATAAGTAAAATGAAGGAATGCTTGTGTTTTCACAGCTTGTATTTTTGAGGTGGTCAAAAGTCACTGAGCTGACCCACCCCCGAGAGCCCTCATCATTGCATTCATCTATTAACAACCATTCCTGTTTGAGTTCAAGCTGCTGACCTTTTCTCTAGAGTCATGTTTGAAGATTAGCCTTGTAGTGAAGCTAATAGCAATTCCTCCAAAATAAACCACAACCTATATTTCCTTGTTATTCTGTTTAAGGTTTTGGCTAGTTTATTAAAGTTTTGACATGTGGAAGAGGGCATAACTTAAACTTCATATTGGAAGCATCTATTAAATTAATACAATAGGGGTATTGTGCTTTTTTTAGAGATGAGAATTGGAAAGAAGATTCTCCCCTTAGCTGAAGAGTGTTTGGGTCGTTGTTGTACTTAGGTGGTTACTAGTAATCAGAGGTAATAAAGACATTAGTCTGACACCAGAATTAAATTAAGAAAATTTAAAACCATGTAGTATCAGGCCAGGATAGCTAGAATTTACTCAAGAAATTTGGTGAATCTCTACTGTTTGTGCAGCACCATCATTGCAAGCAATGGACTAGATCCTAAATTGTGCTAGACTCATCCTGCCTTTCAAAATTTTTCATTCTTGTTGGTAGAAAATATGAGGGCCTAGAGAACTACAGTATAAAACAGTGGGAACAACAGATGAGTTAAATGTGTAACAAAGAACTCAGAGAATAAAAGACATTTTGGCTTGGGTTGTAAGGTAAGTTTCATAGGGGATGGCATAAGATAGAACTTAGCTTTCAATAAGTGGAAATTTTCATTTTAAAATAATTAGTAAACATTTCTATTTTGTGTGCTCAGTACGTTCAGAAGTACATACTGTATGCTGTGCATGACCACAAATTTCAATATTGAAGTTTAGGAAACACTGCTTTGAGAACATAGAGAATTATAGAAGAATACCTAAACGTGATTGGTGAGTCAGTGAAGTGTCAAAGTAAAATGTTGTTTGTGCTGAGTCTTGAAAGATTGGGAGGCCTTTAGCAAATGGACAAGAATGCAAAACCACGTTAAGCTACTCTGATATCAATAAAATAGACTAATTTCATGAACTAAACCTATGCTCAGGAGAAACTTAGATAATCTATTCACTGGAGGGAAAAACGTTAAGGTCCTCTCTTACTTTCATAGGCTTTCTTTGAAGGAGATTGCTTAAGTGCCCACCCACCCATTCCTATATTCTCCAGAATACAAGCATATGTATTCTTTGTTGGAATATTCACACTTTGGTTGAGAATCTAAAGTTGAATTATCCATTTCCCTTTTTGATTGATTACTTGTGCTAGTAAGTAGTAAAGGTGGGGAATAAAGCATCACCACCAAAGAAGCTTTTATTTTGGTTTGAAATACAATCTGGGCTTTTCTGTAGCCGACTGAATGGGCTAGAGATCACATCCTTCTAGAGGCCGCTATTCACGTGAGTCTGTATATCCAGAGCTCCTAGAGTGGCTACATAGAGGGGAAAAGTCAGTTTGTATTAAAGTTTAACTGGATATAATACATGAAGTAAGCCCACAAATGCATTTAGACTTTCAAGCACGTTTTTAAAGATCAAAACAAACCGTAACTATCTGGATTGGAATGTGAGGAACGTTAGGACTATGTCTTTTTGTACTCACCAACAACCCCCGAAGTCTGTGCTTATATGAATATTATGTTCATATAGAGTAGCACAAGGATACTTATTCTTGTTATTATATATTCAGGTGATACAAACAGCTTTTTGCTGTTGACTGTCAGAGTGTTTTATTGAAAGTTTGTACTCTACTAAAGACAGCAAGGTCAGTGCTGGGGTGAATTTCTGGCATATTATTTAAACTTCTGAGAGAGTGAATGCCATTTGGAAATAATGTGGTTTTTATTAAATAAATCTGTCTAATAATATTAAGGTGCTATTTCAATGTTAAGAACAGACAAAGCCAATCATAGGTACTAAGAGCTGGGGGCAGAGGTTGGGGTCATGATGGGGAAGGAGTTGGGCACTGGTTAAGGCTAACACTGAGCACAGGAAAAAATGAAAAATAAAGCTCCCCTCTAATTCCATACTGGAGGATTTTTTTTTGTTGTTTGTTGTTTAAATACCCCTTTGCTTTAATGAGTTTTCAACAAAGTGAGGTATGTAATTTGAATATATTTCTAATATGGGATGGAAACAGATTTTCTTTAGACAGATATGAAAATAAAACTTTGTTTTTAATAAGTTAGTGAAGATTGATAATAAAAGTTATAAAGGTAAAAACGGGATAATCGTTACTATAATTTAGTATGTCAGGAAATTCTAATGTAGATTTTGAAATGATAAAGTAAATTTATATCTGTTTTTTTTAAATTATTATAAGCTAGTGAACAAATTGTTATCTTTTTAATCGATCTAAAATTCACAACCATGGAGAAACCCGCTAAAGCCTAGAATTTTTATGTATTTACCTTATTTGATAAAATTCTTCATCGTGAGAGAAAACATTTGAAATCTTATTAATATTATCTCCACAGCACCTTTTTCTATTCAGTAGCTCTAAAATAATAATAGTCACATAATTTAGTTTTAAACACATAATTAATAATAGCTCTCTTCTACCAAAAAATGCTTTAGGTACATTTAATCGAAACCAAAATTCTAATTTTGAAAGCCTTGCAAACTGAAATTATATGAGATTGATATTTATATCCCAACATACATTGAAATCCTCACAGGAGAACTGTGATTTACCCATTTGATATTTGTCATCAATATGGTTTTGGTAACCTGGGGGAATATGTTTGCTTTTTTGAGGTAGTTATATACCAAAGACCAGAGAGACCTGGTAGGACTAAAGTCTCATAATGACTAGAGGAAAATAAAAATAGTGAGAATCTTTATTCCTGGAAAAGGGGTATAGCTGATTCAAACTGAGTTATGGAATGATGAAATAACACATGTGGGGAGTTTAGACAATGAAAAGCAGTATGTTGTTCTTACACATTTTCTGTTAGCCAGTTGGCCTTGGAGGGAGGAAGGGAGGAAAAAAGAAAGGAAGAGAAAAAATGCATAGATTGATGTGGAATTTCTTACATTGGAGGTTTATAATTTCTAAAAGTCTCGGAAAACATCTTGGGATGTTCTGGGGAAGGCAGTAATGTGTTTCGACGGACAGATGGGTGAATCATTGGTAATTCTCCATGTAACTATAACTGTGACCTGATCTTTATAGCTCCATGTTATCCCCACTTAATTTCTATAGGTTTTTCACCATTCCTCATAGAACCTCACTTCTGAGCTAAAAAAGAGAAATACTATTTTTGCTCTCTTCTTTTAAATCCCAACATAATTTTTTTTTTTCTTTTGTGATACTCTCTCTCCAAACGTACACCCTGAAATGATCTTGACATGGCTGGTGCACCACTTTACAGATAATTCACATCTCTGGGTCTTTGCAGCATGCTAGACATGTTACAGTAATAACATTTCTATTAGAATGTTTAGAATATTTTAAAATTACATTATTATTTAATTTTTATTTGCTCTTTTAAGAGAGAGTGAAAGAAATAAACACACCTTAGCTCTATTAATTTAATCTTTTCTTAACCTTCTGCTTTAATTTTCTTACCTTTTTCTTTAAAAAAACAACAAAAACCCGTGGCTCTTATTTATGTTTCCTTTCTTCAAAAGTGGAACCACAACTCCCAGGTAGCTTGGATTTTCTTTTCTAAATGATTTCTATCCCTTCTTCACTCTTCCTCCATCCACATACAATCAGTCAGCAAGAACTCTTCCGTTTCATTAGTAGAGTCTCACATCTATGTCTTGTTCTTTTACTTTCCACTTCACTGCCTGAGAGCCCCACATTAATTCTCCTAGGCATTTTCCAAATGTTTCCTAATGCATCTTTACAAGTAACGCCCCTCTGCCAAAACAAACACACACACACAAAAAAACAAAACAAAAAACTGGTTAGTGAATTATTTCAGAGTTTCCTATCGAATTGTCTCTTGCATCACTGTATATCCTCCATTCCAGTGATTTCTAAACATTAAAAAAAAAAAGTGATAGGATTTTCTCATTGTGATTTGCTGTATCTATGCATATAGATTTTTATGCATGTATCTATATTGCTATCTGTATTAATATGTTATCTGTGAAAAATCATTCATGAAATAATATTTATCCTTACTGCCCAGGATGATTGTTTTCTGCTTTATTCCTCTCCATTCTCTTCTTATATGTAATTAATCTTCATTATTGGTGGACTCTGTACTTGCAGATTTGCTTAAACCCTAAAATTTGTTTGTAAGCCCCAAATTAATACTCATAGTGCTTTCATAGTCCTTTGTGGACATGTGTATGCACAGCAGCGTGAAAAATTTGAGTCACCAGGTAGGCACATATCAGCTGAGATTAAAGTGAGATGTACTGCCCTCTTGTTTTAAGTCTCATACTATGATAGCTGTTCACACTTTTGTGCTATTTGTCACTGGTTTTGCTGTTTTCTTACCTGTTTATTTCATTTGTGTATAGTTGACACACCATTACATTAGTTTCAGTTGTGTAACACAGTGATTGAACTTCTCTGTACATTACGCTATGCTTACCATAAGTGTAGCTACCATCTGTCACCGTACAACACTACTGCAGTATCATTGAGTATTCCCTGTGCTGTGTCTTTTATTTTGCTGTTTTAAGTGGCCCCCAGCATAGTTGTGAAGCACTGTCTAGTGTTCCTAAGCACAAGAAGACACTGAAGTGCCTTACTGTGATGTGAGAACAGGCATGAGTTGTTCTGATGGCCATGAGTTCAATGTTAACGAATCAGCAATATGTTTTAAATAAGGTATGTGTAAAAGAGAAGCACACATAAAACAAGGTTATGTATTGATAGGTTTATGAAAATGTGGTCAGGGGCTCATAGGTACCTAATCCTGTGTGTCCCCTAGGAGCAGTGATGCAGTATTTGCTAATTCCTTGCTTGCAGGGACTATGTAGAACATAACTACCGTGAATAACAAAAAATTGACTGTATTGTATTTCAAGGTAAAAAATTCTGGTCAGGACCCAGGGAAGTTATTTCATGAGGTGACCTACAGTTTGTCAAACACTGTCTCACATGAATCATTTCTCTCAAAGTTTACTAGTAGGGACAGCTTTGTTTTTCAGGGGCAAACTGTAACTCTGTTTTCTTCTCTGGAAATTTGTAACTTTCTGCTTTGTACTTTTTACCTTGCCTGCTAGGAAACTTAATGAGGATTTTATGCGCAGTTATAGCAGTAGTATTCCTGATGTTGGAATGCATGCTTTTCTGTTTTACCCCTGGTTTCTTTCCTTATTTCTACTACGTTATTTTTGTTTGATTTATCCTTTTTGTATAGAGTCTTGAAACCTCTTGGGGAAAAGAGAGAAATTAATCAAAGAACTAATGAATAAGTAAATAATTGAAACAAGTAATCCTGGAACAAAGATCTAGAGATAAGAGGTTATCTTTTTAGTAGAGGCTTTAAAATATAACATTATTGTCAAATGCTTTGATAGTGTATGTTCTCCTTATTAAGTTGATTTTTTAAATATGTTGTGTGTTAACTTAAAAATGTTCTTTGTGAAGATGAAGTAGAGGGTTTTCTGAAATGTCAGGATAATTAAGTAAAGCTTAACAACTTACGATAACAGTGTAAGAAAATTACAAATGTATGTTAACATGCTCCTTTCTAGGATCATCTGTCTTTTCATTATTGTGTGAATAAGTCACCAATATAGATGCTATAAAAAATTCTTGCTATTCCTTAGTAATAGCAAAGCCAGTGTAGTATGGATAATTCAATCATCAATAGTGAGCATCTATTCATAACCCGTAATTTTAATTTTTTTGCCTAACTTACTCTCTGGAGTTGTTCATCCTTCCTTCTTAAGTCTCTATGTCTATTAATGAACATAATCCTAAATAATCAAGAATTACTGTACCAAATTTCAAACTAAGTGAAAGTTTGTGTACTTTCATCACTTAACCAAATTTAATGTGTTTTGTGGATTGTTTCAGTGAAAAAAAAGGATAATAGATTCATTAATCCTAAAATCCTAAGATTACATTTAGTTAAAAAAAAAAGTTGTAACAATTTGTGGGAAAAAGTGGTATAGGACATGCTGTGTGAATATAGTCTCCTAACATGCATTTAATCTCACAATTGAGGGAACCTCTACTGTTGAAAATAATTGGCATGTCTTCTGATACTGTAACTTTAGTTTGTTGTGTTATAGCTTTATGTCATTCAATAAAACTTTATAGTTTTTATTGTAAAAAAATAGTAAATTGGCAGTGTTTAAAATCTGCTAAAGGATATATCTCCTAAGAGATCCACAATTTAAAAGGGCCTCTCAAAATAATCTTTTTATAGTTTACCTCTAGTTTTTTTTAACAATGGAATTGGATTTTTAAAAATTTTAATTTGCTAATTCCTTAGTAATTTAGGTCTGTTTTTTAAGTCATATACCAATATTTCTCAAAATATAATATTCAACATTTTTGGAAAACTTGGTAAACATCACTTTGATGAGTACCTTGTGTTTTCTGTATCAGTCTGTTAGTGAATTGTCCAAAGACAAAATACGTAATCATATTTACTAGCAAGAGGATGGTTCATCATTATATATCCATTTACCTCCTTCTGTAGTTATATTTGTATATGAAAAACCCACCTACAGATCATAAGCATATATGCCTTAAGAATCAAATATAGTGAATTCTGGTTTGAAGACCTGGAATAGGAATTGATAAACATTACTTATTACCAGTGAATCTCATTATCTGTGCTAATGAAAAGTATATTTTGGGTTAATTACAAGAATAATTTCTGGTTATTAGCAGCAGCTCTGATCTATGCTTAAAGTAGAAATCTTCTTTAAAAGTAATTCATATAAGTAATATGCATATTTACTCATGTATGTTAACATGACCATGAGAGTATCAGACTGTAATGATTATATTCTTATAAGTTGACAGTTCTACAAAGGCCTAGTTTCATTATTTCATATTAGAAAAATCTAATTTTACCATTTTGGGGAAGAGATAAAAAGCTCTTTTTTATTATTAAAGACTTGTTAAAGAATATTAATCAGCAATCCACATTTGTATCACTAATGTATCAGTAATACGTATAAAATGTATGAGAGGCACACGACATGGGGATTAAACATATGGATTCTAGAGCCAGCAGCTTGGGTTCAAGTCCCAGTTCTACAAGTCTATCCCTGTGACCTTGGACAGGCAGTTTAACCAATTCTTAGTTTAACTCCTTTGCAAAATAGGGATCATTATAGGGTATCTTTCTTCCAAGGTTGTTATGAAGAGTAAATGAGTTAGTATTTAAAAGTAGTCAAAACAGAACTGGGTGACCTAGGAATCTCTATATATGTGTTTAAGTAAATAAATAACCGAATGAAAGTATTTACAACTCTTCAGATAAGACATGCTTATTGGGATGTTAAAAAACTGTGAATGAAGCTCAGAGATGATGTAGAAACAGTGGTTTTGATTTTTTAAACAGCATTACCACTCCCCCACCTTTTTTTTTTTAATTTGTAAATGCAATCATATGGGGAAGTGCAAAATAGAAAACAAATAGAAATTATTGAAATGGGAGCAGAGGCTTGTGTCTTTGTCTATGCTGCTATTGGTTACTTTACTTATAGACCTCTGAGGTACGCCATAGGCTCCTGAGTTTCTAAGGATGAAAGTTTAAAGATCCCTGATTTTTCATTATAGCCACCTTTTATAGATGAAGTAATTGGGGCTTGAAGTTGGTAAATAGTTCACTTTCAATAGTTCACTTTTGCTTATTGGTCTTAGGCAAACATTAAAAACCAAGGATATTTTTGTCCATAGCACACTCAGTCAGTCCAATGGCTCTCTCAAAGCCCCAGATGGTTTGAGCCCTTACTGGGCAAAATGAAAACACATTTTACTCTTTAATTGCTAGGTGATCCCAGTGTCTTACTTTAGAGACATGTCTTCTGACATATTGCTACAGCTAAATGCCTCTCTCTCCCAGTCTTTCGTTATGGCCCATATGAAAGGAAAAATAATTTTAGTTTCCTTGTTTGCTTGTCACTTGAGTAAGGCTTTTCGTGTGCAAACTAATTAAGACCAAGTCAACAGTGTTAAAAATATACTAAATGTGAATTTTACCAGGGATAGAGGATGATGCTAGCATTTAGGAAAGGGATGGACATTCAGATTATATCTTTTATCTACACAGCATTTCATGCTGTACAGAATGTCTGCACAGTAACAATAATAGGACTCAAATATTCTAGTTAAGGGAACAGAGGCTTCCAAAGATTGCGGGAGTTAATATAGGAAGCAGGTAAGTGCCGAGATTTGAGTTAGGTTTCAGATCTAGTTGAGCTCAATTATCACTAGTCCTTTTTAAAGGCTTTAACAATTGATGTCTCTGTGTCTGTTTTTGATTGCTTAGTAATTATATAAAAATCAACTTGTATAAATGATTGGAGATAAGGTAAAATATTAGTTATAGCACAGGCCAGTATTAAGTCTTAGAGAAGAACCTAAATTTTATGGTGCTGAGAAAGTGTTTTTGAATGCAAAGGGATGGTTAAATATTTCTTATTCTTGATATGTACAGTTAAGATTATTTTTTAATATATTTCTACTCTTTGGGCCTCATACAACTTAATGTATCACACAACAGTCTCAGGGCCAAGAAAAATACGGTGGCCACGAATAGCTATTTCATACATTTAATATTAAGTGAGATATTTAATGATATGGTGAATTATTAATTATTAGAATTTCTAAAGTTGGAGAAAAACAAAACAATACTAATAGGACCATTGAATCATTAGTTACACCATATTTGAATAAACTTTAATCTTAGTTTGTGACTAGGTTAAGGATTGTGGCAGTATATCTATAAGTTACTAGCCTCTGTGTGGTCATAAAAATTTGGCTGAATACTGCTTTTTAAATAGAACAAAGTGACATGAGAAAAAAAAATGTGTACTATCAGCTGCTCTTCCCATAATAGGATTCTCTGGTGTGCAGATCACTATAGCGGAATGATGCAATGGAGCATACGGACAATGAATCAGGTAATAAATTGAGTGTAACACTAATTATATTCACTATGAACTGAAATATATACATTTGATGACCATGATGGCACACCAGTGTTCAAAGCCCAAGGTGAAATATGCATTTCAACTTCTTTTTATAAGAACTCAATAGCCTGCTACAGACTGTGTCTGGCCTCAAATTCTATATATCTACCTGTGTTTTCAGTGTGGAAACCCAATTCCTAAAGGAAAGGTCATTATCATTATTAAGTTTTATAAGAAAATCAGTACGTACTAGTGTCTATTTAATAATGGAGACATCATGAATGTCAGACTTAACACAAGTTGTGGAGTGCTAATAACTCCTAAAGTGTATCCTTGTCTCAAGTTGAAGTCAGTATTGGAAATTTTATATTACCTGCTCTGCCTGAAAACATTAAAAGGTATTTCTGTAATAGCTAGGCCAAAAAAAAAAAAAAAAGACTTTTTACAACTTTGCCTAATTTTTGGTTCAGTTTCAAAGCTGATAATAGTTAAGTCATGACATTAGCATTGACCTAAGCTAAGCAAAGGGATTTTTTTAAAAAAAGATTTTATTTATTTATTCTGTAAGAGGGAGAGAGAGAGAGAGAGAGAGCGCACAAGCAGGGGGAGCAACAGACAGAAAGAGAAGCAGGCTCCCTGCTGGGCAGGGAGCCCAATGTAGGACTCGATCCCAGGACCCTTGGATTATGACCTGAGTGCAAGGCAGATGCTTAACTGAGCCACCCATGTGGCCCATAAAGGGATTATTTTAACCACAAACATTTTATATTGCCTTGAGGATGAAATAAAGCATATATGTGTGTCTGTTTGCAAGTTTGTAAGGTATATGTATTTTAGATACATTATTAGCTATTTCAAATATATATCAGTTCTTTTAGTTCTGGAATTGCATGGATATAAAATATGCATTTATTCAGAAACTAAACAAAAAACTTTAGTAATTTTTGCATTACAATGACCCTAATTCAAGTCCAGTGATTGATTGAAAGAGGTTGTTTCTTTTTCTATTATATATTTAAATTAAAAATAGGAAGATGTAGTTTCTACTAATGAGTTTTGTAGGGCTGTTTTAATATGATGTCCCTTAGGAGATTTCCTCACTCAGTGTGAAGGCTCCTAAGAGGTGCTTGTGCACCTGATTAATTCATAAATGGCGCTGAGGGCTGCACATTTGCCCAATCCTAGTTAAATCATAGTAGGCGGCTATTCCTCTGTAGAATGCTCGGCAAATTTTGATGCTCTTATTATACACCTAATTACAGCATTCTACACCAGTCTGTTCTTTTTCATAAATTCTTATAAATGTGATGTCCATTTTAGAAGTTAGTGATTGAGGTTCATTAAAAGAACTTCAGTCCATATGATTGAGATGGAACAGTTGTCATCATTCAATAGAAAAATGCTCTGAAATTCTAAGAATGTATATGTAATATATGGAGAAATTAAAATACAATGATTTACAAAATTAATTTTGTGTTATGAACATTAAATAAGCAGCTACTATGTGGTTATGAGAGGGAAAAAATAGGAAACATTAGAAAGTATAGATGTAGTAGTTTTGGGATGAATAACCAATTAAAAAAATTATACCTAATTTGGAGCACAATACCTAACCCTTCTATGCCCCTGTGCCTTGTGTGGAGTAGGAATCTAACCTCTTACAGAGTATGGGAACTAACTGAGGTTATATATATATATATATGGCTTACAACAGTGCCTAAAATGTAGTAAGTTCCATATAAGCTCTTATATAGAGCTTTTTTCCTCAAGCTCTACCCAATATAATCCCCACCTAAGTAGGATATACTGTTTTCCACTATTCTGTTTTAGCTCAAACTAGTATTTCCCCTGCTGCTTCTCCTTCTGTCCTTTGACATTTGCATCTTTTGATGATATTTTAGTTGGGAGGAGGAGAGTTTCCCCTTTAAAATTAGAGACAGGATGGATTAGAGTTTCATCAAACACAAATTTGGACAGGTAATGACATATTTTTTCCTAGATTTATAACTGAAAAAAATTGACCCAATGTATAAATAACATGTAATTCAAACTATTTGACTTCAAATATGCCTTTTGTAATTTCTCCCATTATAGGAAGCAGCATTGTTTATTAAGATATAGTGCTTACTGTATCTAAATGAACATTCAGTTATCTTCTGAATCCAATTGTTTTTGGTGGTACACAGTTCTACTTAAGTTGGGAACCATTCTACTGAGCTGAATTCATCACTCAGTCAGCTAAGAAATCAGGCTTACTTATTATTACTGTTCATCTGCTCCTGTGATATACATACCAGGTCCAGGAACTCTGAACAGTTTTCTAAACCTGAGACTACCCCTTCAATATGGTCCCTTCCTTTTATTCAGGACCTCAATTATGCCAAGTATATTAAATAAAGGAAAGGAATATGCATATTATTAATGTTTTAAATGAAACACAAAGAAAAATGAAGCTCAGAGAAGTTAATAGGCTTATCACAAATTTGACAACTAGTTAATGGTGTTGGTAGAACACATGGCTGGTGATTCATAGTCATTTTTCTTCCCATTCTGCATTTTATCATAAAGCACAAGTGACAGAAAAAAGGAACTGTGAAAAGGCAAAAATATAAATGTGAAAACATATTGTGAATGTCAGTCTAACACATCTCTCTTTTAATTTACCAATCACGTAGTCATATTTGAAACTTTTGTGACCTTTCCATCTGACACAGCTGAATTGTTTCAAATCAGCTAAAAATAAAATAAAATAAAATAAAAAGTAAAAACACAACCCTTAGACATATTGTCTTGACTTAAATGGTCTAATGGGTATAACAGAAAATGGTTTCTTTTTTTCCCTAGATAAAGCTGTTCTAGGTTTTAATAATACAGAACCTTTCACTTAAAAAAATTATCCAATTTATAAAGTACTGTTATCATCAACATTTTAAAATACTTTGGATGTGTGCCATTTGACCATCTTTTTTTTCTTCTTCTTCTTTACATTTTAGACCAAAGCATAGAGAAACTTGATCACTTAGTAAAGCTGTTCTAACCCTAGTCGAAATAAGGTAAAGAATTAAGTGGTTACATGTGTTGGTAGGGTAAAATTTCCAGTAAGATTGAATCAGCAGGATGATGCTCTGAACTCTTATTGGACAAAGAGTTACATTGTATTTAAAATAAATAGCATATCTGAGATCCTTGTCCCTTACCATTTGTGGTTCACTGTATATACAGTGACAGTGGTGGTCATGTTGGTGGGAGTAAGATTAAAGAGGAGTCCCACCACACTTTTTTTTAGAATTTTATTTTATTTTATTTTCAGTGTTCCAAGACTCATTGTTTATGCACCACACCGAGAGCTCCACGCAATATGTGCCCTTCATAATACCCACCAGCAGGCTCACCCCCCCCCCCAAAACCCTCAGTTTGTTTCTCAGAGTCCACAGTCTTTCATGGTTTCTTTCATGGTTCCCCCTCCGATTTCCCCCAACTCACCTCTTTTCTCCATCTCCCAGTGTCTTCCATGTTACTCCTTATGCTCTACAAGTAAGTGAAACCATGTGATAATTGACTCTCTCTGCTCGACTTATTTCACTCAGCATAATCTCCTCCAGTCCTGTCCATGTTGAAACAAAAGTTGGGTATTCATTCTTTCTGACGGAGGCATAATACTCCATTGTATAAATGGACCATATCTTCTTTATCCATTTGTCCATTGAAGGGCATCTTGGTTCTTCCTACAGTTTGGCGACTGTGGCCATTGCTGCTATGAACATTGGGGTACAGATGGCCCTTCTTTTCACTACATCGGTATCTTTGGGGTAAATACCCACACCATTTAAAATGAATAAGGAATAAGGAAGTTGCTTCTGTTGGTGTTCTTTCTATACCATTAGCTAGTTATAATAGAATGATATCTTGCTCTGCATTAGCTTGTTATTGAACATTAGCCTGAGAAGTGGACTAATATTCAGATTTGGCATAAATAGAATAAATGGAATTATAAAATGTTTAACTTATCAAGTGAGTCTGAACAAAAACAATTATAAAATAAAAATTACTTATTTACTCCTCAAGATGTTTAAAGTAGTAGGATATACTAGAAATCAGTCAAACATCACACAGTAAGGTTATCATAATTTTTATAAATATTTCTGAATTAAATCCCTAATCATATACCTTTATAAAGACCTTAGGATATGGTTTCTTTTTACTTTAACTGTGTCTGTGAATAAGTAGCACGTACTGCCTCAAGATGAAAACATTAGAGGAGTTTTCTCTTTTTAGTAGACAATGGATAGAAGGGATGATTGAAACTCTAATAAATTGCCAGACCATGTATTTTCTTTTTAAGTCTCTGAAGCCATGTGGAGGTCATTTTTAAAGCTGGGAATAAAAATATATTAAAAAAATTTCTTTGGGATTTGATAAAACTTCCCTTGGATCTGGGATTTTCCCCCAAAATTAAAGCAGATATTTTATTAGTATTTGAATATATGAGTTAAATGCAATATATTAGTGACTAACTTTACCTGTTTCTTTTACTTCTTAATTTTTTTTTTTTTTTTTTTTTTTTTTTTTTACTTTTAAATTGGCCTTAGGTAGCCATACAAAATCTCTTGGATTCAATATAGTACATGGGAGGTTACTTTTGTTTGTTTGTTTTTGTTTTTTTTTTTTTTAAAGATTTATTTATTTATTTATTTGATAGGCAGAGAGCACAAGTAGGCAGAGAGGCAGCCAGAGGTGGCGGGGGGAGCAGGCTCCCCATGGAGCAGAGAGCCCGATGCGGAGCTCGATCCCAGGACCCTGGGATCATGACCTGAGCTGAAGACAGAGGCTTTAACCCACTGAGCCACCCAGGTGCCCCCATGGGAGGTTATGTTAAAGATTCTAGGCCTCTCATTAGGTGAGGAAGGACCAAGAAGTAGCTGAGCACTGGCCAATGAACCTGAAGGGATTTCAGATTGAGATTTAGAATTCATGACCCTGGTTATTGGAGGTCATTGATGCAGTGGGATTGGGTGCCACAAATTAGTGCTTCTAAGGGAATTGTACAAGTTATGGGAAGTTGGAGGATGGTGATGGACTAGTTAGCTTCTCCCAACCTCCCTGAATTTTGACTGCTCATAGAGAGATAGGATGAAATATGGGGAAAGGCAGTATAATCTCAAATTGTCAATTTTAAGCTGAAAGTGGCTGAGTGTACCTAAAAAGGACAGGATTATATGAAAATGGAGGGTCATAAGCTTAGTTAAGTTATAGAAAAATAAAGAATAATATAATTTTGCACATCTGAGGCTGTGATTATAAAATCATACCTTGTCTCTGATATAAAAAATTTAGAAAGAAATTCTTAAAGAATTCTCTCACTCTCAAAGTGTCTTAGTTTATATTTTGGATTCAATATGGAAGAAGAATATTATCCTGTCTGAACCTCTTATTTGTCCTAGCAAGTTAAAACAAGTAAATTATTTTTTTGTTTATTGTCCAGCTCTGGGTTTTTAATCTAAATAATACTTATTTTGAATAAGTCAAGAGACAAAGATTCAGATAAAGTAGTGTAATCCGAAATCACACAAATTATTTATAGCAAGGGACTATGAACCTCGAATTTAGAAGATTGTATGGCAATAATGAGCTGGTAGCAAATGTTATGATTTTCTTTATTATTGTTATGACCCCACACTCCTAACCAGTTTAGGAGGGAAGCATAGCATTCAGGGGAAGCTCTTTTGTCTCACCAATTCTCAACCCCCCCCCCCGGCCCACCCCCCGGCCCATGATAATGTTATAGGAAAAGTTGGAAGCAGGTTTTGAGAGCATAACGTAAACTTGCCAAATGATCTCTTATACTGGAGTTTCTGATTCCCTTGTTGACTGCTGATCTGAAAGCCACAGCATAATCCGTTTGCAGTAGTGGTGGGGGGCGGGGTGGGGGAGTGGCAGCTCATGGACACACACATCTTATAAGCCCTAAGGTTCCTGAACTTATCCTGTGGTAAAACCAGCCCTTTGCTTCTGTTTACAATCATGGTTAAAACTGTTAATATAAAAGTAAATTTCATGGATGGAGGATTATAGTAATATCTTCATTCTTTCCTAAAACAACTAAGTTTCTATCTATTCCTGTTGGTATTTATACAAGTATATCTGGCAATTTAACATCCTAAATATGACCTAGTAGTTCTATTGAATTTTAGACTGAATGCTACCATAAAGGTCTACTATATTAAAAATATTTGCATATGGCATTTTCCTATTCTGAAAATTTATGAATTTTAATAAAGTTTCTTAGATTTTATAGCCCATAGTTATAATTATTCGTAATCCAGGAATATTATTTAAAGGGGACTGAAATTACATGAAAACACTTAAGAGCAGAATTATATCTTCCACTTTCCCATTACTTTTTATATGTTGATTATTAATTTCAGTATAATAAATGCTTATTTTTAAGATAAAAACTTACACTTAGCTTTGAAAATCTGTTTGTAAATTAGTATATGTACAAATCTGTCCTCATGATAATTTATGATTTGTGAAAAACAAACTGACCAACCTGTGAAGTAATCTGTACTTTGATCTCACATTGTAACTATTAAATGTTTGTTTTTCTAAGGCAAAACAGCAACAAAAAGATTACTACATGATTTTAATGAATGGTGGTCGTAACAGTGCTCCAAATCATTAAAGTACATCCAGTTTTATGTAACAAAAAGTAGTAATTTATACATTAAAATTTAAAAAATAATAAATAAAGTTTAGGTATTTATTTTAGAGCACTTTGTGAATTGAATCATTCCAGGAAGCTCTCACTGTCCTTTTCCTTCTGTGGTAAATCATTTACCAAGCATACTTTTAAATTTTATTTATTTTCTCAGTTCAGTTGATGATTGCTTTATGCTGGGTGTACACAAGTCAACAAGAGGCATTAACTGCAGTGAAGAGTTTCACAATTAGTAAGGAAGATTGTTAGTTTGTTTATACTTGCTCCAAAATGTACCCCAAATATTTTAAGGCAGTCCTGAAAAAGCACGTTGTAGCAGTAAAACATGAATAAAGAACAGGTCAGAGAGAATAAGAAAGGGGAGAATAAATAAGAGTAGAGAAGTAAAATGTAATTAGAAATAAGATCCATGCCTTATATTCAGTGAAATTATGTTGGATGAAATTTTAAATACTTTAGGCCAAATACATATCAACTGACAAAGATCACAATGTGTGATTAAGTATAACGATAAAACCTGCAAAATAGAGCTGTAAGAGAAAAGATGGATTGCATAACTAGCCATTTTTTTGAGGTTTTAGCTAAATCAGAGATTTTTGGAAGAAGTGATACACTTAACAAAGGAATAAGAGGTAGAGTAGACACAAGGAGAATGGGATGGAATAATTCATGCAAAGTTGTGTAGGCATGAAGTATCATAGTATAGAACAGAGCAGTTTATTTGGGAAGTCATATGCAACTAGTCATAAAATAGAAGGACAGTTAGGGTCATTGGTGAGCATGAAACTGACCAGGTTTACAGTGTGTGACTTTTGTGTTAGATAAGTATGGATAGAGAAGAATCTCAGTGACCCAGGTTTGAGATGATGGTTCATTCAGTTGAATGATTGTGAAGATAAAGTATGAATTAATTACTTTTATTTTCTAGTTTTTATTGGGAAAAGTCATGTAAAGAGAACAGTATAGTATACCTCCAGGTATTCACCCCCTAGTTTATTAAAGACATTGTTTTTTAATCTGTGTATTCACCAACTACTCCTTGCCCCACCCCAACATTACCACTGAAATATTTTGAAGCAAATTCCAGACATTGTGTATTTCATCAGGAAACAGTTCATCTGTATCTGACATAGAATTTATCAGAAATATAACTGGAACACACATAAAACATTAATAGTAATTCCTTAAGATTTCCAAGAACATAGTCACTATTAAAATTTTCCCAATTTTTCTTCTAAGAACTCATAAGGATAATATATTAAGGATTTTTTTTTGCCCTGGTTTTGTCTGTATATTTTATATAAAAGTGCATTTTTTGGCTGAATTAATCAAATATTCTTAACATCAATGTATGTTTCAAGTGATAGTCTTATAATGATTCTTAGACTATTTAAATACTGGGACACAAGATTCAGTTGTCATCAGCCAGGATGAGATGAACTACTAGAGTCAGTATCATCTGTAGTTTTGTAAATGGAAAGGAGATGGCACGACATAGGACAGTTCAATTTTCAGAGGTTCATTAGTGAAAGTTTATTTCATAAATGATTTCACTACTTTGTGGAGAGTTAGGAACTGCTTGAAAATCTCATATCTACTTAAGAAAATAGTTTGGGCAGCTATAGGAAATGGACGAAATAGTTACTAAAATCAGTAAGTGCAAAGAAAGCAAAGGAAAACATAAACCAGACAAAAATACATTTCCAGGACCAAATTTTTAAGTATCCTGTATTTTGTCATTTGTTAAACCACAAATGGGCATACACAGAGCTGCAGTTCAACATGCTTTTGTTGTTAACATAAATAAAGTTTGGGGCACTACTCTGCAAACCAACTAGAGTGGACCATGAGTTACAAATGATATATATATGTATAAAAGAAGTGTCAGAGACTAAATGGAAAGTTATAGTTGGGCAAGAACAAATGTTGGAAACAAATTACAGAGGGGTAAAAAGACTTAAGCGAGAAAGAACAGACTAGTTCTTTATAGGTAATGTACAGTTCTACTTGATCAAATTAAATTCAGCATAGATACTTCAGAAAAGTTCAGAATTCATAGACAGTCTTATTTAAGCTTTAATAAGTCTGCAAGTGGTTCCCTAACTTGCAAGTGAAAAGTGTTTATTAAGTAGTAACAGATGGAAAAGTAGAACCAAACTGCACGCAGGAGAGAATCAGAGTCAACATATTTTATTTGCAAAGGAATAATTTTCAACTAAAATCGTTGCAACTGCTAACACACCAATAATCTTTTCCTATGTTAAAGATGAAAATGATTTTTAAGTGTTAATTTTTAAAGGAGATTTTACAGCTTAAACAGGCAAGAAATATATTTAGTAAAAATACTAATTAAAATTAGTTATTATTATTAAATATACTGTTTTGACCAGTACTGCTTTTGAAATCATTCATTTGATATCATTCATATATATATATATATATATATATATATATATATATATATATATATA